>NC_090244.1:14210978-14540978 GCF_024489055.1 Chanodichthys erythropterus
GCTGCATAAACGTGATCCACATGATTTGAGTGCTATTTTTCAAATCTCTCAAGTCATATGACTTATATGAAATATAGAACATGAGTCATATTGACTACTTTTGTGGTCTTTTTTGGGGATTTTTGTCCTTTTTGGTGCTTGATGGTGGTCACTAGTGTTGGGGAAATATACTTTTAAAAGTAATGCATTACAATATTGCGTTAATCCCCAAAAAAGTAACTGATTGCGTTACTTGGTTACTTTTTATGGAAAGTAACGTGTTACGTTACTTTTGTGTTACTTTTTCTCATCTGGGCTGGGCTGATTGTTTTGTTTGTTTCACACCAAAAGGGAAATGAATAAGGAAAACAAAGTAACTACAGTTACTTATTTGAAAAAGTAATTTTATTGTAAATTTAAAAGTAATGCGTTACTTTACTAGTTACTTGTAAAAAGTAATCTGATTACGTAACTCGCTTTACTTTTAATGCGTTACCCCCAACACTGGTGGTCACTATCATTAAATAGAATATAATTTATAAATATATAAATAGAAAAAAAAAAGAAAAAAAAAAAAAATATATATATATATATATATATATATAAAAATATATATTTTAAGGTTCAGTCGCATTAGTAATCGCTCTGATTCCTTTTGAAGCAACTGGATTTCGACCGTGAAAATTTGCTGAACAACAGAAAATGTGACTGCAGTTTTATCGTCAAATATTGCGCAGTTTGGAACGACATTAGTTTGAGTAAATAATGACAGAATTTTCATTTTTGGGTGAACTATCCCTTTAAGATTTGCCTGCTGGGACAAGGCTGTGAATTTGTTGTGGGTTTTTTGTTTGTTTTTTTTTGTCCCCTATCGTTCATTGACTTTCACGTCCAATTAGTCGGTCCAAAATAGTTCCATCTAAACATTATATACAAGATTCTAATAGTTTTGCTATGTTCATTCTTCCATTTGGGTACTATCACCCTTTTTTGTCATCAATGGGGTTTATGTAATCCAAACGTTTTTTGGTTTGTTTTTGGGAGAGGGTTCGGGGAAACCGAACGAATATTCAAGAAAAAAGTAGGCATGGCCCTGCTGATGTTAAGACTGCCCGTCACACTGCATGTTGCTACTAAATATGGTGGATGGCCTGAACACGGGGCAAAAGAGGTGCCCTCACTGAACCCTTTGCCAACTCAGCATATACTAACAAAGAGACTGTTCCTGGCTCTGACATGTAACGCTTCAAACCGGTCGTCATGTCAACAGCTTTTTGAGTGGCATAGAATGTCTTTACAACTTCCAGAGAGACATCATGTGAAGCTAGCAACTATAGGACATAAAGCTAGCGAGGTCGTGAACTTTTTTAACACGAAAGCACATTACCACAGCCTTAACATTTACATTATTTGCAGTCTTTGAAGATGAAGAATTAGTTTTTTGCATTTTTTTTTTTTAAAATGTTGTTTCTGCCATACGAAGTGACATCATTTGGTTTGGAATTTTGTCCCGTAAACAAACCTGTCTGCTTCTGTTTATTCACTGTCACACACACACACACACACACACACACATTGGCAAAGACTGGCAGCAAACCAAAGTTTCCAGCATTAGAGGCTGCTGCTAAAGTGGGGTTTATATAGTATTTTGTACTGACATTATGCTCACTTCTGTCACCTTTTGTCTACCCGCTTTGACTTGGTCACTTCTTTGTCTACCTGCTGTCTTAGTATCTATTGCGATGCATTTGCTTCAATGAGTCTGCCTCTGTAGATGAGATCGTATTTTTATATGAAAACTGAAATTCTCTTTCCTTGCTTTTACTGTAAAATCACATAATGCTGTGCACATTAAAGAAAATTTAATATAAATCAAGTTGATTTCATTTGTCTGGTCCGTTCAGCGTCTTTATTTGTGACGTTTACACCGCTGCAAATTCACAAACAGGCTTTGCTTTCTTGTCATAAAAAAAGTATTTGATTAAATGGCTTTGATTTCATTTTAGGACTTTGTTTAAAGCTCTTTTGGGCTGCTTTAACCTCTCTGTGGTCATTTTAGGGCTTTATTTATTTGTGTACAAAACCAGCACAGTCCTTGAACCCACGGCAATTAATACTGAAATATTTAAAGAGAAGCCAAATATAAGCACGTAAGCTCAGGGTTACTAAAATAAAGAGAAATAAATCAATGTGCTTATTCATTTTCATGTGCGTCTAGTGAGTATTTGGACTGAACCTCGAAACATTTTTCTTTTGTAATACAGTTTAGTGGCATGGATCCTCTAGTCTAATGAAACTAGACACTTTTTACCTACTTATAGAGCTGAAGCCTACATCAGTATTATTTTAGTATTTTGAAATACTATTATAGTTTTTATTCATAATTAATTTTTTGTTTGTTTTAATTTTAGTTATAGTTTTAGTAAATTTGTTTTGTTTGACATTAAATATGTCTTTATAGTTTTTATTTTTATTTAAGTTTTAGTGATTTTACATCAAGTTAAAATGAGAATTACTGCCTTTGTCAACTAGGTAAAAAATTACGTTTAAGTTTTTATACATTTTATTTCAGTTAATTTCAAGTAATGACTTTTTTTAATATATTTTTTGTTTTGGTTTTAGTCAACTTGGCCTATAAAAATCCTGGCCTACACGTACATAAGAATCATAACCACAATAAATGTCATAAGCATCATCTGAAAATATTTCCTTTTATTTTCACACATAAATAATGGGAAAGCCTGTCAGGAGAACCTGTATTTGATAGGAAAATAACCTATATTCAAATCTGTAAAATGCTTCAAAGGAAATGTATCACCCCCTGCGGGAACTGAGGATAATAACACAGAGAATTACCTGCTGGTCCGTGAGAAATGATTCCCGAATCGTTCATTTGAATCGAATCTTTTCTTTAACGAATCAGGCGAAAAGTATATTGTAGAATTCCAGAATTTTAGGGGTAATTACATTTAGAAATATATTTTTTTGAGTTTTTTTTTATTTCTTTGCGTTGCTTAGGTTGGGAATAAATTACAGAATACCATATTACCATTAACAAGTATCTTAATTCGACGACTCAAACAAACATGACCGGAACTGTTCAGGGAGCACGAAATTGATTAATTATAGCTTGATTTGTGAATAATTTCGATCGTTATAAAACACCAGCAAAGGTCCTCTAAAATGTTTTGGATTTTATTTATGGAGCATCTAATTTCTTGACGAAGATTTCAATCTGAATGTATTTTTAAAATTCATGTAAGTTAACGTTAGCTAAAACAAATATGGTAGCCTTTGCCTATATAGCTAAAATAACATAGGCCTATATGCAATTTGTCAGGTAAACATTGAGAAACTTTAACGTCACCATGTAAAATGTTACAGGATTGTATCGTTGTTGTGTGATAACACCTCCTTCTGGTAAATAAAGACAATAGCAATCTTTTTGATTATTGTATCTGTTGAAAAAAGCAGCATATCCTGGTTAAAGTAGGTTTTGAAGCTGCATGCTGGTTTGAGCTGGTTTATGCTGGTCTTATGATGGTCCAGGACAAACCAGCTCAAACCAGCATACCAGCTTCAAAACCTACAGGTGCTGGTCATATAATTAGAATATCGTGAAAAAGTTAATTTTTTTATTGTAAATTATTTTTTAAAATGAAACTTTCATATATTCTAGATTCTCTACATGTAAAGTAAAACATTTAAAAAGTTTTTATTTTTTTTATTTTGATGATTAGAGTGTACAGCTCATGAAAGTCCAAAATCCAGTATCTCAAAATATTAGAATATGTCCTAAGATCAAGCAAAAAATGGATTTTCAAAACAGAAAAGTTCAAGTTCTTTAAAGTATGGTCATTTGTGCACTCAATACTTGGTCGGCAGCACATAATACAGCAAATGACTTGCTCCTAGCACAAATTACAGCATCAGTGAAGTGTGGCATGGAAGTGATCAGCCTGTGGCACTGCTGAGACACTACTGAGCCTTCAGATCTTCTGTATATTGTTGGATCGACTGTTTCTCATCTTTCTCTTGAAAATATCCCATAGATTCAGAGGTCAGGCATGTTGGCTGGCCAATAAAGCACAGTAATATCATGGTCAGCAAACCACTTGGAAGTGGTTTTTGCACTGTGGGCAGGTGCTAAAGTCCTGCTGGAAAAGGAAACCAGCATCTCCATAAAGCTTGTCAGCAGATGGAAGCATAAAGTGCTCCAGAATCTCCTGGAAGATGGCTGCATTGACTTTGCACTTGATAAAACACAATAGACCAACACCAGCAGACTTCACGGCCCCCCAAATCATTACTGACTTCAGAAACTTCCCATTAGACTTCAAGCAGCTTGGATTCTGTGCCTCTCCAGTCTTCCTTCAGACTCTGGGACCATGATTTCAACATGAAATGCAAAATTTACTTTTATCTGAAAAGAGGACTTTCGACCACTGTTCACTGTCCAGTTCTTTTTCGCGTTTGCCCAGGTAAGATGCTTCTGACGTTGTTTCTGTTTCAGAAGTGGCTTGGTAGTCCTTTTCCTGAAGATGTCTGAGTGTGGTGACTCTTGATGCGCTGACTCCGGCTTCATTTTTGTCTCATTGTGAAGCTCTCCCAAGTGTTTGAATCAGCTTTACTTGACAGTATTCTCAAGCTTGTGGTCATCCCTGTTGCTTGTGCACCTTTGCCTACCCAATTTCTTCCTTCTAGTCAACTTTGCATTTAATATGCTTTGATACATCACTCTGTAAACAGCCACCACATTCAGTAATCTCCATCTGTGACTTACTCTCTTTGTGGAGGCTGTGAATGATTGTCTCCTGGACCATTGCCAAGTCAGCAGTCTTCCCCATTAATGTGGTTTCAAAGAACATGTAGGGAATCTAGTATATATGAAAGTTTCATTTTTTAAAATAATTTACAATAAAAAAATGAACTTTTTCACGATATTCTAATTATATGACCAGCACCTGTACCTTACCAGCATATGCTGCTTTTTTCAACAGGGTGGAGGAGTCACTGAATTGATTAATGTGCAATTACATGTGTTTAATATAGGCTATTTAATGTAGGCTGCTATGTACTTTGATATTATGCCCAGTAAAACTTCTGACAGTGAATAACACAGAAGATTTATAGTTTAGGAGACTGTTCATTTTTCCTTCGCCCCGTGGGCATCACAGCACCTGTTTCTTTCAGATGTTGTGATCATCAGAATATCTTCTGCTGTGAATATACCTAACTGCACTGAGTCATAGATCTAAACTCTTACACAGGCGGTACAAACACAGTCACGTTCAATCAAATCTCAGCTGTTTTGATCAGACAGAACAGATGGTACTTTCTGAGCAGCCATCCACCTCCACCAGGTTTTCATTTCCACTGGCAGCAGTTGAATCATTGTCACCATAGAGGCAACGGAGTCACACTGTATATTCAGCTGCACAGAGAAATCTGAAGCAAGGAAATGATCACAGTTTTTGTTCAAATTTCAATTGTTTCAAAGTGTTTTTGTTCATGTTGTCTTTTTGAGATAACTGTGATTACTGAATCTGGAGGTCGAAGTGGTTTTCTTTGTAAAAAATTTCAGGACAAACACCTAACAAAGGAGTGTTTTTGCAGTCCAGTGCTGTAAAAATGTAACATAAAGGATGATGTTGATTGAATGAAGGAAAGCTCTTTGTTTTCTTTGAGAAAAACAGTGTGCTTAACTGAATTGAATGTGCACTTATATAAAAGTATATAGTAAATTGTAGGCCTGATTCGTTTTTGCAAGGGACCTGAAGCCCTGAAGCTTCATTCCATTCAACAAAATGAAAAACAAGATTATCCAATTTGAATAAATCATAAAGCCTGTTGTGTTCACTATCAAGGACCAGGTTTTAAAATCAATAATATTATGATTATGAAATAAATCAGAAATGAAGCTAAGACCGGTCATGTGACCCAGAGGAAAACAATGCAGACTGGGTGAACTAATCAGCTTAAGTGCTGTAAAATTGGTTTGAGTGTATCTCTAAAAGTAAAGATTTTAAAACGCAGCTCTGTTAAAACTTTCTTAAAATAACAATGTCAAATCCGTTTCTCAATATATTACGGTTTTGAAACAGCCCAAGGCAGAGGAAGATAAATTCAAGTTGATAGGCTACTGTGTCTTATTTTCCTCTGTGATTTAAATACATTTGATTCAGATCTAAAGTTTGACTGATAAAACTGCATCTTTCATTGCCTGAAAGTCTTTCTTTAAAGGGTTAGTTCACCCAAAAGGAAAATAATGTCAACGAGAATATTTTTGGTGTGCCAAAAAAACAAAATAACGACTTATATAGTGATGGCCGATTTCAAAATACTGCTTCATTAAGCTTTGGAGTGTTATGAATCTTTTGTGTCAAATCAGTGGTTCGGAGGGCCAAAGTCACATGATTTCAGCATTTTGGCGGTTTGATCCGAATCATGATTCAACACAAAAGATTCATAATGCTCCAAAGCTTAATGAAGCAGTGTTTTGAAATCGCCCATCACTAAATAAGTCATTATTTTGTTATTTTGGCGCACCAAAAATATTCTCTATGCTTTATAATATTAATATTGAACCACTGTACTCACATGAACTGATTTAAATATGTTTTTAGTACCTTAATGGATCTTGAGAGATGGATGTTGGCCTCACTGAGCCATCGGATTTCAACAAAAATATCTTCATTTGTGTTCTGAAGATGAACGAAGGTGGAGCGGCATGAGGGTGAGTAATTAATTACATTATTTTCATTTTTGGGTGAACTAACCCTTTAAGGCATTACACTGTAACAAAATAATTGAATGTCAGCAGTCATTCTTCGCAATATATGCAATATACTGATGTCAAGGGGATAGTTAAATTACTGCTGCTGATGTGTGCAACACTTAAAAGCCCTTTTCCAAATGAACCATGGCAGGTTTAAATGATCAGTCGTCAATGAGGTTTTACAGTAGGAGAATGACCAGGTCAGCACTAACCTGGATTTTATTGACCTTAAGGTCATAAATAAAACCTGAGACTAAGTTAGAGTGTGTAGTAAATCTATACGGACCAGTTTTGTAGATTATCTGTGGTGTCCTCCCTCCACTCACTCTGTGTCAAACACCAGATCACACCTTTTATTGATTAGTTCATAAATCTGGAACACTAGGACTGGGTCACCACTAGGTGGCGTTACGATACCTTGAATAGAGCTCGAGTTATCCTGTATACGAACTTTGTGGCACAAGAGGGGGACAAATAAAAACCACATTACAATCTATCGTTAACATGACACGTTGGCCAAATCATTTCAGAAATATGTTGTTTTTTCATGATATTATGAAAAGTCTCCTGGCTTCAAAAAAGACCACAGGATATTTGTGAAATGTGTCATGCTCACGAGGCCTTCAAAAAAAAACAGTAACATACCATGGCAGGTGCTGGATGAAGATACTGCATTGTTGAAGAGAAAGTCATAAGTCCAGAATTTCACACTTCGGGTTTAGTGATTACAGGGTGGCCGTGTAAAGCTGACCACAGTAGTAAACTTCCCTCCATCTGCTTTTTGACAAATATGACAAATAAGCACACTTGCTAAAACCAAAACCCCAATAAATGCCCATACATACCCATATGCAGTCTTTTGTGGTGAGACAGACTTCTGAATGCAGACTATTGAGCTTTTCCATATAAGTATTGATGTTTTGAGCTCACTTAGTCAATGATGGAAGGTCGATGCATATGAATTTAATGCTACACAATGTAATAATGTACTAGCAATTAACCGGTTTGGTCATTAGAGTGATTAATGAAATACAAACTCCACCAGGAAATTACCACCAGGAAATTATAGAATATTCATTCATCCTGGCTTTAAATGCAGTGTTTGATTGTAGGTCCCCCATAAATACATGAATGCCAGTGAAACTATGGTGTCATGTGATCAAAATAACATGACCTCTCAAATGTCTAGTCATATTTGAGGCTGGAGCAATCATCAAACAGGAAACACCTTGTGTGAAGACCACCCAAAGTTCAATAAAGTTTTGATAAACTTGATATTAAGGAGTATAAATTAATTTGAAACAAAACAATCATGCTGCTTTTTGGCCTAATGTGCTTATGAAATGTTTGTAATCACAAAATAGTATAACTTATATTTTATATTTTTATTAGTGTCCCACTTTAGGAAATGTGGTTTCGAAAAGTAGGACAGTAGCCTGTCAGTCAAAAATATGTGTTAGGGCATGGTTTGTGGGACAAAATTTGTTTTTTACAGTGTTATTATGCAATATTAGAATGTTGTTACTGCAGATGTTTAAGGTCATGGGACTTTTTTTTTTTTATATCTTTTTGGGGTTTGAAGGCTTTTGAAAACCATTAAAGCCATTCCACTTTATTTTATGCATCTAATGATTAATTAAATGAAATGTATTTTAGATCACAACGTTTAATGTTTTGGCTACACATCGTGTATAAATTTCGAAATAAACATTTAAAATTACGCATTACAAATATTAACACTTTTATTTGATGTTAATGGAACTTACCCAGTAATTGCTAAAAATCAGCAGCCAATCATCGGACTCCGTTACTCCACCGCCAGTGACGTAACTGTCAGTGATCTGACTGCGCGCTGCTCACCTGAGAGACCCATTCCATCCAATGGCACGCGCACCATGGAGTAACGACCCGCAGCGTTTGCGCAGAGTACAACAACAAACCCTTTAAACTGATGTGACCCATTCTGAGCGTGAGTCACCCGAGTGCACATTCTCCAAGTGAGTGGTTACGGTGCTGCGGAGAGGAGGAGGAAGAGCGGGCAAGTTTTTAACTGAAAGCGCGCAGAAACTCACCGCCGCATCCCATCTCGAGACTGCTGGCATCCGCCAGAAACAGCGCGCGCGCGTCTAGAGCGAACCGGACCGTTAAAAGATGTGATTATTTTCCTTTTCTGTCTCAGACAGGTGTCTTTATTTTACAGGTGAGTGAGCGTTTGTTTTATTTCTGAATGTTTATAGTATGATAAAAAGTATCACGGATGGTTATTCCATCGGAAGTTATGCTATTAAAGTTTAGTTGTTGCTATTAAAATACGTTTCTTGTTTTTGGTTTGCTAGGAAAATTTTGTTTTGAACGGGTTTCATGGAATTCTCTGGAAGGTGTGCGTTTAGCTGTTGACAGTGTGAGTCATTGTAAATCTGTAGGTTTCCATGAAACCCAGTTAAGAAAACTGAAGCTTTTGTTTACTTTTCAAGTTTAGGAACGTAATATTTGGAAATGTAGACTTGTTTATGTCTAAACACTTTAATTTTTTTATAGTCATTTGAGTACCTAAATAAGTGGGCTCAATTTCTGAGAAAAATACTGGTCTGCAGACACTTAAGATTTGGCCCAAAACTCACATATTTTCATTTTTATTTTCATGGGAGATGCAAACAGTAAAATTGAAAGTAAAATCAGTTTATTTTTTTAAGAACATCATGGAAATGCATTATGTGAGTCCCAGTGTGTTGTAAAATATTAATAAATAATAATTATGTTAAGTATTTTTTTCTGTTCCTGCCTTTTCAAGGGTTTTTGAAGCACTTTTGAGTGAGGATCCTTAGTGTGCCAAGCATTGTTACTGCACTTGAAGTGGTAATGTGTAGAAGTATGTTTAAGGAAGATGAAAAGACAATATAAAAGCTTGTTTACTAAAAAAAAGAGATACTGTATATAGGTAAACAGTACGAAAACTGACTGAATATTTCTAAAAGGTAAGAAAGTGCAACAGTTATTCTTCAGTAATGCTTGCAGAGACCTATAGTGCTACTCAGTGCACTTCAATTGCTTAGATAACAGTAAGGGTGAATCCCATATTCCCTAGCTCTGCCGCTCTCTCCCTCTCAACCCTAAAAGCGACCTCCTGGAGGAATAGCGTTTAAGTACACCGACAATAAATCACTTCTCCGGCGTCCGCAGACTACCAGGCTTAATTGAGTTTATCAACCACTCCCTTGAGAACGCCGTCTAAAGTTAGACTTGTCACCGCAGTGCACTCAGTGTAGGCTGACTCTTTGATGATTCGCCTCTTCTGGTACACAGACACAAAAGTGCTGTCCAAGTCATAGGCACAAGGATCGTTTAGAGTTGCCCTCTTTCTTTTATCCATGGATTTGTCATACTCAGTGAGTGGTGAATTATTGAGGCTTCTACAATGCAAGGAAACCATTGATATCATTGTTGTTGCAGTGCGTGTGGCTGTGATTTACAAGTGTCATTTGTTCAGAGTAGCTTGTCTTGGTTCATAAAGCTTTTGTGTCCTTGTGTTTTGTGCACTAATGGCTTCTATATATAGAATCAGAATTCTTACAAAAATGCTATTTGTTTTAACCCTATAAAGCCCAAAGCATCTTGTTTGATATGCATTTTTAGGCCTCTAAATGATCAATGTGAGCAAAACTTGTACATAATCTTTTAATATGCCTTCTGCATTGATTGATAGTTTATAGTTTTGCCCCCCACAATGAAAACTACTGAGTTTTGATCATAAAACTAAGCATATAAATATAATCTTAATAAGACATATTGTTGGGAGATAGTGACAACTGATATTTAAATGCATTTTATGAAAGTAGTAGAGATCCTGTTGATTTGCATTACAAGCTATCAGAATTTCATCATACTTTTTGGCCATATAACTAAAAACAACTGCACCAAATTGCATATTTTTGCACCATATTCTCACTATATAAAGCCTGATGTATCAAATATGGGACAAAACATAAAACACATGCACTTTTTTAGATAAAAAAACTGATTTGTCTAAAGATTCCATTTAAGAACTTTTCTTTTATTTCATATGTCAGGCTTTACACTGTTAATATGCTCAATAAATGTTGTCTCTTTCCTCATCAGAAGAACAAAGATGAGAATTCACTATTCTGAAGCCACTTGCATCCTCATCATCCTTCAAACGCTGTGTTGGGGCTTGAATAGTCAATGTGAGGAACCAATTGAAAGCTCCAAACTCGACCTCTCGGTGACCTATGACCTTCCTCACTTTGTATCTGACACTCCCATCCAGAAGCTGTTGGAATTCAATGGAACTGTGTACGTAGGTGCCGTCAACAAGCTTTACGCTCTGTCAAAAGACCTCAAGAAGATACATGAGTATAATACCGGGCCGGTCTCCGAGGGTCCAGACTGCTTGGTTCCAAAACCATGCTTTGTTTGCGAAGACAAGCCCACAAACACAAACAACACCAATATGGCCCTGGTGATGGAGACGTTCTACGACCTTGAGCTCTTCAGCTGTGGTTCGGTTGGGAACGGCGTCTGCACCCGTCACGTGTTAGAGGACGGACCCCTGGATACGGAAGTAACTTGCATGTATTCGGAGAAGAACAAAGGCAGTAGTCACGGTTGCCCAGACTGCCTAGCAGGACCGTCGGGCACGCAGATCCTCAACGTGATGAGCAGTGGTGTCGTGAGGTTCTTCGTCGCAAATTCTGAGCCTCTTGATATGACCGGCCCGCGTCTCCACCACACCATTTCCGTTAGGAAGATGCGAGAGACTCAAGATGGCTTTGAGTTCTTTTCCGAGCAATCTTACATGGACTTGGCCCCAGGGCTGCGTGGGAACTACCCGCTACGCTACATCTACTCCTTCCAGAGTGGTCCATATGCTTATTTTCTCACCGTCCAACGAGAAGGTGGAGGCTCGAATGCCTTCCACACGAGGATCGTACGCATGTGCTCTTCGGATCCTGAGATCCTGCGCTATGTAGAAATGCCCTTTGAGTGCATTTACTCTGAGCGAAGGAGGAAGAAACGCTCGGCCCAGGTGGTTTTCAATGTTCTCCAAGCTGCTCATGTGGCCAAAGTCGGCTATGACTTTCAGCAGGAGATGGGCCTGAAAGAAGGAGAGGACGTGCTGTTTGCTGCCTTTGCCCGCAGCAAACCTGACTCACCAGAGCCCACCGCCAGCTCTGCCGTTTGCCTTATCTCCATTACGGACATCAATAACTTCTTCAGGGATTTCATTCAGAAGGGATACACGAGGAAGCTCTATCACTTTCCAGGGTCAGAGGAGAAAACCTTCAACCAGGTAAGAGGTTTAAATCAAATCATGCATTTTCTCCAGTCAATTTTAGCTAATACGACCCGTTCAAAACGTTGCCCATTTAAGAGCAAATCTGACTTCTTGTCAGCCCAATTGGCCATCATAAATCACTGACCCTCCTCTGCTTTTTTACTTATCCATCACCATTTGTTGGATCAATCAGTAAATCATGCTGATCAATAAATGACACAAATTTAACTGCTGACGACTCCCTGTGGGCCTGTCAATAATGCAGGGCTATTACTTCCCAGAGTTCATTACAAAACATAGTCATACATCGCCCTGATCTGCATAATAAGACACAGTGGTTAATGTTTTGAATATGTAAAGACGAACATGTGCCAGTTACTAAAGCTGGACAGTGGACAATATGGCACAAAAGGCTGGGTATCAATACAGATTTAGGGATTTGATTCTGATTTGCAAGCTCCCGATTCAAATTTAATTCTAATTTATGTTCATTTTGCTTCATATGAAAGGAATTATCTGTAAGCTAAAGCAAATTAAAGGATTAGTCCACTGTCAAATAAAACTTTCCTGATAATTTACTCACTCCCATGTCATCCAAGATGTTCATGTCTTTCTTTCTTTGGTCGAAAAGAAATTAAGGTTTTTGATGAAAACATTCCAGGATTATTCTCCTTATAGTGGACTTCAATGGCTATTCAACTTACGGAACGAACGCAGCGCTAGTTCCGTTTCTTTTCGACTGAAGAAAGAAATACATAAACATTTTTGATGACATGGGGGTGAGTAAATTATCAAGAAAATGTTATTAGAAAGTAGACTAATCCTTTAATGTAAACTAATCAACTATTAGGGTGAATTAGATCATTGAAGATCAGCAGCAAAGACATTGAGATTAAATACATAAAGTATATTTAATATATTTAATTATTACAGGTTTGCATAAAATTCTGAGATTGCATTGCATTGTTTTTATTCATTTTTAGGAATACTGAATGTTTTCGTGCAAGTGAGATGTGTAAATGCATGTTTACATTTAGTGTAGAACTACACTAACCGTCATGTTCACACAGCGCACACAACACCTCTGGGACAGGAGAACTGTCACTCAATACACGTGAAAACAAAGTAATTTGCGTTACTTATTTGAAAAAGTAACTTGGATATTTTGTTGTAAATTGAAAAAGCAATGCGTTACTTTATTTAGTTACCTGAAAATAGTAATTTGAATTACGTAAAAGTTACTTGTAATGCTTTACCCCCAACACTGATGATCAACACAACCCAAAACTCTCTGTTCTGTGGACTGAGGTAAATGTTAAATATTTATTGTGTAAAACTCTTAATATGACAATGTGTAGGCACTTCAAACGCATAGATTCAAATGAAGATTGCAGATAATCTGAAAACTAGGTTTGTTTGAGGTCCATGTGAATCAGGCTTGTTTAACAACCATTACTCAACTCATGCTGTCCATTCTCTGCACTTTTCTATTTGCTTGTGTGTTGTCTTATCAGAGTCCATACAGCGGGAAAGCCCAGATCACTACCCCAGCAGGTGTTCTTCAACTGTCTCTAACAGTCTTTGTACTGGTCGCTTTAGCAGTTCATATGGGCCAGACCGGAGCGGCTGGCCTCGTCCCAAAGTCACACAGCTCTCCAGTCTGGTGTAGTTGCTTCAGTGCCCTGAACTTTATCTGGCCAAATTCACAAAGTGCACTCAGTCATTTATTACGGCAGAAGATCTGCAGACTGAAGCACTCAAGACGTTTTTAAATATTTTCATTCTGTGGATCCTTGATCCAAACATCTGTTCAAAGTCAGTTGTGATTCTATCAGTTTTCATTATGCGGATATACAATAGCTTAAATAGAAATAGCAGTTGGAAGACATTTCCCTAGGCATCTTAGAAGAAGTGTTTACTTGCAGCTTTGAAAGGTCTGAACATCTTTTTAGAGGGATGTGCGCCTGTTTCCAATACATTTTTTGGACATTTTTTGTCCATAAGTGTGTGACAGGACCGTAATAACCATAGACACCCCCCCAATATTTGAAATTCTTGCTCTGCTCTGCTCTGCTACACTCCATTACACAGCACTCAACTTTGATGTTAGGGTGACAAAAACTTTTAAAAGTTACATTTTTAGCCTGGTCTGCCTCAGCGGTCTAACAGTACTCATCAATGTCAAAATGATTGAGATGGCCAATCAAATCAAAGTAGGCAGGGTTTACTGTTCACAGAAGCAGTGTGTGAATAGCAGTGCGAAGCATCAGTTTAAAGGGGCTCTATGCAGGAATGACACCCAGTGTTCAAAATAGGTACTGCAGTCCAAATTCAAAATATTGTTTGGCCCGCCTCCTCGTTCAAAGACGCAGGTTGCCAGCAACAATAGGGAGCATAATTGACAATGAAAGCCGAGGAGACCTACACACTGTAAGCTGATAAGTTGATTTATCTGTCTTTTAAAGGTGCCCTCGAATTAAAAATTTAACTTATCTTGGCATAGTTAAATAACAAGAGTTCAGTACATGGAAATGACATACAGTCTCAAACTCCATTGTTTCCTCCTTCTTATATAAATCTCATTTGTTTAAAAGACCTCAGAAGAACAGGCGAATCTCAACATAACACCGACTGTTACGTAACAGTGGGGATCATTAATATGTTCGCCCCCAACATTTGCATATGCCAGCTTATGTTCCCAACATTATGAAAGACATTAGACAAGGGCAGGCATTAACATCTGGATGTGCACAGCTGAATCATCAGACTAGGTAAGCAAGCAAGAACAATAGCGAAAAATGGCAGATGGAGAAATATTAACTGACATGATTCATGATATCATGATATTTTTAGTGATATTTGTAAACTGTCTTTCTAAATGTTTCGTTAGCATGTTTGCTAATGTACTGTTAGATGTGGTTAAAGTTACCATCGTTTCTTACTGTATTCACGGAGACGAGAGCCGTCGCTATTTTCATTTTTAAATACTTGCAGTCTGTATAATTCATAAACACAACTTCATTCTTCATAAATCTCTCCAACAGTGTAGCATTAGCCGTTAGCCACGGAGCACAGCCTCAAATTCATTCAGAATCAAATGTAAACAATATAACAGTATACAATACTCACATAATCCGATGCATGCATGCCGCATGCATGATGAATACTTTATAAAGATCCATTTGAGGGTTATATTAGCTGTGTAAACTTTGTTTATGCACTGTTTAAGGTAAGCGTGAGCTCCGTGGGCATGGAGCAGGAGAATTAAAGGGGCAGCAGCATAAATCGGCTCATATTTAATGATGCCCCAAAATAGGCAGTTAAAAAAATTAATTAAAAAAATCTATGGGGTATTTTGAGCTGAAACTTCAGAGACACATTCAAGGGACACCTTAGACTTATATTACATCTTGTAAAAAAATGTTAGATGGCACCTTTAATATGCTGTTGTTCACAGAGATATTTAGGTGGATTCAGAGGCTTTTAGGTAGAATGTGCGATTCTCTGACACAGTTTGTTTGCTGGTTTGTTTGCATGGTATACAATACGTGGTGTTTTCCGCCAACTGGCAACCTGTGATGTCGAAATACTATTGGATAAACTGGCAGCACACGGTTTCACACAGACCAAAAAAAAAACAGACATTCCAACACGGAACGCGCATTTTCAAAGTAGAATATCTGGCTGTAGCATTGTTTTTCTGAGGAACAAGTAGGTAAACTTAGCATGTTACCTAAATATCTGCTAACATATTGGGGTATTTTTATTATTTATTAAAGTAAGAACTTACATAGAGCCCCTTTAATGTTGAAAGAGAGTGAGGTATAGTGAAACATGTCAGCTGCTTTCCGATAGAAAATGTTAAATGACCGACAGTAACATTCAGTGATGCAAATTACTTGACTTCTTCCCCTCTAATATGGCCATTTTGAATTGAAAATTTATGTGATTTATATAATTCCTAACAGAGTGTAATGAGACCATAAACGTTTTTTTGTTTTTTTGACATATTAGGCATTCAAATAAAAGTACATGTTTACATATTTTAATGCAAATTAATGCAAATATTAATGATAATGTTTCTTTATGCTTTAAAAAATTGGTCCCCCTAATGTTTAAGACATGGTTACGGCCATTGTGTGTGAATGTGTAATTGTGCATTTGTTTGTTTTGGGTGTGTGTGTCTGAGTGTGTTAAGGCCAATGGCAAATCATAGTGGCATCGTTGAGAATTATGATACCGGTAGCATATGTTATGCGGAGTCTGTCTTATCACCCTATAAAGAGGCAATTGACGCAGTGTCATAAAACAATTACATTGTAAATAGGCATGATAAATTGATCCCAATATTTTGTTTTTGCTCTTAGACAACCGACTCCACAAACTGGTCTCCAACATCTCCTGCCTTTATGTGGAAACATAGCACATCTGACACTGTGGTTCAGTTTTGATTGAATTTAGCCTTGTTTTCCTGTTTTATTTGTTAATGTGGAGCCAAAGTTATTTGAATATCATATCAGATAAATCACCAAAGTCTGTAATAGACTCTTACCCTTCGAGAGAAAGACATCACAGCTTTCAGACTTCACCCAAGCTCTTAAAATTATCGATCGGCCAGTCTGCTCTGGCTCAGCAATATTCGTTAATAAAACAGACAGAAATATAGTCCTTATTGTTTGGAATAATGGACATATCCGAGTTGGAACCACCCCAACAAACCCAGCGCCTCCTGTCTTGAAAGAGCAGAAGGGAGGGGGACACTTGAGACCGGCAATAACAAACAGCCACATTTAAGGTCAAAATTATCATTAGATTACAATTGATCAGGGGAACAACTGGCAAATGCTGATTACTTTAAAATTGAATCTGAAGCTTGATTGATTGCCGCCTGTAATATAATTCCTAAAGCGGGAGTTTTGATCGACAGCCATTTTAATTATTACCGCCATTGTGGCTAAATGAACATGCTTTGAGATGGCAAGTCTAAAAGTGTAAAGAAAAGCAAAAAGGCAGTGCATTGATTTTTAACTTAGTTTGTGCACATTTTCCCACTTCTTTTTGACTGTGAATTAGCAAATATCAATTTAAATCAGATACTTTTAGCTGTTTGTTTCATAATAGTGTGTTTTGGTCATGTATGAACAGGGTGACACGCTAATGCACTGTACTTAGTACTTATAAAAAGCATACGTGCTGCGGCCTGCTTATGCCCAGATGTGTTTGCGCAAAAACGGCAAAACCTAGATCATTTACAGTATAGGCCACGGTTTCAGCTCTGGGAGGAGCAAAATCATGCTGAAAGACACTGTACTTGTTGTATCCTGTCTCTGCTTGAAGAAGCTGCGATAAACTACCTGCATGGTTGCGTTTCTGTGCATATGTATAAGAAATGTATTTTATGTGGGTGAGTTGAGGTTTGTACTGAGGAATTAAGTCACCCTGAATCATTTCTGGCAAAAGCACACAAACACAGGCACGTACACGTCACAGACCAACAGCTCAGACCAAGGGGCAGGTGGAAGTGTGCAGCTGTGTGTTTTCTCAAAATGTCAAGCCCCTGCAGTGAGCTCATGTTGGCAGTCTTGCCCTGGCGGGAAACCTGCGTGACTTAAGACCATAATGTTAGCTAGAGGAGACCGGACAGCTGGCATCCAGGTGTGAACTGCTCATCTCATCTACATCTGGGGATGAGAGCACCTGTGGGGATGTGTCCTGACTTTCTTGCCCTTATTTTTGCTGTGTTAAGTTTAATGTGTCCAAAAAGTCTTCTTTATATTTACATACACTGCCATTCAAAATTGAAATTAATTAATAGTTTTTTATTCAGCAAGGATGCATTAAATTGAGCAAATAGGACAGAAAAGACATTTGTAATGACACAAAAATTGGAAAATCAAGGAATCCTGAAAAATGTATCAAGAGTTTCCACAAAAATATTAAGCAGCATAACTATGTTTTCAACATTGATAATAATAATAATAACAACCAAATTAGCATATTATATTGATCTGACATAGCACTGAAAACTGGAGTAACGGCTGCTGAAAATTTGGATTTGCCATCACAGGAATAAAGTACATTTTAAAGCACATTAAAATAGAAAATAGTAACTTTTATTAAAAAAATTGAAGTAATAAAATTTGTACCCAAACTGTATACTGAGAAAATGCAGCAAAATGTTATATTATGCAATGTATATATTAGGGATGGGCATTTTTTTCAGTTTTTAATTTCGAGTACTGATATGTCTTAAAAATTAATACCTGGGGGCAGGGTGTGTGCACAGGGTGGGGTGTGTCTGTCATGGCGATTAATGGAAATATTTTAATTCATTTTTGTAACAGTGTTTTAATGTTTATAAATAAAAATGACATGAAAATGTCTATGAAAATATTACTAAAAAAAACAAACACTGCTAGACTATCAATAAAATCATTGTTTTAAAAAAAGACACCTAAAAGAATAGCTGCATGAGATGAAGCAGAAACTGAAGCCCGTTCTACAGTATAAGACACCCTATATGAGATATGGCAAACTACTTAAAGGTGCAGTATGTAATCATTTTGTCCGCTATAGGTCGCTAGAGGCCTATTCAAAACAAAGGCGTAGCTTGATGGCGGCAAGTTTGAGTGTGGAATCTTGGGACATGTGGTCTCCACTTCAATAGACTTGGGAAGAAAACATATTAATGGATGCGATTATTAACGTTACTGTAGTATGAAACAGAGCAGGACTGAGTGTTGTGGGAGCTGAACGAGGCTGCTGGAGTGATTGCGCAACACACGCCTCACGAGCAGCGGGACTTTTATTATGCCACAGTCACTGGCGCTGCTTCCGCTTTACCATATATATCATATGTATTGACAGCACAATTTTTATTGTGAGGTTATGATGTAAAATTATGATAACTACACTGTAGCTGCTACAGTAACTAACAAAATCTATCCAATACTGGATTTCGTAAGTGTCTGAAAAAGACAATTTTCACATGCCACCATTACATATTGCGTCATGCTATATTGCAATACAATACAGCAAATATAGTTTGACAGTAAATTATCAAATTAATTGATTACTGTTTAGTCAGATGATATGAAAACGATTACCACGTGTTCAACAAATATATACACTCGTGTAAATTTCCAACGCAATAATTGGGCATACATAGCAAACGCAAGTTCAACAATTTGCGCAGATTACATACAAAGTCAATGCAAAGACGCGATCAGACTATGGATCAGACACGTCCTCGCGCAGGTCTAGAGACGCGATGCCCCGCGTTTGGCGTGTATGCCCCATAATACTAATCGTGTTGATCGTTATAATGGCATACGTTTTCTGTAAAGATACGAATCAAAACAACTCACCCTGTCGAGTAAAACACAAGCGAGATCGGCATCTCTTTCTAGGTGAAGTTTGTCGCAAAGCTCTCTCCATCTAGAAAATGCAACACCGATATTGATCCTCGCTCTTTCTCTCCTCTTGTCCCAAACTCTTCTTGGGTTGTTTGGTTGGCCCATACGCTTACGTTTACGGGAGCTGTCCTTGTCGACAGAACCAGCGGCAGATGGTAAACAGTAATTATGTTCAATAAATAAGTAACACAATCCACCATAAAACGTGCAAGAAGTAAATAAGGAACTGCTTGAAGCAAGCTAGTGGTTTGCTGGACGCTAGACACTACTTCCGCATTTGTCCACGGCACTGTTGTCATGTGGTTTCTACGTCAGTAAAAGCGGTAACAAAGGTAACTGACGTCATTGACAGGCGACTGCACTGCCCCGTGTCACTGTTTAGAAAGGGAATTTTCTCATGATTTACAAGTCGTTGAGAACATTAGAGATATTGTTAGTAACCAGCTGGACAAAATATATAACACTAGTCTAGTGGTTTTTGGATATTTTACTGCGAATATCTTACAAATTGTACCATTAACCAACCTGTCTGAGAACTAAAAAGATAGGAAATAAAACAAACACTTTCTTTGAAAAACTAAAATCTGGATGTTTGTTGTACTAAAGTTGTACTGATATGTTTATGTGTGCGTATATGCACTATTTGTGTGTTGTTGATTTTTCTTCCTGTCCTTGGACTGTTTTCCTGCTCATCCCACATATGTGTGTCTTAAATATTCCCATAAAGCATACAACTGATAAACTCTTGCGCCCACATATAAACAAACGTACGATTGCCTAGTACTCCACTGTTTACACCAGGTTTACTGCACCACAGCTTCCTCTTTCGTTGTTGTAATGACTGGCCCATGTTTAACGCATCCTTCAGGCTTGAAATACTTGTCGGTGCTCTCTAGGCATAATTCAGAAACACGTGTAAGTGTCAGGTGAAGGGAAAGATTGCTTTGGTGAGGCTGATGAGTCAGTGGCCCAGAGGCATGTTGATCCATCTCTGGCATCCACCATACATTCTCTTCCTCATTTTTTTTACTCCCTCCAGTAATTTCCTGCTCTCCGGGTCTATGAGCACGAGGTTTCATCAAAGAGCTCAATTTCGAAACCTCCTTGTAAGGTTAAAGACAGTCTGACCAGGAGTAAATCAAATACCCGCTGAAGCATTTAATGAGCCCGGTCAGGTTGGATATTCAATCAGCCCACACCGCTAAATGACTGGAGTTGACTGATCCAGACTAATTGTTTGGTGCAGTTCAAAGACCTCTACTAATTGTTTTGGCTTACACAGCAGGGACCACAAATAAACTTTTCGGGGTATGCTAGGACTCAACCTCCCCCACTAGGTCAAAAGAGCCATTACGCTGTACTGCCCTGGTGCTAATGCCGACACAATGGTTCCATAGGATACAGGCTTGAATGAATGTGTGCTTAAGTAATGGAACGGATTGGATTGGCCAGGAACTATTCTACTTTATCACCTGCTGAGAACTCAACAATGCACCTCAAATAAGAGCTTATCTGCGGCTGCCCTTCCACCTCATTCAGCACGTCAGTCAGATATTCCCAAGCTTATCCCTCAGTAGACACAGCCTGTGTGATCGCTTGAAAAGAGAGAAAGCTTTTACCTGATAGTTGACTTGTGAGTTTTGTGGGGCATAACACCCAGTGTTTGGTCAGCTAATGGAGTGGACTTCATGTGTCAGTCATGAAGGGTTCGAAGCAGTGTGAGTAAACTCTAAAAAAATGCTGGGTTAAAAACAACCCAAGTTGGGTTGAAAATGGACAAACCCAGCGCTCGGGTTAAATGTTTGCCCAACGTGCTGGGCAGTTTTATTTAACCCAATTAAAATTAAAAATTACTATATGGCTTACTTAAAATGAACCAAAATAGGTTGAAAATCAGACACATAATTACTAGAGGCAGCAATAATAATCAAAAGGTGAACATTTATTAATAAGCAATTTAATAAATGTTTGTTTAATCATTATTTAGTAAACTTATTAATGTTCATTTATTAATAAATGTTCATTTCCAACATATTTTGGTTTCATTTTAAGCAATAAATACAGTAATTTTTAAACATTAATTTGAGTTTTTAAAAAAAAAATATCCAGCAGGTTGGGCAAACATTTGCTGGGTTTGTCCATTTTCAACCCAACTTGGGTTGTTTTTTAGAGTGTAGGAATGGGAATCAAAAGGAATTTTCATGATTCTGGTTCTGACTCAGATTCTTCTTAATGATTCCTGTTGCTTAATGGATTCATTAACATTTTTGAGAACAATTGAACAAATCTATTGGCGACTGCTGCTTATTTCAGCAAATCATAAATGTAATACTGCTTTGGCAAAATTGTTATTGGCTTCTCACAAATGATTTAGTGACAGCATACTGTAATTTCAATGCTTTGACTAACTACATATTTAAAGTAGCTACAAAAACAATAATTTTGTACATTTTTTAATGAATTTATTTAATGAATGAAATAAAATACCAAAAATTCAAATGATTCCAACAAAACTGCTGTTTATTTATTTTTTTACTGCACATTGTGATATGAACAATCATTCAGTAACAGTAACCGATTCAGATTAAGTATGTAACCACTCCGACTGATTCATACTAAAAGTATTTTGATTCACTGAAATGATTTGGCTCATAAGACTCGTTCATTCAAGAATCAGACTACACTGGTTCCATTGTATGTTTTTGATTCTTTTGAGCCATTTCTTTTTAGAAAGTCATTCAGGAACTGGACTGAATCGTTCTGTATGTTTTTGATTCACAAAAAAACTGATTCACTAAATAGAACCCCATATAGGAGTCATTCATTCAGGTCCTGTTGTGTGTTCTTAATTCTTTTGAGCCAGTTGTTTTTAGAGAAAAATTCAGGAATCTGACTACATGAACTGCTCTCTACAATTTTATGATTCACAAAAAATAACAATAACAACTTATTGGACTAAAGTGACTTTGCTGCATTTTTTTTTATTAAAACAACCAGCTCATAAGAGTCATATATTCAGGAATCAGACTACACTGTATGTTTTTGAGTCACTAAAAAGAACCATTTAAGATCTGTTAATGGAACCAAATTTCATGAAAATCATTTGGTTCTCCTAGTGTAAAGAGGAAATTTGATGCAATGAGCATGTTATAAGAGACTGTGGTCTATTATATTCAAAGACTGTGTAGCTAAACAGGAGGACAAAGGGTTATCACCTTTGACTATTGTATTCAACAAATCCATCTCCCCTGCCTGTGGCCAGGGGCAGATCAGTGCCCCCTCTACCTCAAACAGATGTGTTTTATTAATGTGTTAGTCTGACCATAATCCCTGAAGGTATCTGGACAAAAAAGGCAATAAAAAGACATGCCAACTTCCAGTGGTTTACCAAAAGATAGCACAATGATGCATTGTTCTACCATGTGGTCATGCTTTATATATCACCGCCACGCTCGATTGTTTGTTTTCCATTTGCATGATTTTACACACTTAGTAAAATAGCTGACTGGCACTGAAATCGTGTGTCATAAAAAGGATGCCACCTGCTCGCTTTGAATCATAGTGCTGAGAAATATGACTACAAACGACAGAATTTGCTGCATGTTCATACTCTTTATCACATGTCAGTGTTTTTCTGGCAGAAAGAGGGCATTTTGAGAGTAAAGACCTTGATCTTTGTAGCGTGTAGCATAGGCCACATGTGTTTTTGCAAAGGCCCAAATTGACATAAGGGTTTCATCATATCTGCCTCTTAATGTCAACTACAGGAAGGACAGCTCATGCCAACTACTGATGATAAGCCATTTGAACTATGTGTTAAAGGTGCCATAGAATGGAAAATTTAATTTACCTCGGCATAGTTAAATAACAAGAGTTCAGTACCTGGAAATGACATACAGTGAGTTTCAAACTCCATTGTTTCCTCCTTCTTATATAAATCTCATTTGTTTAAAAGACCTCCAAAGAATAGGCAAATCTCAACATAACACCGACTGTTACGTATCAGTCGGATCATTAATATGTACGCCCCCAATATTTGCATATGCCAGCTCATGTTCAAGGCATTACACAAGGGCAGGATGTCTGGATGTGCACAGCAGAATCATCAGACTAGGTAAGCAAGCAAGAACAACAGCGAAAAATGGCAGATGGAGCAATAATAACTGACATGATTTTTAGTGATATTTGTAAATTGTCTTTCTAAATGTTTCATTAGCATGTTGTACTGTTAAATGTGGTTAAAGTTACCATCGTTTCTTACTGTATTCACAGAGACAAGAGCCGTCGTTATTTTCATTTTTAAACACTTGCAGTCTGTATAATTCATAAACAACTTCATTCTTTATAAATCTCTCCAAAAGTGTGTAATGTTAGCCTTACGAAGCACATCCTCAAACTCATTCAGAATCAAATGTAAACATCCAAATAAATACTATACTCACATGATCCAATGCATGCATGCAGCATGAATGACGAACATTTTGTAAAGATCCATTTTGAGGGTTAAGCTCAAAACGTTTCACACCCTGTTTACACCTGTATTTAGCGTTGTCCACTTGTGATCGGATCGATGAAAAGGCTTCTTAATACCAGATGTAAACGGGGCCTATGCCGCTTGAAACAATAGATTATCACCATACAGTCTCTTCTTACAGCATTTAGCATACCAAATGTATCAAGAAGCATGGACTTAACACATGTTCATTCTCATCTTTTTAAGAGTTTAAGGGAATTTCTTCAGAGCAAAGTTCTCTGCAGAGTGTCATGCATGGAAATAAATTAGCTGAAATTGGGAACAGAGAATCTGCGAAACTCTTTAAACAGCTCCCAAAATCTTAGTGTTACAGGCACGTTTTGCTCTCTCTGACATGTGAAAAAGAGTAAGATCATCACAGAAAAGCAGCCCTGCCAAGTCTTTACAGTCAAGATTGGAATTGATTATTCTGGCCAACTGCAAACCAGGCATTTGAATGCTCTGCCTCCGTTCTCTTCCATAAAGGACTGGATTTGATCTTTTAAAGGGTCTCAACGCTTCATGGTTTTAAAGCAGTGCTCTTTACCCTTTTATCAGATCCATGCTTCTTGCATAAGGGTGGAGGTTTTTACTTCAGCATGCTTGTGGACTGTGGCAGAGAGCAATTCTTTGAGCGTGCTCATCTTGTCTGCTATAATGAATGGGCGTTTCTGCTAATGCTTTGAATAGATTCATGCTGGACGAGTAAATAATGACAGACCTCCGGGCCTCCGGAATGGACTCCACACTAAATTATCCCCCCTTTGCTTATGTCTGTTTATCTAATTGAATGGATGAGCATGGTTCATAAGCACGTCCATAATATGTTTCACTGTATGTCAATAGAATGATAGCTTATGTTTAGCTTGTTGCTATTTTTTTCTAGTGTAAAATGTGTAGCGTTGGCCCAGTCTGTGCTTTATGGCTCATTAACTGCAACAAGCATTTCATCTTGTTGTTTAAATAAATGTCTTTGATTAATTGTATTTTAATCTCGATTTCAGTTTGATTAATGACTGTGGCAAAATAAATTTTATCTCACTATTTTGGTCTAGGCGTATTATTCATGGTGCTCTGAGCGAATCATTTCATAACATGCAGCAACAAGTTCAAAATCACTAGATGAGCAGAGATTTAATCATGAGTATTTGAATAAGCTGATTCAATTTTTAGCAAACATACGCGCGGTTGTACTGGGCCGTGTATTGTTTTCCAGTTGGAAACCTGAGTGAGGAACAAAGTCCTCTACTGACAGATCACTTGACTGCTGAATTGGGAGAGCAAGTTGAGAGGTAAAGAGTGAGAAAAGTGAAAATTGAGTAACAAGACAAGATAAGACCAAAAAGAGGATCATGAGGCAAAGCAACATTTTCAAAAACTGAAAGCAAGAAAGAATGAATAGGAGTCAACAGCACCTTTCCCAGACAGCGGCTGATAAAAAGAAAAGTTTGACTTTGACAGTCTATAGTAGACTAGGGCTGAACAATATTAGAAAAAATTGACATTGAGATATTGCTTTTCTGCAAAATACATAAATCTGGCTCGAACCGGTTGGCTTAGTGCAATTATGAAATCACAAAGGCTGCAATCATTTTTTTTATTTTTTTTATGTGTTGCTTGTCTGCTCTGTGATCAGTAGTAAATGCTGCTCCTTCTGAAAGCAATGCAAGTTTGAGTCTCTTATAACATGCATTTGAAAAAGCAACACGCATCAAACATCTTTCTAAACATGAGAAGCATTTACGAATATCTTGTTCAACAAAAGACAACATTTAATAACATGTTTTTACTCCGTCTCACAGAAGAATGTTATTTCAAACATTACTGACATTATTAAGTGAGTTTGGTGTGGCTTCTTACACAGAATAAGGCACACAACATATTATTTCATAGTATTCTATTCAGTGATAAAGGCTATGTCGATTAGCATTGAAGTATAAATATACTTTATTATCATGAAAATACCAGAGAAGGCTTGAAGAACTCAGATAAAGCATATATTGTCATATTTGTGTGTTTATTAGTCATGTTTAATCAATCAAAGTGTTTCAATCTTCTGTTTATTCAGCTACAGCGATAGTACCATACCCATAGGGATCTGCGGGGCATATTTTGAGTTTCTGCGTGTGAGCGCCCTCTAGACTTCAGATGGAAAATTTACTACTGATCACAGAGCCATGCTTCACTGAGAAGCTGCGCATCAAAAAAATTGCTGCCTTTGCCAAATCTTGTGCAGTTTAATTTCGATTAATCAGGAAGCGTAGCATTTACACACATTTAGCTCACAAGAAGTAAATGAACAAAACTGCTCTGAGATGCTGAAACAATTTATCATGAGCATGCATCTAATGAGCAATCTTCACTCTGAAACTGGCAGCGCATATATTTATTTAATGAAATGCAGCCTTCACTATTTGATTATCCCATTAAGCCATATTGCAATATCAGTTTTATTTCGATATATCGTGCAGCTCTACAATAGGCTCTTCAAGTGTTCTTCGAGACATCCACAGGTATTTACACACCAGCAGTCAGGCACCAGGATTGCATGGTGACTGCCAGCCTCTAATCCCACAATATTGTCAGCTTCTCTAATTCTCCCCAGACTACTGACCCTCACGACCTAGTAATCCAAGAAAGGCGCATAAACACAAGAATCGGGTTGCTTTGCGACGTGCTGTATAAATGCAAAGGTGGGGCATGCCACAATCACACACACATGCATATAAACATATACAACATTACTGAAAATTCTGTGAGGGCAAAGGTCACATTATTTTCGTCAAGAAGCAGCTGATGGGTGGCAGTATTGGAGCAATGACGTTCCAGAAATCTTCACGTACGCTGTACGTGGTCGCAACTGCATCGGGGCCCGGGGGTTAACAGAAAGTTTGTGAAGGTGACATTTGGTCGTACAGATCTCCTTTCACTCATATCAAGCCTTTTAGAGGTGATGCCAAAGGCCACAAAGCTATAAAGCACCAAAGGTGGGGCATGGTAACCCTATCACGTCAGCATTGTGCCGCACACAATGAGAGCTGCTTAATGTGTCAAAGAGGAGCTACGTGGGATGTTTTTGTAATATTTTTCTGCATTCTTTGAAATAATTCCCAAATACTCAAATGAAGCAATATTCCTGGTTCAATATGAGTTAACTACAGTTGACGGCACATAATTTTGACAATTTTTATTTGTTCCTCCTTTCCTTTAAAAAATGCAAAAAGCTTACAATGGAAGTAGTGTTGTCACGATACCAAAATTTTGACTTCGATACGATACCCAACTTAAATATCACGATACCGATACTTAAATGATACTACGGCAAAAACCTAAACAGCAGGAAACATATGACCGACATATATAATAACATATGACAGAACTTCTTTCTTCACCAGTGTGCAGGCTGATAATTCTGGATTTGAGCTTCATTGCCATGAAGTTGTTAGTTTATATATTTTTTAATGTTTATTTTTTCATGCTCAATAAAATTGTAAATTATTTGCTGTTATGCTTTTGTTATAAATATGTAGGTGTTTTTGACATTAAGATTATTGTAAAAATTAGATTACTGTAAATACTTGTTATTAAAGCATAAATCGGTTTAAAATAACTGTATATACCCTTCACATATTTATGTATTTTTAAATTAACTTTATTTTTGCAACCAGATATCACGTATTAAACTTAGACTCAATAATACACCTCTTTTCGGTGGTCTGCTTGCTCGAGTAAAATAAATAAATAACACTCATTTAATGTTTAAAGGTGCTGTAGAACGTCTTTTCAAAAGATGTAATATAAGTATATATATAATATAAGTAAGGTGTCCCCTGAATGTGTCTGTGAAGTTTCAGCTCAAAATACCCCGTAGATTTTTTTAAATTAACTTTTTTAACTGCCTATTTTGGGGCATCATTAACTATACACCTATTCAGGTTGCGTGGCCCCTTTAAATCTCTCGCTCCCTTGTTGGCAAAATGCTTTTGACTCCCTTCGCTTGCGTTATTTTGTAACCTCTTTTGCAGACGGGCTTTGTGGTGTCCGTGGGCTTGATCTGACTGTCAGCAATGTAAGCAAAATAATACCATATTTCGCTTCGTGCATCTGCTTTCTCAACAATTTGTCTGCAAGAGCACCTGTATATGCAACCATACCTATTGTTCCGTCACCTTAAAAGCCATTGCGCAGTTGAGAGGAATAAACACGCACTCAATGTGATGCAGCGCGCTGCACGCACACTGCCCCCTGCTGTCGCACATTAGGAAATGCAGCTGGCACTCAAAGTACCGGTACTAATAAAATGTAGAACCGGACCGTTTTTAAAAGCAGGGTACCACGATACCTTTCTAGTACCGGTATATTGTGCAACACTAAATGGAAGTGAATGTAATCATTAAAATACTCACTGTTTAGTAGTAGCCAATGGAAGGCCTATTGGCTTTTTGTAGAATGAACCAAACTTCTGGCTTGGCCTGCAAAAATCCGTCATCCCTGCAGCACTCTATAAACATTATGCCACAAATGCTCTTGATTGAGTTTAACTTGTATTGAAACCCCAAATATTCCTTTAATAAGCGAGGTGAGAAATTATGAGAGCAAACCTTCAAAAACCTGCAAGATACCCGGCTGGTGGAGGAGCCTCGGGATCAGAGCATCCAAAGCTTGTCAAAACACTGCCCAGGTTTTTCAATTTCTACCCTTGATCCTTGCAGTACCGTGAGCTAAGCATTGGAATGTCTTCCTTTTCAAACACAAGGCAAAACATGAAGTTTATTTGCTATGAAAATAACCCCACAAACCTTTTTTTTCCCTCTCCCTCTAAATCAGGCATTGACTCTCAGGGGTGAGCTCAGCTGGTGATAGGTCAGGCTTTCAGAGAGCCCCCCGAATCAATGCCAAACCACGGTGCTTTCTTACGAGTGCTTATGCAAGTCCTATTGAAATACATGGCAGCTCGACCGTTATGATGGATCGCGGTGGGCTTATATAACCAAAGCAAACTTGCACATCAAAGGCATCTTGTGCACAGTTTGATGATTTCCCTGGTTGCTTCATGCTACATGTGTCTCACTCTCTCTTGTTCTGTCGCTTCCTCAATAGAAGTCCAGAGGAGTCCTTGTCTGCCTTGAGGGGACGGGATAAGCTGGCCTGTAATCCCCCTTCTTCTTTGCTGGCTTTTTCACCTGTATACCGATTCTGTGCCTCTGAGCCAGCCCGTGCGTCCCTGTAATGAGAGCAGGGCCCAGCGCTCGTTCTGCCTGATTTATCATCTACCTGTATTGTTCTCAGCATCTTCAAAGCAGTCCTTTGAGACATGCCCTCAAAATAAAGCTGCAACCGCAGTCATCCCACTGACTCATGCGTCTTACTCACATTGCCAGAGAAAGAGGGGTAGAAATAGTGAGAACTTTTCTGGCACAGTATGGAGTGTCCTTTTTATGCCTGTCTGATTTTTCATGGGTGTGTTTTTTTTAGTGTTTTTGTCAAGGTGCCTTCACCATACAGTGTAACATGAGAAGAGTTTGAGTGAGAACGGTGTTAATCATTAACCGCCTGTTTTCTGTACTCCAACAGGCATTTTAGACATGGCCTGTGGTGCCAGGGTCTGGTTTCATTAATTATTAATGACTTCTTTACTTTCATACCAGAGTCTGTGACCCTTTGAGCTTGACCACTGTGTAGCCCTCAGGTGCTCCATTCCTTTTCAGGTTACGCTAGGTAATTAAAAGGATATTTCAACCAAAAAAATTAAAATTCGGTCATTATTTATCCCTCATGTTGTTTCAAATCTGCAGAACACAGTGAAGAAGATATGAAGAATATTTGTCACCAAACAGTTTTGGTGACTGTTAACTTCTATTGTGTGGACATTTCTCAGAATATCGTCTTTTGTGTTCCATAGAATAAATAAAGTCATACTGATTTGGAACAACATGAGGGTGAGTAAATGGTGACAGAATGTTCATTTTTTGGTTGAACTATCCCTTTAATTATCCCTTTAAATTCTTTGTTTACTCTCTCAAATGGTGTTCCAAACCTCTTTGACTTGCATTCTTCCATGAAACACAAAATAATAATCATTTTAGTATAATTAAAATCAATGTGTACTGGGTCTGTTAAGCTTAAAAACAGGGAAGAATCACCATAAATGTATCATGAAAGTAGTTCTTATGTCTTTTGCACTATATTCCAAATCCTACTTTTGCAACTAAAAACTAAAATTTAAGTCATTCTTGAAAATCTTTTTGGCACGTTCTTGAGAGCTCATGAAAGCAGTCCAATTCATGAATGAATCATTATTTTGAGTATTCTGATCTTAATCAATCAGTTGCTCCAGTTTACATACTACTGTTCAGAAGTTTGGGGTCAGAGTAAGATATTTTTAATACACTTTTAATACACTAACAAAAGTGACAGTAAACATATTTTCAAAAGATTTATTTTTTTTTTTTTTCAGTAAATGCTGTTCTTTTGAACATTCTGTTCATCAAAATATCCTGGAAAAATGTATCACGGTTTCCACAAATGTGACCTGATCCAGCAAAATGAGTCACAGTGACCCAAATTTCAGATTTTGGTATCAATGGAAAGATGAGACAATAAGCTATCCTAGTCAAAGTCAGACCTTGAATGGTTTTAAGGATATACCCATTTGAATTATTGCCCTCTTTTTCCAATTGAAAACCTGAGAAAATCGCTTTTAAAGTTTTTTGCCTGTTTTTTTGTTATCTTTCAAAATCCATTGCATTTAAAGGGATAAACTATTTTACAGCTTAATTTGACCAAAGACGCAAAGTTCAGCACCGCGACACGTCTTAAAATTCGAACGCATTGTTTTGTATTGTTTTCTGGGCGCCGCGGACAGGCGGCGAATGTCGCCGCCAGTATGCATACACTCATAGAAAACAATGCGTTCGAATTTTAAAGATGTGGCGAGGCGCTGAGCTTCGCGTCCGGTGTGTGAGCCCCTTAACAAATTCATAACAGAGATACCAGCGCATGCTAGTCTGAGAGGAGGATGGCTGGACCAATCGCGTGTCTGTCAGTCGAAACGGGGCTTCCCATTTATAAAAATCAGCGTTTATGTCAGTGTGTTTACATTTCTAAGCTTTTTGATTGGTTCTATACAACGTGTAACACCATATTTGGAGAGCAGAGATAGTTACGTTTCAGGGAATACCGGGAAATGCTCATAAGTGACGAGAGGAATTGAGAAGTTCATTTCCAGCGAATTTAGTAAAACCATGTCAAATTTAATAGCCATTTAAATACCTTTACTCAATTATCTGGACTACAAAACTTTGGGAGATTATTTTTGAAAGTCTGCTCTTTGAAATTACCTTAAAAAAAAAAAATCTATTTTTGTGTGTTTTTCCACATTATCGGCCCATATCTTAAAATGGAACGTTGCGACTTCCGACTCATTTCGCCAGAGCGGATCACAAATATATTAAGTAGCATAACTGTTTTCAACATTGATAATAAAAAATTTTTTTTGAGCATCAAATCATCATATTAGAATGATCATGTGACACTGAAGACTGGAGTAACGATGCTGAAAATTCAGCTTTACCATCACAGCAATAAATTTAAATTTTGAAAATGTATATAAAAATAGAAGAGTCATTTAAACTGAAATATTTCAATATTACAGTATTAATATTCAATATTACTGTTTTTACTTCCATAAAAAATTATTTAAATATAATGCATGAGCCGTATAGAACTTTATATCTAGACCTTTTATTTTACGTATATGATGACTTTTGTCATTTTGGAGCTTGACAGCCCCATTTACTTTGATTATATTGAGTAAAGCGGTCAAATTAGTCTTCAAAATTTCTCCTTTTAGTTGAGCAATCCCTTTAATTATAGTCAAAAAGATTTTCTTAAAGGGGATAAAGGGGGATTATTTTCTTAAATAAGATGTTGATGCATTGTGCAGAAATACTCTAACATTCACAACACAAGGCTTCTTCCCTCAGTGCCTATTTGGTTTCAACAACTTGGCCTGCCCTGATGAATGATACCGTGAACTATGCCAATCATAACAGAGATACAGTATAGTAGATGATATACAAAACAGTCTTAAAGGTACAGTTTTCAGAAATGGATAGTTCATTCTGAGGGTTATGTGAATGCTAATTATAACTGTTGGACTTCAGGGTAAAAAAAAATAAATGCTACAGAAGTGTTATGAATATTGCCCCTTTAATATCTTTGGGATCATACAGCCTCTCTGAAACTTCCACAACTCCACAGGTTGTAGAGATCCCAGCCAAACAAAGCTGGCCTCAATCGGAGCTCTAACAGAGCAACAGCAAGCCCAACGTTCCTCACAGTTTCCCATGAATTCCTGCCATCTGTGAGCACAGCCGTCAGAATGCGGCAGGGATGATCCAAGCACCATGGGAGAAAACATGCAACTGCATTGGCCAGGATGAAACAGTAGATGCCGAGCTTAGATAGAGCTTTATTGTGTGGGGCCGAAGTCACTTTTTTCCCCAAGCATCTAACTCACAAATTGCTTTTGGCATGGTGAACTTGAGGCCAGTCCTCTGGAAAAAATGGCAGTGTTGCAAAATTCATACACACATTATGTGCCACCAATATGGTATCGACAGCTTCTGCTTGTTGCCAGGTAGAATCCCACTTGTTTAAATTGTCAATGTGTTTCTGCTTTTGTTACCAGAGTTTTGCGGGAGATTCCTTCAGCTGTGGGAAACATGAAAGAGGCTACCGGTTGGAAGTTACAAGCACCAACCCACGTCGGGACTACTTCCATGGACGGTTCCGGAACATTCTTCTCACTTCCATAGCCGTGGTGCCCATCAAAAACCACACTGTGGTCAGCCTAGGCACAGCTGAGGGACGCGTCATCCAGGTTAGACAGCTTTAGCTTTAGATTTTTTTTCCACAATGTATTTTGGAAACCATGTAGTTACAATTTTAGAGTGTCGATACTAGTATATGTAAATGAACATTGTGTACTCTTTCTCCATGTTACATCCACTGGATGAGGGAAAACATGCACCATCCAGCTGACTTTTGACAGCTAACTTGAACTCGCGCATTTTTGTATCCCTGCCCACGGACAGTCAGATCAGCAGGAAAAAGCGTATTGTGGTTGTTGAAGATTTTGGCAAAAGGGAACGCCACAGCCCTTTTCTCTGTTTTATCTAGACATGTAGCAAATATTTCAAAAACATTTCACATTTCAACTGCATGGACAGCCAAGTTTTATTAAAAGCCCATCTTGTCAGTGCTGAATTCCCCTTTAAAACTGTTAAAGCTCAACTTTTACATAACGTTTGGATAAGAAAGTCAACATTTAGATTGAGTCCAAGTGCTAGAAAAGGTATGACTGGCCTCATTCTTTTAAAAGAAACAGTAAAGCATTTGCAGAATCTAAATTTAAAACAGAATATTTTTATCAAAGTCCTGTTGTTGCCAGCACTATTTCCCTGTTTTGTGCATGCAAATAGGCAGGAAATGAGTACGTGACTAGTGAAAACCGCTCTGAATGAAGGAAAATGCAGGTGCCAGTGGCAGGTTGGGAAATATGGTATTTTCCTGTTTGCATTTGAGTCACCTTTGACCTCTGAGCAGCACTTTACCAGCTCTCCAATCTAAAAAGCACACAAAGTGAAACTTTGGCCTATCAATGTTTTCTCAACATGCTCATTGTGCAGAAGTGGCACAGACCCAAATATTGAATCTGTCCTGCATGAGCTCCAAAAATGAGACTATTTGCTCATGGAAGTGTTAGATAGAGACTTGTGGTATTTTGTAAATACCTCAAGAAAATGTTTGAGAAATGAGTGGCGAGAGAAACGGTGACAGCTGCACGGAAGCGTGGCGGAGGAACCGAATGGTACGTTAATAGTAAGCACTAGGCTTCGATGACACGTCCTCGCATGGCATTTTCTTGGAACGGCTGCAGCTGTCGTCCCCTCTCTCTCTCTCTCTCTCTTCCTTTTTTAAATTTTTTCCTCTCAACTTTTTCTCGCCTCTTTTGTCTGGATGTTGAGGCCTGGTAAGGGGTGAGTGCTAGTCCAGCTGTCTCATTTGAAAAAGAGAGTTTTTTCAAAGACAAAGAGAGTGGGTGAGTGTTTAAGAGGCCTTGACAATGAGAATGCAAAAAAAGATTGTGAGAGACTGATGAAGTTAAATAAAATATGGAATGCAAGTGAGTAGGGAGTAATTGTGTGAATGAAAGTTTCAAGAGCCCCACAAGCTTTTTAAAAGGTTTGGAAGAGGGGGGCTGCGGGGCAGAAACAGTCCCAGTGGCCCTTATTCTGTATGAGGAAGTGCTCCCACTCTGCCACACTCTCGGTGAGAAAAACTCAACACCTTGCCTTGTGTTTGTGAGCAGGACTTCCCTTACATACACAATGAGCTGTAATTCACACGGTTATTAGGGCTCCGTGGTGTGTGTTTTTCCCTAGAGTGTGTAACATTCCTCCTTCAATAACTGGCCCATTTGTAGCCATTTTCCTCCATGCCCGGGCTTAATTAAGCCTGGCTTAGCTTGGTCGCTTCTGGAACTCAAAATCCTTTTATGGCTTATTGCTATTGGAAACTTTCTGGGCCACGTGAAACTTGCCAAGTTTTACCTCTGGTTTCTTGTTTTGGAATCATGAATATCAAATTTCCACAGCAGCAACAAACAAAATAATTATTTTTAAATATTTAAATTTTAAAGTAAATATAATTTACTTAATATATAATATAATATATATGTATAATATAATTATATGTAAGTTAATATATATCAGAGGTGTAACGGTACTCTTATTCATACCGAACCGTTCAGTACAGCGCTTTCGGTACAGTGCACATGTGTACTGAATGCATTACATTGCAACATTAAAGGCCTCCTGTTTGGGTACACTTTGGTTTCCCGGTGAATTGCGTCATCGGACAAAGACAGGTGGATAAGACTAACGCAGTACATGAGGAAAACAGCGTTGTAGCCTAACCACCAATAATCTCAATAAGCTCTGCGTTTTGTTGCTTTCAATAAGAAACAAAGTGTCATCCTTCAAATTCTGTCCACAAAATCACAAAATTTAAACAGAAAGTGCCGTTTTGACGCGCTTTGATGTGGCGCGACAGATCGCTGTATAGGCGCCTCAGTTCAACTGGCAGCGCGAGTGAACACGACCATCTCTTCCTCTTTAATACTAGTTACAGAATAAACATGAATAAACATCTGAAGGTATGTTGAAAGATACAAGTACAAATTACTGAAACGGTCATATCTCATGAAATCGCTCAATCAGACATCAATAAAACAATATGTCATGTAGCATTTACCTTAGAAATGCCATTCTGTGTCCACAGCTTGTTAGTTCGCTAGAGAAATGAACATTCGCTTAATGTATGCACTATATTAACCTTTATATTCATTATATTTTACTTAATATGTTTAAATAAATCTGTTATGAAACTGTGTAGAAATTATTATATTTCAACAACGAATTTGAGTAAAACATAATTTAATTAGATTAAGGAGTTAATGTAAAAACTGCCTTATGTGCAGCTTATATGTTTGCATACAATTTGTTATTGGAGTGTTGATTATTATATCTAAAAAATAAACAGTGATTGAATTTAGGCTAATATTTCAGGCTCAGTTGTTAACCTTTAATATATAGTAACATAATGTTTAAGTAAGGGCTCCCTACATAGTTTATAGCATTAGCAGAGATAATTTTTTTATCCTTAAGAAACTTTTTAAAAATTAAATTAAATTATTACTAAGACAGAGACACAATTTGTTCAGTAAAAGCAATTTTAGTTTTCTTCCCACCTGCTGTACTGAACCGTGACTTCAAAACCGAGGTACTTACTGAACCGTGAGTTTTGTGTACCATTGCACCCCTATATAAAATATATATATTTATATTAATTCCTTGTTCCTGTAAATCTGCAAATACATAGAGCTTGCATGAGCTACATAGTAAAAACGTTTTGTCAGGGAACCCAATCAATGCTCTACATGTGGTAGCACCTAAATTACCTGATTTTATTTATGAAATAAACCAATATTGTGACTGAATTGCCTTGACTACATTGCTTTGCTCCAGTGAAAGATCATGCAGTAATGGCTCTTTAAGGTAACAACTGCACATTTTCACTTTTTACAGTCCAATCTGATATGTTACTAAAGATTAGGCTTTTAAAACAGACCACAAAAGGAGTCACATTAGTGCACTATAGTGAGTGAGATGGAGATATGTCATGCACACCATCCTAAAATCACTAAAACCACAGTAATGACATACTCTCCACCACCAGATGCCCCATGCTTGAAGCCCAGGGCTATTAATGATGTGATCCACTGATCGCTAATGGAGCACAAGCACTATATAGACGTAGGCTGTCTTGGAGGCCTGTAATTGCAATGTAACCATGATAAATGTTAGTCCAGGTGTGTGGATGGAGCCACTGTTCTGACACCTCCCAACATGCCAGATAGACAGAGGTCTTTACGTCTGCACTTGCCTACAGGCCTAAGCTTTTGTCTGTTCCCACTCCTTGCCATCAACCACAGTCAACGCAGTTCAATCTGTCATCTTTTACCCTGAAAGGCAGAGACACCGGTTATTACAGTATCCATAGCAAAGCAGAGGCTGTCCCTTTACAAAGACTGCCTTTACATTGCTCCCTACTTTGATTCTTCCTCTTTCCCAAGGAAAGTTCCAGACATGATCTGTAATTTAATGTTTTATAACCTGGTAGGAAAAAATAACAGGGTTTTGCACCAGCTCCTGCTCATGTGGAATGTTTGGTTTTCAGGAATAAGATATTGTATAATCTCAGAGGTTGCGTTTTGTTTTGTTTTGTTTTGTTGTTTTTTGTTTTGTTTTTTGTTTTGTTTTGTTTTGTTTTTTTGTTTTGTTTCGTTTCATTTTTATTCAACCCAAACCCAATTAATTACATTACATTACAGTAATGGAAATTTTCACATAATTTCTTTGTACTGTATTTGGGGGCAAAATATCCTTAATTGTCATAAAAATAAGGTCATACTGCAAAATATCTTAATGGTCCTTAAACAGAATTCATTTTATGACAGAAAAATAAATTTAAAGAAAAGTTAGACCGATGTCAAGATGTGACTTTCTATTGACCTGCTCAAGAATTTGTCCTCTATAAATAGCTTACACCAGAACCAGAAGGTTTAAATCATTTAATAGCAGCATTTAATCATCTCTGTGGAATGCAGTCTTATTCCAGTAAACGATAAACATGCTGTTGAGGTCTTTTTGTAAACATTAAGATTCTCTATTAAGGTCCTGCATTTACCGCTTAGGCTTTTGATGTGAAAGGACACCCTTTTGCTGGCATCCTCCACAGGTGGTGGTTTCCCGCTTTGGCAAGACTGAACCGCATGTGGACTTCCGCTTGGACACGCTCCCCGTGTCCTCAGAGATGGCCCTGCTGTCTCCACAGCGCCACGATGGCTCCTTATTGTTGGTAACAGGAAACAAGGTGAACGACACAGCCATTCTTAAAATGTCTTAGGGAAGTGGGTCAAACATTTTCAGGAAAATCACTAGTGAATAGATACTTATATAGTAAACAGGGTATGACTGCAACAGAGAAACAAAGAGACATCAGTAAGTAAAGTCTCCTCTGAAAAATGTTGTAAACACGTTGCTTTGGATAAAATCATCTGCTAAATGAATTAAAATGTGATGTGATATTTATGCATGCCCCTCAGGTCTCTAAGGTTCCTCTGATAGGCCCTGGATGTGAACAACTGTGGACTTGTAGCTCTTGTCTCTTGGCCCCAGCCTTCATGGGCTGCGGATGGTGCAAGACAACTGATCGCTGCATGAGGGCTCCTCAGTGCTCCCCCTCCCAGTGGATCCAGGACTCCTGCCCCCTCCTCATAACCACGGTAACCACCCCGCCTTGTCACAAACAACATTACCATGGTTTTAAAGCAGCTAATAGCACATAGCTAATAGAATAAGTGCTTTCTAAGTACAGAGAGCACATATGAAACTCTGACCTTCATTGATATTTTCGGGGATAAGCACTGATGCAAGGATTTCAAGGACCTCTGGTCTTCTTTTAAAGAAGTAAATTGATTCTAAATATCAGAAGGAATTTGTTTGCCCTTCTGTGCCTCCTCTAAATCCATGCAATGCTGCAGAGCAGCCTGAACAATATTTGTATTTGTGTAAGAGCTCTTTGCTTATGATAAGTGGTGCTCTGAACACTTAATTATTAACTCTGAGACAAAATGAGGCCTTGTCATCCATGTGTTCAAAGTGACACCATCTGCTTATCAATAAAGAACATCTCAGAACCAGGACATTCAGAAACCAAATAGAAAACAAAAAATAACAGGGTTTTGCAACAGCTTCAGCTCATACAGAATGTTTGGTTTTCAGGAATAAGGTATTGTTACAAAACCCCTCACGGTTTGGGGTTTTGTTTTGTTTTTGTTTTGTTTTTGATTTATATAAAACAGTTGACTTTTGTTTTATTTTATTTTATTTTATTTTATTTTTTATTTACCCCAGATTCATAAAACTGTTGTGTTGTTTTGTTTTGTTGACCCCAAAATCATAAAATGGTTTAGTTTTGTTTTGTTATGTTTTGTTTCATTACATTACAAAGAAATAATGTGATTTCCATTACTGTATTTGGGGGTAAATTATCCTTAAAGGTGCTAAAGAGGATCTTTTCGTCGACTGAGAAACCAAAGACTGTTACTGAGTTTTTGAAATGAGCACATGCGTAAGAACAACCCCCCCTGCTTTCGTGGGAACGCCTCCCAAAACTTGTGCACGAGTATTGGAACACGAGTGTATCGATGATCGCGTAAATGATTAATTGATGTTTTTAAGGCCATACCTCGTGCACAGATGATGTATATTAATATTATTCCTTTCAGTGCACCTAATAAATAGTCTTTTATCAGTTAGTAAAGACAGTTTCAAGTAATATTGCAAAAATGTATAAAACAAAACATCCTCTTTAGCACCTTTAATTGTCATGAAAAGAAGGTCATACTGCAAAATATCTTAATGGTAATTAGGACATTCAGATACTATATAGAAAACAAAAATGTTTTACACACATATTATGAATAAAGTTATCTGGGCATGTTAAACTGGGATACGTGAAGTATTTTACCATTGGAAAAACTGACACACTTCACCTTTAATGTTCTTAACCTCAGCTGGTGGCTCAACCTAAAGGGCAATTTTAACACATGAGACTAAAGCACAAAGGAAGACAGGAAGGTTGTTTTGTTCTCTGTTTTTGTCTCTGTCACCATTTACTGGAAGACCCCCTACCTTCAGAGTGTCCATACAGCCAAAACAAATTATTGTCAGTGGTTACCAACCTCATGAGCAGAGAAAATGCTTGGCATAAAGACACACAGCTGGAGGGTAGACACTGAAAGAAAAATCCTGTCACAGTTTGACCTCACAGCTTCTTTCTTTTTCTAGTTTTCTCCTTCCTCTGGTCCACTCGGAGGCCACACCAATGTGACAATCTGTGGCAAAAACTTTGGTTTTAATAAGAAAGACCGCTTTGATACCAAGCTGATCAATGTGGTGGTTGCTGGAACAAAGTGTAAATTGGAGAGGAAAGACAGTAGCAATAATCGGTAAGTATTTGTGAGGCTTATTAAAAATACTTTTGCATTGTTAGCTAGTTGTAAATGAATAAACATTGCACTTGAATCCTCACTGTGTAAATACAACTTCAGAAACACACGCTAGGTCACATTCTCAACATAGTGCTCGTGTTGCAACCCTGCAGAACATTAAATTGGTCTGCAAAAGTGCTCTATTGTGCATCTCGGCCTTCCATGTCAAACTATAGTACCATTAAGATACAAAACTCATGAGCTTTTGTGCCCCCGGACATACCACCCTACAGCCTTCCTATTGTGAGAGGAAAGGAGAAATTCCCTCGGAGAATAGCTCCTGTGTAGTTTCTGCCGAGTAGTAGGGTAATCATTAAATTAGTGTGGACTAATAGCCTGCTTACTCCACTAGTTTACAACCACGTCTTGTTCACTGTTTTTGTGGCGGGAGATGTTTATGTCTTTGTATTGTATGTCAGGTTGGTCTGCGGACTAGATCATGTGAACGCATCCAGCATTGACTCTTTGGTCAGGGTGCGCAGTGGCAAGGAACAGGCTCAGAAAGACGGTTTCTCATTTGTGGTAAGAATCCTCACAAATCACAGTATAAGTACTTCAACACACTTTCGAGTTATGTATTTTTGACTTTATTCCAGTGTTGCGGTTTTCATAGTGCACAAGGACCCAAGGATGTTATTCTATTCTTTTTTTTCCCACTTATTTGGAGGTTACATGGTGTCCTAACCAGTGGCAAATACATTTTCTATCTACACTATAAGCGAAATATTGCCATAAAGTGACAAAATATAAACCAATTGGCATGTGTGTGTAACATGTAATCAGATATGTGGACTTTTGGACCAATGAGATTTAAACCACATTGGGGCTCTCTAGCATGATATAACAAAAATAAAAACCGACGCTAATGTTATGAATGTTATTACTGTCAAAGACCCTTAATGTGTGATTTAGTTTTGTTTTACTAACACAATGTATTATCTGTCTAGAACCCAGTTATCACAGAGATCTTCCCAGAGTTTGGACCTAAGTCTGGCGGAACAATGCTCACTATCAGGGGATCATTCCTGGACAGTGGAAATTTGCAAATGGTTACCATGGGAAACGCTACCTGTGTGCTGCAGAGGTTTGCATGTTTACAAATATACTAGAATATTCTTAGAATATTTCTTAATTAATTTAGAAACATTTAACATGTTTTTTTCTTAAATTTTTAGTTTTAAATTATATATATATATAACATTCATTTTGCCATTAATGAGATTTTTGTATGCCCAAGAAGTCTGACAACAGCTGAGATCAGATCTCCACACTGAGATCTGATCTCACCATCATCAAATCTGTCTGTGATTATGTGAAGAAACAGGTGAAACTGAGACAAACTAAATCCAGAAGAACTGTGGCTGTGTCTCCAAGATGCTTGAAAAAACCGAAATCTCACTGGATTAGTACAATTAATGGCAAAATGAATGTTTGGAAATGTGAACTGATATTTCCTACTGACACACTACAGCAAAAGATATAAATAACTAGCTTAAAGGTGGGGTATCCATTTTTTCAACTATGCTGTTGGACATTGTTGATAATTGAAATCAACCCAAACAAACCCACCCCTCTCTTCTTTGCTCCGCCTCCCAAAATCACACTCCAATCCTAACCACCCTGCTCTGAGTCTGTTTTCAGGCCTTCTCACTTTGTTCTCTCCAGCGCTGGAAATCTTTTCTAATATTAACGCAGGTCCTAAAGCACTTGCCCAGTCACAAACCTACTTTCCAGTGATATTCTTTTGAGCTATTTTGAATTGTCTCATCATTTATCTTTCTGTGTTTTTTTTTTTTTTCTTGCTCATTCTCTCTCCTCGACTGTCATATGCCCCCCTTATGCTGATTGGTTAGATGTTTGTTGTTGGTATCGCCCGACTAACTTCCAAACAGTATATTTGAAAAAATGGATACCCCACCTTTAAAGGTGCCCTAGATTCAAAAATTGAATTTATATTGGCAAAGTTGAATAACAAGAGTTCAGTACATGGAAAAGACATACAATGAGTTTCAAACTCCATTGTTTCCTCCTTCTTATGTAAATCTCATTTGTTTAAAAGACCTCAGAAGAACAGGCGAATCTCAACATAACGCCGACTGTTATGTAACAGTCGGGATCATTAATATGTACGCCCCCAATATTTGCATATGCCAGCCCATGTTCAAGGCATTACACAAGGGCAGCCAGTATTAACGTCTGGAGCAGCACAGCTGAATCATCAGACTAGGTAAGCAAGCAAGGACAATAGTGAAAAATGGCAGATGGAGCGATAATAACTGACATGATCCATGATAACATGATATTTTTAGTGATATTTGTAATTTGTCTTTCTAAATGTTTCGTTAGCATGTTGCTAATGTACTGTTAAATGTGGTTAAAGTTACCATCGTTTCTTACTGTATTCACAGAGACAAGAGCCGTCGCTATTTTTCATTTTTAAACACTTGCAAACACAACTTCATTCTTTATAAATTTCTCTAACAGTGTGTAATGTTAGCATTAGCCCGTTAGCCACGGAGCACTATCAAACTCATTCAGAAACAAATGTAAACATCCAAATAAATACTATACTCACATGACCCGAAGCATGCATGCAGTATGCATGATGAACATTTCGTAAAGATCCATTTGAGGGTTATATTAGCTGTGTGAACTTTGTAAATGCACTGTATTATAGTCGAGAGCTCGAGGGGGCAGGGAGCGTGCGATTTAAAGGGGCCGCAGCCTAAATCGGTGCATAGTTAATGATGCCCCAAAATAGGCAGTTAAAAAAATTAATTAAAAAAATCTGTGGGGTATTTTGAGCTGAAACTTCACAGACACATTCAGGAGAGACCTTAGACTTATATTACATCTTGTAAAAACTGGTTCTAGGGCACCTTTAAAACCTTTTTGAGGGGTGAAAATACTGACGTGCCTAAGACTTTTGCACAGTATATATATATATATATATATATATATATATAATATGCATCCCATTTATCATTTATTTAAACTTCTTCATCCATTTGCAAACGGATTTTATTTTTAAACTTTAAAAAAAATATATTTGTAATGTATATAATTTTTTGTCTATTCAAGTTTCTTCAGACTTTCAGGAGTTTTTAAATTAATTTTAATAATATTTTTTTGAAAATAATGTATTTTTGTTCACAAGCAAAACGCCACTATTATGCATACATTAGATGTCTGTTTAAAACATTTTGTTTGTGTGTGTTTGCCTTTCTGCAGTATTTCAGCCACAATGTTGACTTGTCGGACACCACCTCAGCCATCACCGTCCCAACGCAAAGTACAGCTGCACATTGATGGAGTAATTCGTGAAGCTCCTGTCAGCTACACCTACAACAAGGACCCACACATCTCCAGCGTCCAGCCCAAGAATTCCTTCATCAGGTCAGCCCCGCAGCCAACATTTAGCTGCTTGAAGTTGGGGTTCAACTGGAAGAGTGCCTAAATATGCATTTTACAACAAGTTTTTCTGTTTTGTACGTGTGTCCGCAGTGGAGGAAGCACAGTGACAGTGAATGGTTTCTACCTCCACTCAGCTCTTCAACCTCAGATGGTTCTCACTGCCGCCACAGAGGGCAAACTCTTCCAAGTGGTGAGTGTACACAGCCCACACAGAGTGCCGAGACATCAAATACCTCTCCTCCCGTGTCACAGGCATGTTAGTATCATTAACCCCACTGAACAGAGAAGCAGATCTGTTGATCTGAGAAATAAAGGAAGCAATGTTTCAGAACTACACTCATGAAGAGGAAATGGAAAAATCACACACTTAATAAATAACGTTCTTAATAAATATGCATGTCATTTTTTTCCCCTATCCAAATTTCTTAATTCGTTTTTGGAAACATTTCACATTCCTCTAATTTCTAGAGTTTTCTAGAGTTTCTTTTAATAATTATACATGTCTCATTTTTCACTTATCCAAGTTCCTTCGTCCATATGGAAACACTTCAAAGTTTTTAAATTAATTTAATTTAAATGTATTAAAAATAATATTTTTTTTTACATGTAATGTGTCTAATTTTTGTCTATTCAAGTTTCTTCAACCATTTGGAAACACTTTCACATCTCATCTCCTGAGAGCTGTTGTTGACCTGAACTGCTCCTTTCTCAATGGGACCAGACAAATACTCATTTACACACAGTTTCCGCTTATCTGATTTCTCCGGGGGTGGAGTGTGGTCATGCAGTGGAACAGTGCATGCGAACAAAGCTATCTAATCTTAAGCATACAAATCTTGATATAGTCCAAGACAGGACTCGTACTCACACACGTCTTCATTCTGATTGTGTCTCTTCATTTCCATTCACACTTAAAATTTCCCTCCCTCAAAACATCAGGGCACTTACGGTAATCATCTCACTCATTTATCTCAAATCAAAGATACTGTACTTAATGCCAAGTGGCTTTTTAAAAAAACACGTGATGGGTTTGTCGAGCTCATTTGAAAGAGGAATATTTCTGCCTTTTGTTCTCGCTCATCTAGAACACAAAATGAGCAGAGACGGCATGAAATGCAGGCTATACTTCCAAATGATTTAAGATGGCTTCGCAGCTGTCAGCCTGTAAATTCTTCTCTATAAACAGTGGGGGTCAGGACAATATTCTTTTCCTAATTTGTGAAGCACAAGAGGTTTATTGTTTTGTTTTTTTTCTTCCCCTCACTTTTATTGGGGTGCATTGTGGTCGAACTCTTCCTGCCTTTGTCAGCTTTTTTTCTGAATCACACTGACTAAAACTGTGTAACTCGAGTTGAGCTGTCATCTGTTACGCTGAGGTTCGATCAACGATGGCCGAAACAGAAACGCGGTCAGTAGCTCAGGTTTCTTGTGGGCTGCATTCACCATCTAGCTGCTGACAGGCCTAAAATGAAAGAAAAGCGGACACTGATCTTGATTTCTTGAGGACACTGCAAATCCCTCCATCAGTTGCATTTTAGTTCCTCTTGCAATCGGAAAAGCTCTGTGGGCCAAATGAAAAAGCTTAAAGAACCAAGGCAAATTGTGGTGGCTCAGGAAAAATGGAAGAAATCTCAAGAGCGTTCATGAATATCTACTTCTGAGATCTCTGCTTAATCCGGGGATCAGCCAATCTCGCCTTTCCCACCAGCATGAAAAGCATTTTTCACAGGCTGCAGCATGTCGTTGGCGATTGGCACTGTCCACGTTCAGGAGCAAACCTGAGAGGGTTTTATTTGTTTAGGGGTATGGCACCTTATTATTCTTGTTTCTAACCAAGGGTCATGTTCAAGTTTTGCTTTGCATATAGGAAGTGAGGGGTGTTAACAGGACTCTAACATGCTCCAGACACCACAGTGGAGAACAACACCTGTTTTTGGGATTCAGAGGGGGTCATTTTCATACCAGACTCCTCTCTATAACATACCAAAATCTGGCTTTCTCATCTCAGTATGTTCTTGCTGACACCTTACTCCATTTTGCCTCATGATATCCAAAGTCTCAAAAAGTTCCTGTTCCGTCCTTATATTTCCCCCCTTTAAAACGGGGTTCCCTCTGGACTTTAAAGGATTAGTTCACTTCAGAATTCAAATTTCCTGATAATTTACTCACGCCTATGTCATCCAAGATGTCCATGTCTTTCTTTCTTCAGTCAAAAAGGTTTTTGAGGAAAACATTCCAGTATATTTCTCCATATAGTGGACTTCACCGGGGTACAATGGGTTGCAGTTTCAATGCAGCTTCAAAGGGCTCTACACGATCCCAGCCAAGGAATAAGGGTCTCATCTAGTCATCTAGTGAAACAATCGGTCATTTTCTAAAAAAAGTAAAAAATTATATACTTTTAACCACAAATGCTCGTCTTGCACTGCTCTGCGATGCACCACGCATTACGTAATCATGCAGGAAAGGTCATGCGTAACGTAGGTGAAAGTACAGAGAAAGCGTTTACAAAGCAAATGTGTAAAGAATAAGTCAAATGGCCTTTAAAGTAAAGCAACGGTTTTGAAGTAGAAAATGATGAAAAGATGCAGTTTCTGCCTATGTTACGTGTGACCTTTCCAAACACGATTATGTAATGTGTGATGCATCTCAGAGCTAGTGCAAGATGAGCCTTTGTGGTTAAAAAGTGTACAATTTTTATTTATTTTTTTTAGAAAATGACCAATTGTTTTGCTAGATAAGACCCTTATTCCTCAGCTGGGTCTTGTAGAGCCCTTTGAAGCTGCATTGAAACTGCAATTTGGACCTTCAACCCTTTGGTAGCCATTGAAGTCCACTATATGTTTTCCTCAAAAACCTTTCAAAAAATTTCTTTTCGACTGAAGAAAGAAAGACATAAACATCTTGGATGACAAGGGGGTGAGTAAATTATCAGAAATTTTTTATTCTGAAGTGAACTAATCCTTTAAGAAGTCTTAAATTCAGTTCAATAACTCTTAAATCCTAATTATTTTAAGATATCTAGAGTTTAGTCTTAAACAGGAATCACAATGTGATTAATAAACTTCAAATATCTTTGATTGAATGAAATAAATGTGATTGCTGTACGTTTAAAGTCAAAACGCAGCACTGTTTATGCCAAGGTATTGCTTATGATCTACCATTGATGAATTTTGGCATGTTTACGTTATGGTTTTTGTATTGTAATATGTTATAGATGGTTGTAGAAGAGAATGTTTTATCTCCCTTATCTTTTTGAATGAGCATCTGGAAGTAGGAATGTCCTGCATTAATGCATAAGATCTTTTTTTCTGGTTATTATTGGTATTATTTTGATGACTCAAACTGTATCAGGCTTTTAATTCAATGTAAACTCTTATGGCTTCTCTCTAGGCCACACTGTTACAGAAAGGAAAGACTAAGACCTTTGAATTAAGTATATAGATTTTACTAGCATTGGCACAATAATCTGTTTATTGCCTTCCTTTAAAGGGTTAGTTCACCCAAAAATGATATTTCTGTCATTAATTGTTCACCCTCATGTCTTTCCAAACCCACAAGACCTTTGTTTGTCTTCAGAACACAAATTAAGATATTTTTGATGAAATCCAAGTGGTATCTGAAGCATACATAGGCAGCAACATCATTGAACTTTTCAAAGTCCAGAAAGGTAGTAAAGACATTGTTAAAATAGTCGATGTGACTGCAGTGGTTCAACTTTGATGTTATGAAGCGACTTTTTGAAGAATACTTTTTGTGCACAAAACGTTTTTTTTTTTTTTTTTTTTCCTGCACTGTTTACATTGTTGATACATTGCAGTGCTACCTTTCTGGGCCTTGAAAAGTGCAATGACATTGCTAGCTTTGTGTGGTTCAGATACCTTTTGGATTTCATTGAAAATATCTTGTGTTCCGAAAATGAACGAAGGTCTTATGGTTGTGGAACGACATGAGGGTGAGTAATTAATGACAGAAATTTCATTTTTGGGTAAACTCACACTTTAAACACATGATCGTATCCCCAACCTCTAGTTCATTTGTATTGATATATTAGTATACATCGAAATCACATTGAAAGGAGCCATCAAAGATGATTACATCAGAGTTGAAATGCCTATATGATAACTTTCCATGAACATCCTGCAATAAAACATCACTCTAACTGACAGCGCGTATATATCTATTCCCCAAACACCAATTTGAAATGTTTTCACTGTCTCCCATCATCCTTTGGCTGCTTTCTTTAGCAGCTGTTATCCAACCCCCCTAAGCCCTTTGAGATACTCGATCCATTCTAAACAATTAAACGTTGTGTTTGTCGAGCTGCACACCAAGCCAAACTTCTTTACAAGTATTTGACTAGTCTCAGCGGATGAGTCTTCAGATCTCTAAATATGCAAAGAGTTGCTATTCAAATGCACAAAATGTGTGTTAATTTGCAAAGACTTTTTCATACTTCGCTCCCTTCAGTGATAATGATTAGGAATGTGTAGATCTGTATTTTTGATTTCCAACTGAGATATATTGCTCAACAGAGAGCATGGGCAAAGGAAAGCAAAGCACACTGACAAGACAAATATATAGTGTGTAATAGCAATCAGTTATTTTGTTGAGGTATTTATCTTCATCCATTATCTCTAAATTTGTTTCTGAGTATATGATCCTTTATGTGAACTCCCAGCCTTTATTGCCTTTTTGGCAATATAAAATATCAGTGCCTTTTACAGTTGTGCTCAGAATTATTGGCATCTTTTGTAAATATGATCAAAGATGACTATAAAAATAAATTGCATTTTTTTTATCCTTTTTATCTTTAATTCATAAAATTAGCAAAAATCTAACCTTTCATTGAAGGAAAAGCATTGAAAGTGGGGGGAAAATCACATTATGAAATAAATGTTTTTCTCCAACACACATTGGCCACAATTATTGGCACCCCTAGAAGTTTTTATGAGTAAAATATCTCTGAAGTATATTGCCATTCATATTTAAATTTTTTAGCACACCAGGGTGATCATGAACATGAAATTGTCCAGCCATGACTTCCTGTTCCACAGGAGTACAAACATGAGGCCACAAATAATCATTCATCACAATGAGAAAAACCAAAGAATATAGTTCTGATGTGCAGCAAAAGATTGTTGAGCTTCACAAAATCGAAAGTGGCTGTAAGAAAATAGCTAAAGCATTGAAAATCCCCATTTCCACTATAAGGGAAATAATTAAGAAGTTCCAATCAACTAAAGATGTTACAAATCTGCCTGTAAGAGGACGCGTGTCTAAATCGTCCTAATGTGAAGTGAGGAGGAAAGTTTGAGTGGCCAAAGACTCTCCAAGGATCACAGCTGGAGAATTGCAGAGACTAGTTGAGTCTTGAGTCTCAGAAAGCCTAAAAAATGATCAAACAGCACCTACATTCCCACAAGATGTTCGGGAGGGTTTCAAGAAAAATCCTCTTCTCTTATCCAGAAACAATCTCCAGCATATTCAGTCCAGAGACTGTAACTTCGAACGGGACTGGCTTCTGTGGTCAAATGAAACTAAAAAAATAACTTTTTGGCAGCAAACCCACCAGATGGATTTGGTGCACACATGGATAAAATGTGCCCCATGCCCACGGTTAAATATACTGCTGGATCTTTAATGTTGTGGGCCTATTTTTCTGCTGGAGGTCCTGGACATCTTGTTCAGATACATGGCTTCATGGATTCTATCAAATGCCAACAGATAAAAAATCAAAACCTGACCGCTTCTGCTAGAAATCCAATAATGGTCAATCTTCCATCTGAACAATGATCCAAAACAAACATCAAAACCAACACAAAAATTTCTCTCTGAGCACAAAATTAAGCTTCTGCCATGGCCATCCCATTCCCCTGACCTGAACCCTAAAGAAAATGAGTGAGGTGAACTGAAGAGAAGAAGCACCAACATGGAGCTGGGAATATGAAGGATCTGGAGATATTCTGCATGAAGGAATGATCTCTGTGAATAAAAGGGTGCCAATAGTTGTGGCCAACGTGTGTTGGAGAAAAACATTTATTTCATAATGTTTTTTTTTTTTTTTTTTTTTTTTTTTTTTTCCACTTTCAATTCTTTTCCTTCAATGAAAGGTTAGATTTTTGCTAATTTTATTAATTAAAGATCAAAAGGATAAATGATGCAGATTTATTTTTACAGTCATCTTTGATCATATTTTCCAAGGGTGCCAATAATTTTGACCACAACTGTATGTGATTAAAAATATTTATTGTGACCTAAACCGAAGTGGACATTTGACTCTAAAACGACACTTATGTGAAGTGAGAATTTCTTTGTTTTTAGACTCTAGAGCGTTGTTAACCTGCCAAGTGTGCAGAGGGAGTCACAGGTTTGCTGGATGGAAGTCTTGGAGCAAAGACGACTCAAATGCCTTATGTTCATAAATAATGGCATTGAACAATTTGAGTGCGTCTCTTGCTCGATGGTTATGCTTTATGAAGTGGAACGTTCACATGAGGACAGCTAATTAAATGGCGGTGACGTGCAAATAACAGGCATACTGTAAAAATGGCAGTTGTGGTGTTGTAATGTGGAATGAAAATGGTGTGTGGCAAGACCTGGCAGGGCTGGAGCCACAGCTGGCATGTGAAGCTTTTGAGTTGTAACTCATGCATAATTACTTTGAAACAGATCTTCAATCTCACAAAGGCTCCTTGTCCACTGCCCTTAAAGTTTGCGATGCATGCTATGCAAACTGATGTGTCTCACATCTGGTTTAAAAAGGGTATATACATTACTGTTCAAAGATTTGGGGTCAGTAAGATTTTATTTACTTTTATTCAGCAAGAGTGCATTAAATTGATCAAAAGTGACATTTGTAATGTTACAAAAGATTTCTGTTTCAAATAAATACTGTTCTTTTGAACCTTCCTGGTGAATCTTAAAAAAAAAAAATCACAAAAATGTTAAGCTGCACAACTGTTTTCAACATCGATGATAAGAAATGTTTCTTGAGCAGCGAATCAGCATATTAGAATGATTTCTGAAGGATCATGTGACACTGAAGATTGGAGTAAATTCAACTTTGCCATCACAGCAATAATAAATGACATTTTTAAATATATTAGAATAGAAAAGAGTTATTTTAATATATAATAGCTCAATGCTTTCACGGAATATGCAAGATATGTTTGCGGTTTGAATGTTTTCTGGACTTAAATATGCTCAGTCATGTTATCATCAACCTGACCCTTGAGAAAACTTGGCCCCTGGTTAAACGCTAAAGCCTTGTATGAATCTTATATATAAAGGTGCATTACTCCAAAACAAACAAAAGATAAAGTGAATTGGCCGAACAAAAGAATGTAACATGCCTCAGCATTGACTTGGCACAATTATAATGACAGAGATGGCTAATATTTGTGTTTGTCTTTTTTTTCTATGCCTAGACCTGCAGTCATGATGAGGATAAGAGCAATATTCTTTGTATCACACCTTCCCTGAAAGACCTCAGTGTTCAGCCTCCAGTTGCCACGAAAATGACATTCGTGTTAGATGGTTACTCCACTGATCAGTATGACCTACTATATGTGGAAGATCCTAAGTTCGAGGAGTTTCAGTTGCCCACCGTCACACCGAGAGGCAACAAGATCATTCTGGAGATTAAGGTAAGTGCGATGCTCTGCACTGGAGGAAGGTAGTTTGGTACGTGATCTCAGACAAACACACATACTCAGAGCGATTCACATTGCTCATTGAGTTAGAAGGAAACAATACTGAAACAAAACAGGAAGTTTAGTTCGTTTCCCATTGCGCACCTCCATCTTTCACATTGTTCTCGTTCCCTGAAGGTTACAGCCTCTGACACATTGATGGTGAGATCCTTTTGCCCTGGTGAGGGTAGTCTGGTGAAAAAAACAGCATTTTTAACAATGAAATATAAGAGTAGACTCTTTTTTTTTTTTTTTTTCAAAACCGCCACTCAATAGTCAAACGCAGCTGTTGTGAAAGGGAGGGGGAGGGAGGTCGCGTGAGATTCTACTTTTTCTTCCCATGCGAGACCTCAGCATCAAATCCCTCCATACCCCTCTCGGGACAAAGATACACACACACACAGACACACTAAACGTTGTGTACCGCTCGGGCTCATTTAAAGCCACTATATATTCAATAATGGGCACAACAGCAGGCTCAGTTTAGCTTAATTGTCATTAAACTGCCCTATCACTCAGATCATGCACTTTCATTCCCATGCAGTCTGTTTGTTTAGATTTTGCAGCTTGATACTTAAGGCCTTCTTTAGGGAAATAAAATTGCACTTGGCAGCACTGCTGATGCTCGAGGGGTTTATCAAAATGTCAGAGATTGTGAGTGTTACTGGTGCCAATGGAGATTTTGCCAGGATGTTTTTCTCTTTAAGTGGTAATTTTAGGTAACTTGTATTTATTTTAATTATGTTTAAATTTACATTTTGAATGATATAAAATCATATTATTTAATGAAAAAGAATTGTTTATACACACACACACACACTTTTTATGTTTTGTTTATTTCATTTTCATTTAAATAAAATTATATTATTTGAAAAAAGAAAAATATATAAATATATAAGCAAATATTATTTTTATTGCAATATAAAATTATATACAGCCTTGTTTGACAGGTATTACAGAACATAAAACAATAAAACACAGGAAATAAAAAGAAAAAGCATTGCAAATATAGGGCAAATAGTTGAGTTTTTCCCATGGTCGATTGATCTAGGTGAGAAGAATGAAAAAAATAATAATTAAAATAATAATTATAAGGAATGTAAATAAATAAGTGTGTGTGTGTGTGTGTGTGTGTGTGTGTGTGTGTGTATGTATATGTGTATATATTGTATTTTATATATATATATATATATATATTAAGCCTTTCCACTGCAGATATTCAAGTGCTAGAACATGCGAAAGGGAATTCGTTTCTCACACGCTATGTGGGAAGTTCAACATCCGAAACATCTGAAGCGCGCTCCCTGAAAACTGCGTGTCACACAGTGCGCAAATAAAGCTGAGCTCTCATTCATGCCTTCCTGTCCTTGAACGGACAAATTCACACAAAAATTATGTCAAAAAAATTCAGCAAGTATTGGTTATGTCTTCAGTTGACAAAGAAAACGAATTATCCATGCATGCATTCGGTCTTAGTGACAGCATCCTAATAATCCTGCTGCTGTCTGCATTTTTAATGTTAAACAAACAACAAAGGGAAAACAAAATCACTCACTGCTCTTGTACTTTAAAAAGGATACAAAGTCTATGCAGTGTTATTTATTTGATTAGCCTACTTTATTAAATGTCTGTACCTGAAAACTACTGTTGGACCTGCCTGAAAAGCATTTTTGTATCTTTGTTGTTTGTATGTATTTTGTCTATTTTAATTATTATTACTGACTTTTTACTTGTCTAAAAATGAAGGCTATTCAAATTATATTAGTTAAAGGTGCCCTCGAATGAAAAATTTAATTTACCCCGGCATAGTTGAATAACAAGAGTTCAGTACATGGAAATGACATACAGTGAGTCTCAAACTCCATTGTTTCCTCCTTCTTATATAAATCTCATTTGTTTAAAAGACCTCTGAAGAACAGGCGAATCTCAACATAACACATGTTACGTAACAGTCGGGATCATTAATATGTACGCCCCCAATATTTGCATATGCCAGCCCATGTTCCCAACATTATGAAAGGCATTAGACAAGGGCAGGCAGTAACGTCTGGAGCAGCACAGCTGAATCATCAGACTAGGTAAGCAAGCAAGAACAACAGCGAAAAATGGCAGATGGAGCAATAATAACTGACATGATTCATGATAACATGATATTTTTAGTGATATTTGTAAATTGTCTTTCTAAATGTTTCGTTAGCATGTTGCTAATGTACTGTTAAATGTGGTTAAAGTTACCATCGTTTCTTACTGTATTCACGGAGACGAGAGCCGTTGCTATTTTCATTTTTAAACACTTGCAGTCTGTATAATTCATAAACACAACTTCATTCTTTATAAATCTCTCCAACAGTGTAGCATTAGCCGTTAGCCACGGAGCACAGCCTCAAACTCATTCAGAATCAAATGTAAACAATATAACAGTATACAATACTCACATAATCCGACGCATCCATGCAGTATGCATGACAAACACTTTGTAAAGATCCATTTGAGGGTTATATTAGCTGTGTGAACTTTGTTTAGGCACTGTTTAAGGTAAGCGCGAGCCCCGTGGGTGGAGAGCACGAGATTTAAAGGGGCAGCAGCACAAATCGACTCATATTTAATGATTCCCCAAAATAGGCAGTTAAAAAAAATACATCTTGTAGAAAAATGTTCGATGGCACCTTTAAGCTAGTAGTTTTAGCTGTGGTATCGAAATTGGAATAAATTTAATAAAAAAAAAATTATGTATATCTCACAATGCATATGGTTATACTTAATCATTAACTTAAAAAAAATCAAAATTTTTAAGTTGTGATCATTTGCTTTTTGTGAATGGCCTAATCTCCCCTAGGGTGCTGGGTCTTACTTGTAAGTGTATGTGCGTTTGTTCACATTGGATCTCAGGCTGGCCGGTGCTGTATGGTAACAGGTGCAGTAGTGGAGTGTGTCCAATCTGTAAAGCCCAGGCTGTCATGTGAGGAATGTGATCGCTGTCTTTATTGCCTTCTGCTCTGCTCCATACACCAGAGCTGGCTGGGTTTAGAGGGGTAGACGCTGCACAATCTATATGCCCCATATACACGCTCAGTCATGGGGCAATTTAAAGACAGGCACCTTTCTGCTTCTCTCATTCTCTCTCATTTCCCTTGCAGGTCCCCCCTGTGAATCAGGAGGCGGTGAATAACGGCGAGGTGCTCAGAGTTTCAAACCGGACCTGTGAGAGCGTCACTTTGGTGGGCAACACGCTCGAATGCACCGTACCCATGGAGCTCCAGAAAGCTGCCAAAGAGCTGGAGGTGGAGGTACAAGACTCTTTCATTCTCTTCTCCACTTCAGACCACTCCAGTCTAGACGGCCCCCATAAGAGCCACTCATCAGCCAGCCAGCTCTGCCCTGCTTGTTCCAGAAGCCCCTCAAAGTACCAAACATGAGCTATTTCTGAACTTAACAGAGGCTTCTGGCTTGCCAAATCATGATAGTTTCCAGATTAGCACCTGAACGCATATCCCTCCTGGCTCCCCAATGATTCATTTCCACAAAGGTGTTCATATTGTAATTTTTATATATCAGGTTCCACCTGATAAGACGCCTTGCTTGTATTTCCTTTTTGGTCACCATTAGCTCAACAAGAGCTAATAAAAAACGTTTCAGGCCCCGATTCTGGCCCCAGACAGTCTGATATGATTGGTGCAAAGATCAAGGAAACGTTGGCCTCAGCATAAAGTGCTTATCTGTCGGGGAGAGACGGACAGCGTGCGTGTGACACGATGCTCTAATCTGACCCCATCACAATATGGCGCGGTAAAACTCATCTCATCCCAAACTCAATAACACTGCACCACATAAGAGACGCTCTATCTCTGATCCAATTTCCCCTCCTGCCTGCAGTGGATGTGTGCGTTTCATTTTGCCATGCTGCTTTATGACCAGCGAAGCCCTCTCTTTGAGTGTAAACGCTCCCTGAGGATGTTTCTAGATGGATTGTTGTGATGTTGGAGATTCAAATGTAAACACTTCGCGGCATATGAAATCTGAAGCAAATGTGCCACAGATGTGATGGCATGGATGTTCCCTGGTTATATGTGCTAGACTTTTTTTTATCTGTAATAATATTTGCTTCTACTTTTGGGCTAAATGTTTTGCAAATTAATCAGATTCTGCTCTTAAAATAATGTTATTTTGTATAATAAAATGTTTTATTTAAAATATTTATCTTTATGATATAGATTACACTCCTGCCAAAGTGATTATATAATATTTAAAAATAATAATAATAATAATAATAATAATAATAATAACCAATTTAATTACAAAATGATGTGCTAATATCTATATGGTCACTAATATTTACTGACAATAACATTAAGTAATTTGTGTATCCATTGTAGTGGAAACAGGCCACATCATCTGTGATCCTAGGTCGTGTGGTCTTGGCTCAAGACCAGGATTACGGGATACTGATAACAGGAGGAGTGTGTGTATCCATCCTTCTACTGCTCCTGATCGGAGTCTTTGTTTGGATCAAGAGGAAGAAGCATATTGATGGTATGTGACTGTTTTCATTTATTAGCTTCTAGCTGTTTTTGATGCCTCCTGTGGCTTTTGAAGATAAATGTGCAGCACTTTACACGCAAATGTTCTGCATCATTTGCATAACTAAAGAGCAGTTACATCTGTCAAAAGTAATGCAAATATCACCTTTTATATCCAGAATGGAAAACTTTATTATTCAAAACAGCGCATAAAAAAAATCATTATTAATCTGTATTTTTCAGACAAAAATATCAAGATAAAAGAAGGTAAATTTACTTGACACAAGTTTAAAAAAAATCTAGGGTTTATGATTAAATTGTTATTCTGTTGTTATTAAAATGTTATTCTCTGAAAACGTGTTTTAATATTTTATGCAGTTCTGTTTCTCAAGTTATTTTGTTTTAAGGATGTTTATATATTTTTACTGGAATACAAGGAAAAAATACAGATTAACAAAATGATTTTTTTGCAGTAATAGCATAGCTCGCTTTTCATTTAGAAGTCAGTTTAGCAACCACCACTGATTCCTATGGAAGCTTGTTTCTGCCACTAATTAAAAAAATAAAAAGGGAATTTTGACTTTTTTCTCAGAATTCCATGATATGACTCGTAATTGTGAGTTATAAAGTCAGAATTGCGAATTATAAAGTCAGTATTGCGAGTTATAATGTCAGAATTGCGAGTTATAAAGTCAGAATTGCGAGATTTAAAGTCAGAATTGCGAGATTTAAAGTCAGAATTGCGAGATTTAAAGTCAGAATTGCGAGTTATAAAGTCAGAATTGCAAGTTATAAAGTCAGAATTGCGAGATTTAAAGTCAGAATTGCGAGATTTAAAGTCAGAATTGCGAGTTATAAAGTCAGAATTGCGAGTTATAAAGTCAGAATTGCGAGTTATAAAGTCAGAATTGCGAGATTTAAAGTCAGAATTGCGAGATATAAAGTCAGAATTGCGAGTTATAAAGTCAGAATTGCGAGTTATAAAGTCAGAATTGCGAGATTTAAAGTCAGAATTGCGAGTTATAAAGTCAGTATTGCGAGTTATAAAGTCAGAATTGCGAGATTTAAAGTCAGAATTGCGAGATTTAAAGTCAGAATTGCGAGATTTAAAGTCAGAATTGCGAGATTTAAAGTCAGAATTGCGAGTTATAAAGTCAGAATTGCAAGATTTAAAGTCAGAATTGCAAGATTTAAAGTCAGAATTGCAAGATATAAAGTCAGAATTGCAAGTTATAAAGTCAGAATTGCGAGATTTAAAGTCAGAATTGCGAGATTTAAAGTCAGAATTGCGAGTTATAAAGTCAGAATTGCAAGTTATAAAGTCAGAATTGCGAGATTTAAAGTCAGAATTGCGAGATTTAAAGTCAGAATTGCGAGATTTAAAGTCAGAATTGCGAGATTTAAAGTCAGAATTGCGAGTTATAAAGTCAGAATTGCGAGATTTAAAGTCAGAATTGCGAGATATAAAGTCAGAATTGCGAGTTATAAAGTCAGAATTGCGAGTTATAAAGTCAGAATTGCGAGATTTAAAGTCAGAATTGCGAGTTATAAAGTCAGTATTGCGAGTTATAATGTCAGAATTGCGAGTTATAAAGTCAGAATTGCGAGATTTAAAGTCAGAATTGCGAGATTTAAAGTCAGAATTGCGAGATTTAAAGTCAGAATTGCGAGATTTAAAGTCAGAATTGCGAGATTTAAAGTCAGAATTGCGAGTTATAAAGTCAGAATTGCGAGATTTAAAGTCAGAATTGCAAGATATAAAGTCAGAATTGCGAGTTATAAAGTCAGAATTGCGAGTTATAAAGTCAGAATTGCGAGATTTAAAGTCAGAATTGCGAGTTATAAAGTCAGTATTGCGAGTTATAATGTCAGAATTGCGAGTTATAAAGTCAGAATTGCGAGATTTAAAGTCAGAATTGCGAGGTTTAAAGTCAGAATTGCGAGATTTAAAGTCAGAATTGCGAGTTATAAAGTCAGAATTGCAAGATTTAAAGTCAGAATTGCGAGATATAAAGTCAGAATTGCAAGATTTAAAGTCAGAATTGCGAGATATAAAGTCAGAATTGCAAGTTATAAAGTCAGAATTGCGAGAAAATGTCAGAACTGCGAGTTGATATCCCGCAATTGCGAGTTTATCATGCGCAATTCTGACATTATAACTCACAATTGACTTTTTCTCACAATTATGAGTTTATATCTAGCAATTCTGAGAAAAGTAGTCAGAATAAAAAGTCGCAATTACTATTATTTTACAATTATTTAATACAATTATTTAATTTAGTGTCGGAAACAAGCTTTCATAGATTCCAGCTGCTCTCATGAGCAGGGATGTTGAACTTGCTGATGGTTATTTGAAATGAACTGAATTTGAATGCTATGAGAGTGTGAGATGAAGGAAGAGAGTGGTTTCTGGGTTTGTTTGTGGGAGTTGACACTGCTGAAGTCAATGGTGGAGCGATCTGTCCCTTTTTTCTCTCATCTCTCCTTGCTCTCTCTCTCACCCTCTGTCTCTCTCTGGTTGTAGATTTAGCTAAGGCTATGGTTTGGTATGACGGCCGGGCTCACATTCCGCACTTGGACATGTTGGCAAACGCGAGGAGTGTCAGTCCGACTAATGAAATGGTCTCTCACGAGTCGGTGGACTATAGAACCACTTTGCTTGAGGGTATGTTCTCACGCTTTGCTGCCTCTCGCTCAAAACACACCACTGGTGGAGGTTTGCCTTATCTGCTGATCTCAGACCAGCTGTGCTTTTTTTCTCTTCACGGCTCTGGATAGTGAAGACTGGTCTTAGATCATCGCTGAAAGGCAACTTTTTTCCAGTTCTCCAAACACATACGCTTTCTGACCTTACCCTCTGCTCTCTCTGCTCTCTCTCTGAAGACATTACATGCTCCCTTGCTTTGCCTCTGCCTCCTTTTTTTGTCTGAAAAGACAAAAAAATCCCCTCTCATCTGTATAGCCGGGTTTAGAATTTCCTCAGCTCTTTGTAGTTGGTGTAATCACCCTGCCTCCCAGACTTTCCCTGCTTTGTTCAGGTGACCCCAGGCCTCTGCGAACAAGTCATTGACTTTTGACCTCTCGACCCCATTGCCTTGCAGACCAAAACTTGCCTCTGTCGCAGACAGAGTCCTGCCGGCCACATCTCTACGCACATGCCCATGTGGATCTGTCCCCAATGCTGGGGCCGATGGAAGGGGATCTGGCATCTCCACTGTTGTCCTCTAATGCACCCATAGATCTGGGCAGCCTCCACCCTGAGCTGCTGAAGGAAGTGCAGCACGTGGTCATCGCCCGGGAAGATCTGCTCTTACATGTGAATGAGATCATCGGGAGAGGTGAGGGGACACATTCGCCAGCTTGGAATTATTAGGTTCTATCTGCATTCTGAGCAGTTTTGAGATATTGAGCTTCAGAGTTTTTGCATTCCATTAGACTTTGTAGATAGAATCTTTTTGTCTTCTAAATTAAAAGTCCCCAAATGTACACAACTTTAAAAAATCACATAATGTAAATAAGTTGTCTCAGAATAAGAATATGTGAATAACTCAATGTTGACAAAAATGTCAGATAGAACATTATATATCCAAGGGGACGAAATATTAGAGATAAAATGATGGTCATGACTGCTGTTGATATTAAAGATGTTGGGATTGGTAAGATTTTTTTTTTTTTTTTATGTTTTTGAAAGAAGTCATTTATTCATTTAAGAAGTCATTTATAACTGTGTTTGCATCTTAATACATTTTAAAATGTAATGTATTCCAGTAATGGCAAAACTGAATTTACTCTAGTCTTCAGTGTCACATGATCCTTCAGAAATCATTCTAATATGCTGATTTGCTGCTAAAGAAACATTTATTATTATTATCAATGTTGAAAACGGTTGTGCTGCTTAATATTTTTATGGAAACGGTGGTACTTTTTATTCAGGATTCTTTGAACAAAGTTCAACAGAGAAGCATTTATTTGAAACGGAAATCTTTTGTAACATTATAAATGTTTTGGTAAATTTAATGCGACCTTGCTGTATTAATTTTTTTTTTTTTTTTAATCTTAATGTCCCCAAACTGTAGTTTACTTTTACATCTTGGTAAGCAGCACTATTACCATTGATCATACTTCGTTTGGGGATTTGGAGTTAATTTATTAAAATAATTATACATAATATTACTTGAACACACCTAAATACTTTGATGAATTAAAATTAATTTTTATATTTTTAGGGGTATAAATTTAAAAATGTCAGCTGTCCTGATATCTAAATGAAGAAAAAAGCCTCTTCCTGGTTTTCTTAAAACCAGGAAGACCTTCTTGAATAGTTTGGCATGATATATATTATTATTGTTAATATTTCTTAGAAAATAAGCAGTGAAGCAGTTATGTAAAAAAATTTTTGAAAAACGTTAATAAGTCATGGTGTGCGACCAAAATTCAGGGGGAAAAAGCTTAAAATAAGAAAAAGCTGTATTTGTGTCAAGGTCAGTAAGTCTCACACATTTAGTCTATACACATTTTAAACTAGATATTTTTCCTTTTTCTTGAACACTTACTTGTCATTGACTCAAAATTCTAGTTTGCAATGTTACTGTAACTTAAAAACACATTTGCGAAAAAGGTGCATTACAAGAAATCTGATCACTGTAATGAGGGATTTAGCAGAGGGAATCAGTTTCAGACGTGGTTAAAGTTAACAGGTTAAACTGTGACAATCAGCCCAGCAGGTTGGTCATTTGAACGTTAAATTGCCCGTCCTCTTATTGTACTACAGAAGTGGGGGTGTGAATGTGTGTATCATATTTACTGTGGCGCTCAGGTGAAAACCACTCTCCAGTTCTCCCCAAACCCCTGCACAATACTCCTAAAACCCATCACCCCTGTGGGAAAACCAAGCCCTGTGTATGTGTGTGTGTGTGTGTGTGTGTCCCTATGTTTGTGCATGTGACACAAAACGATTTATAGAGCGAGAGGAAGAGGCCGTGCGTGCATGTGAGTATGTTGGGGTGCTCGGGGTGGCATGTGTGGTGATTTGTTCCCGTGTTAAATTCCAGGCTCATTGTTGGGCCGTCTCAGGGCTCCCTGCCGGTAATCTGACTCTGCTGCCATCTGGGAAGACGTGATAGCAGAGCTGGAGAGAGATTACAGCACTCCACGCTCTATTATTTCAACACAACACCCGACTCTCTCTTGCCCTCTGTTCTCCATGCCCTCATTAGAGAGAATACCCTGCCCAGACACTTGTAATTGGTTAATCTTTCAGTTATACACCACGCTGCCCTCCAGACGTTCTGTTCAAGTTCATATTTCACAGCATTTGTACAATCATTCTTTTATGTCTGTTTTGCAAAGTTTCACAATTATAGCTCATGCATTTAACAAAGCTTTAATTATTAAGGCCGGAACACACCAAGCCGACGGCGACGAACTAGTGGCGACGAAAGCAGACTGCGGGGTCGGCTGGCGTCGGCTGGCGTCGGCAGCGTCTGGGTCCAAAGTTGCCCTGACACACCAAGCCGACGTTCGACAGCCGACGGCCAAATAGCACGTCCGTTCTGCGCCTGCGTGAGATGAAATGCCTTTCCATGCCAGCAGGTGGCAGTAGTTTGTGTTCGTTGCTATGGTTCGTTGCTAGGGAGACCGGAAGAGCTACAGGGATACAAAACATAAACAAAGGTGCATGAAAAACCAGTTCTCGCTCATCACATACGGATTCGTGTTATTTCAAAAATGTCCGACACGTTGCAAATGGCACTGGCTTTGTCAGCCCTTGGTCTTTTGCTTGTGGAAGAGGAAAAGAAGAAGCGGATGAGAAAAATACGGAGAAAGCGCACTAAATGGGTGAAACCATGGATACTCCAGAGACAGGCCCAAGGTGCTTTCCCGAACCTGTGTCGAGAGCTCGAGTTACAGGAAACTTGTGGTTTTAAAAATTTTCGCTCGGCTTTTTCCCACTCAATTTCACATGTTAAAAGAACTTATTAGTCCAATCATACAGAGAACAAACACGAACTACCGGGATTGTATCTCCGTGGGGGAACGTCTGATGATTACACTACGGTTCTTGGCAACAGGTAAGGTTATTCGTTGTTTGAACATTTCATTAAAACACCTTTTCAGTTGTGTTTATTTTGGTGTATTATGAAGCATTATAAAAGTGAAAAGAATTTTATTATTTTGTATCCAGTTGTAGCCTACTTTAAAAAGACACAATGTATAAAACATTATTATGGTTGTTTGTAGCACAATGTCTTTAATAACTGATAAAAAAAATATTTGCTTTAATGTAGTGTAGTACAAATGCATTAAAAGTGTTAGATTTGACTCTGTAAAAGGTGTGGAAAATTAATAGTGGAGTTATGTGTTTGTAATCTTTGCAGGAGAAAGCTTCAAGAGCCTTTCTTACCAATTCCGGGTGGGAATGTCCACAATTCAGCAATTTGTTCCCTGAAACCTGTGCAGCAATCTACCAAGTCTTAAAAGAGAAATACCTAAAGGTATACATGTATCTGTTTAATGTTTTTTTGTTTTAGCCCAAAAATGAGCAATTTTTTTGATCTCTCAGATATTGTTTTAGGAGGCCTCTGATGTAGAAATTAAAGATTTTTCAGTTTTTTTACATTTTAATAAGGGTAATTTTAGGGTCTTATATTGTAGTAGATAAACTGAAAGAATAGACAGGATGGTAGACCATGTGTCGAGGGCAGAGATCTAAGTATTATCCATCAAATTATAATTTCAATGCAAATAAAATTCCACTACTACATTCAAACAATACAGTCTGGCTGGCCTATTATGCTCTCTACTTATCATACTAAAAGAACACATTCATCCCCCCAGAGCACTTACAGGTTCATATTCAAGACCATTCATACCTGTCCCTGAACAATCCAACAGGCATCTCACCCCCACATCAAAAACATAAAGAGCCTAATGCTGACCTATAAACACTTCTTCAACCCAATAGCATTGTGAGGACGAACAATAGAACCCATTAACTATGTAAATGTGATCTTGAGAGAAAAAAACATTTGCAGGCATTTTTTTTTTAAATTTTTGAAAGTGATGTTGTAATTCTGCAGAAGTGGGCTTTGCAGGGTTAATTCAAGAATGTCAAAATCACTGAGTTATTAATGGTCTGACGAGTTAAACTAATTTCTTTTAATTATATTGTTTTTTAGTGCCCAGACACAGTGGAAGAGTGGCAGCAAGTAGCCGTTGGATTCCAGAATCAGTGGCATTTCCCAAATTGCCTGGGTGCTCTGGATGGAAAGCACATTAACATTCGTCCCCCTCCAGGATCTGGATCTAAATTCTTCAACTACAAGCATACATTCTCAATAGTGCTTATGGCACTGGTAGACAGCAACTACAGATTTCTGTATGTTGATGTGGGCTGCAACGGGCGCATTTCAGATGGTGGAGTGTTTGGGGGATGCTCATTGCAGGATGCCTTGGAGAAAAGAACATCCAACATTCCTGCACCTGCACCACTTCCTGAATCAGACCAGCTGGCCCCTTACTGCATTGTGGCTGATGAGGCATTCCCCTTAAAGGAATACCTCATGAAGCCATACCCGAACCGCAAGCTGTCTGTAGAGCAACGCATATTCAATTACAGACTTTCGCGAGCTCGAAGGGTGGTTGAAAATGCATTTGGCATCCTGGCAAATCGTTTTCGCGTCCTACTAACCACCATTAATATTCAAAGCACTGCCAAAGTGGAGGACATTGTTTTGTCTTGCTGTGCTCTGCACAACTTTCTGCGCAAAGAGTGCTGTGAAGTGTACATGGCAGGAATCGACCAGGAAGAACAAGATCATGACACTGTCCCTGGAAGATGGAGAGAAGACCCTGGCCTACAGCAGGCCTCTCTGCCACGCACAACCAACAGTACAACACACGCCAAACAGCTCAGGGATAAACTGTGCCAGTACTTTAATTCGGACACCGGTGCAGTGCCCTTTCAGTGGGGCAAAATATAAGCATGTAGCAAACTTGTTTCTTTCCCCCTTGACCTTGGTTTATGTTTTATAACAATGGTGTGAATTTGCAAAATAAAGTTTATATTTTTACATCATTGTGTTTTGTGATTTTTTTTTTACATAAAGAACAGTGAAGTACCTTTTACACAAAGTCAGTGTTTTATTTTCAAATGTGCAAAAATAGCATTAAGGTAATTTACAGAAAAATATCAACAGTTGGTATTTAAAATAAATAAAATGTACAGAAATATAAACTTTGCATAAGTACTCTAATATAACGTACAACTAAGCGTGACATATTTACTAAATGCTACAATATCTGTTTACAATTTTGCTACATAAAAAATTACAAGTGTGTATACTGATTGGAAGATGCATCCAGTGCATGGTTGTGGCCCACTGAATATTTGAAAATGCAATTATCAACCTCATGCTGGAAATGTGGCAGTAGATGTGGTGGCAAATTCCGCATTCTGTGTTCAAGATTTTTGCAGTAAGCTGAGATGGCATCATTGGTGTTTTCCTGTGATGCCAACTTTTCCAGAGTTTTGCCGATGGTGCGCATCAAGTTTGTGGATTCCTCGCTGGAGGATTCGTCTTGCATCTTCCTGCGCTTCCCTGGAGGCTTTGGTTTTATGTTGGAGCTTTGCAAATGGTCCTTTCTCATGGCTGTGGACTCAGTTCCACAGATGGTGGATTCAGCCAAGGGTGTACTTGACCGTAGGTCAGCATCACTGAAGCTGGGGTCTTCATGGGTGCCAGTCCAGGTGTCACTGTTGGTACCATCTGAGGGTGAACAGGAATCACTATCAGCCGCAGGTTCCTTAAAAAACATAAGATACAAATGTGACAAGTTAATGTAATGGCTTGACTTAATATGCGGAGTTACTTGTGAATAGACTCTTTTAAAGAAGCACTTGCCATCTTACAAAAAGCAAAATGTTTATTTTATTCTGAAATTAAACAATAAATAAATAAATAAATATAAATATATTTGTTTATTTACCATGATCATTAGATTTGAAGTGCTCTCCTTCCTTTTTGTGTGAGGCTCTAGAAACTGCAGGCGGTTCAGGATCCATTGCTGCCTGCCAGTCTTCTGAGCTCCAGAACTTCCTGAGGGTCCTTGTTTCTTATAACGCATGTATTGGGTTCGCAATGAATCCCACCGCTTCTTGAGCTCTTTTTCTGAGGGACAAAGTAAAATTTTGTAAGCATTAAGTGTTATGGCTGCTTATTTTGTCACTTTAATGAGTATTTGTTATGCCAACAAATGTTACTTTTTGCTGTATTGTTAATTATATTATTAACAATTTGATTAACTTTAATATTATTATGAAATATGAGATGCTAGCACAGCACATATTAATTACTGTCTGTTTCCATAAACAAACTTAGTTTGGTACACACAAAACACTAAAATGGTTATATTAGTTTTACTATGGACTATTGAACAATTACAAACAAGCTTTCTCAATTGCCAAAAAGGAAATCTTACCTGATATGACGAGTTTATTTTCGATCTCACGCCACAGTTCAGCTTTCAGCACACGGTTGACATAACATTTTTCCGTAATGTCATACAAACCCGGCCTTTCCTGGATCATGTTGATCAATTCGTCTTCACTTGCCTCGTTCCAGATAGCCATGTCTTTCACGTACCTAAGGTAAACAATGTGTGTTCCCTCTTGACTTCGTCGTTTACTTGCTTCGTCACTTCCGTTTTTCTTTTCTCATGCACTGGTTCGCTAGCTGAACAGCCAATCAGAATGATCATATGGCCCGACGGCCCGACGAGGTCCAACGCCGATTCAACATTTCGAATCGGCCGAAACAAAGCCGACGAGGACCAACTTCAGCCGACGGTGCAGAACACACCGAGGAAACTTAGTCGGCCGACGAAGAAAAACTGCCCGACGGCCGACCGTCGGCTTGGTGTGTTCCGGCCTTTAAACTTTGCAGCTTGCACACTATTTGTGCTACAGACATGCTACAACCAATTAGACGTAATGTTTTTGAATGGCGATCAGTAACACTATAGACTTTTCCATAATAATGTACACTAGTACTACCATTCAAAGGCTTACCCGGACGGACGGACGGTCAAGGCACAGATGCATACAATTTTTTGAAAAACCTACTTTTGCAAACTAGTCCTAGGTTTTTGGCTCAATCAGAAACTAACCAGTGAAGCGAGATTTTTTCGGAGTCTGATTGTCAATAGTTATCAAAAAAAGTTGAAATTCTGATTCACGGTCACTAAGGGCCACCAAAACGTTTGAGGTGAGTGGAACCAGTTTTACTAAAATGGCTATAACTCGTGAACGGAATGAGATACTTTCACCAAACTCACGCGCACATGGTAGAACTTCTCATTCTGAGCAACTTTGCCTCTAGGACCACCTCTGTCCATCAAATCATTCTTTAAATATTGGAGATTATTTCAAAAAACAACTTTGGTGAACTAGTCAAGTCCTTTTTGGCTCAACCTCAACTGAACTGTTAAAAAGCTTTAAAAAATATATTTCCTATTGTAAATTGCCTGTATTGGCTGTAAATGGTCTTTTCCATGTATTATCAAGATGACTACAGGCTTTCTAAATAAAACAAAAAATCTTTTTAAGCATGTGCTTAAAGGCCTTAAAATGCTTGAACCCCGTTAATTTCTGCTTGCCAGGTATATTTTAAAATGTTTTTTTAAAGAAGTATCTTATGCTCACCAAGGCTGCGTTTATTTGATCAAAAATACAGTAATAATCTTAAATATAATACAATTTAAAAGAACTGTTTTCTTTTTGGATATATTTAAAAATATAATTTATTCCTGTGATGCAAAGCTGAATTTTCTGCATCAAACATTTATTATCAATGTTGAAAACAGTTGTACTGGTTAATCTTTTTGTGGAAACGAGGATTTTTTTTTTTTTTTTGAATTCTTTGATTAATAGAATACGGAAGAGGATTAGGGCCAAGCAATAATAAAAAAATAAAACCATCTCGTTGTTAAATTTTGAGAAAAAAGTCGAAATAAAATGTTGAGAATAAACTCATTAAATTACGAGAAAAAAGTCGTTAAATTACGAGAACAAATTCGTTAAATTATGAGAAAAATGACGTTAAATAAAAAAAAAAAGTCAAGATAAAATGTTGAGAATAAAGTCATAATTTAATTATTTCTCAAAATTTAACATGTTTTTTCTCGTAATTTAACAACTTTTTTTCTCGTAATTTAACAAGTTTATTCTCAACATTTTATCTCAACTTTTTCTCAATTTAACAACATTTTTCTCGTAATTTGATGAGTTTATTCTCAACATTTTATTTCGACTTTTTTCTCGAAATTTAACAACTTTTTTTCTCTTAATTTAACGAGTTTATTCTCAACATTTTATCTCAACTTTTTCTCAATTTAACAACATTTTTCTCGTAATTTAATGAGTTTATTCTCAACATTTTATTTTGACTTTTTTCTCGAAATTTAACAACTTTAATCTCGAGATGGTTTTAATTTTTTATTATTGCTTGGTCCTAATCCTCTTCCGTAATAGAAAGTTCAAAAGAACAGCATTTATTTGAAATAGAACTCTTTTATCTTTACTGTCACTGATCAATTGAATGCAACCTTGCTGAATAAATAACTACTTAAAAAATAAATGAACTGCTTAAAAAAAATAAAATAAATATATATATAATACATTTGTATCTTACTGACCCCAAACTTTTGAACAATTGTGTACAATCAGCAATGCAAAATAGCAAATTTACAGTAAAAACTAAAATTAACCCCATACTGTAGGGTTTACATGTCACTTTTTGTGATTTAGAAAGTAAAAAATCATACTGTGTCAGACGAAGAGACTCAGAGAGAGAAAGTTTGAGAGCAACAGCTCAATTGTGGTCTCAGCACAATATATTCATGCTCCATTGTTCTTGTTTTTGGACTCGGCACGATATGCACCTGCTATGCCCACACTCCACTCGGGCATAAAACGCTTTGATAGATTGATGTGCTAATAATCTCTGCATCTTTTCCTGTCTTTGTGTGTACTAGGGCACTTTGGCTGCGTATTCCATGGAACCCTGCTCGAACCAGATGGCCAGAAGCAGCACTGCGCCATCAAGTCCTTGAACAGTGAGTTTGACAACATGAGTGTTGAGGTGGTACAGTTGCAAACACAGAGAGCTGCAGCTCTAAAATCTGATTAGATGAGCCACATTCAACAACATTCAGGGGGGTTTTAGGCACTTTATTGTGGTAAAACCACTGTAACGTGTCATTGAGTGGCACAAACAGCCTAAAAATGTTTAGAATCCCCATAATTATGCCACCCATAGGTTATACATCCATTCTGAACCTAGTTTGACATCTCTTTACAGAGAAATGACGTATGACTGTTGAGACCGTTTTAATATGGCTGTGTGATGAAGATGATGATGATGAATGCACAGCAGAGCAGCCATATCGCATTAGAGATGCCTCTAATCACGTCATGTCACTGAGAGCTTTTAGATTTATGACCCAAGCTTTCTTTTTCTGTCTCCGTTCTCAACAGGAACTGTTGCCTAACTAGAGTTTCAATGTATTATGTTTACCTTTTTACTTTTTACTTTTTGACAAAGCTGTGTTATTGTGTATTTCAGTGTTATTTTAGTGTAATTGAGATACTATTATAGTTTTTATGATTACATAATATATAGTCTGTTTATTATATAATATATATATAGTTTATTATTCAGTCTTGAAACACACAGACACAGATTGACCATTTCATGAAGTAGGCATAATTACCACATGGCATAAGCTGATTGGCCTCTGCTGATCCTGCAGCCAATGAGAATTATTTTTATTTAATTTTTAGCTATATATATATATATATATATATATATATATATATATATATATATATATATATATATATATATATATATATATATATATATATATATATATATATATACAGCTATGGAAAAAATTAAGAGAACACTTAACATTGATTTCTGAACTTGGAGTGGTCTCTTAATTTTTTCCATAGCTGTATATAAATATATAATAAACACACACACACACACACATACATATTATTTTATTTTATTTCTGTTAACATTTATTTTATTGCAAGTAATGTTTGAAAATGTAGGGATGTCCAGATCCGATCACGTGATCGAAAATCGGTCCCGATCACGTGGTTTCAGACTCGATCGGAATCGGACCTTACCTCCCGATCAGGACTCTGATATATATGTATTAGGGGTGCAACGGTTCTCAGTAAAAAATCGAACCGTACGGTTCGGTACGCACTTGCTCTGCGGTCCATCTCGAATGACGACGTATCTATTGGTTAATATGGTTTGTTTAAAATAGCAACGTGGAAAACAGACAGACAGAGTTCAGATAATGTATGTTTCAGTCGATGGATGCGCAAAACGTTACAACAACGATAATCAGAAAGCGTGGACAAAACTGTCACTCTTTGTAAACTGTTAACTGTGAGTGCCGTCTGCTGTAATGTCCAGTCGCCGTCATCACACGGGTGTTGATAGCGCGAGCGCAGGTGAGACCTGAACAGCACACGTTGCTATCTGTGTTTAAACTAACTCATTTAAGCCTTGCTGATTTAAACCTTAAAGAACAAGACGCGAAAGAGAGCTCGCACGCGCTGTGAGAAGATTTGTGTGCGCTCATCCGAAGCACGCACACGCTTATTTCAGTCAGCGCCAGGGGCGGTTTCTTCATTAGGGCAATAGGGCAACGCACCACCAAAGTGAGAAAGGGATGAATTTTTCAATCACATCAACCAAAGTTACGCTAGCTGTCACTGCTAGGCTGTTTGTTCTGCCTCTGGATATAGTCCAATCAGCATCGAGTCACGCTCTGTGGAGTACCGCCTCTTTTTGGGCGATTTCAGTCTGGTCGAGATTTGCCCCGAGTGCTCCCATAGACTTCCATTCAAAGAACTTTTTTTTCGAACTGCAGGCACTGCAATGCATTCTCTATGGGTTCCGGGAGGGCTAGCACTAACGTGCTTTCGTCATCATACGTAACCTTAACTTGTGCAGCGATTGGTGAAAACAAACATACCTCCATTAATATTTTTCTTTAAGATGAAGTGACATCCAATAATTTTCTCAGTCCATTATTTACATTTCACAGATATATTCTCCATCTGCAAATGTTAGAAAGTCGAGAAAATATTTCCACTTTGCAGTCAGGCGTGGACGAGTCTTCAGCAAGCACAAACTTCCGCGAACGAGCGCCGCCGTGCGCATGCGCGCCAAACAGACGGAGTTTAATCTGAGTAAAATACATTTTGCTAAAAATATTTGTAGTTGAAAATTTGTTTTTGTTGGCGAACATAATTATGCCATATGTACAATTTCGAAAATACAACTAAGTGTATTTGTACTATAGCAGTAACTGTGTAAAGTGACTGTTGTAGGGTATTCAAAATAATAATAATTGGTCTGTTCTTTTGTTTTTATTTATTTTCATTTTTTAGTTGAGTGTATTTAACTTCTGCTTTAAAAAACATTTTGATTTTACATTGTAAATTGTACAGATTTTTTTTTTTTTTAGATCCCAGTCCTATGCATGCCTTAAATACAGATTTTTCCATGTTTTAGATTAGTAATGATACATTATTATATCACTTGTTAAATGATTATTTAACAATTAGCCTATTAATTCCTGCATTTCTATTAATTCTATTTCTTAATTGTGCCCCACCAGCTGCCACTGGTCAGCGCGCAAATACTGAGTTCTCTTTCAAGTCTTGCGCTTCAGCGGACAAATTCATACAAAAATGATGTCAACATGCCCGTCTTAGCGAGTATCCTAGCAAACATAGTCGGTTATGTCTTAAGTGAACGTATATTAGTCGAGAAAGACAGCGCATGTGTAAGATTATATGTACTGGATCGTGCATGTCTTATAGGGAAAAAAACTATTCCTGCTGCCTGTTTTTAATGTTAAATCAAACAACAAATAACAAAGAAATCACTCACTGCTCTGAATAGTTTTTGTAACTTCAATAATGATTAATCTTTATTTATTTTATACAGTAAAGATAATATGCAGTGATATTTTATATTTGATTACTTTATCCATTTTCTGTACGTGAAAACTACTGTTAGATACCTGAAAAACCTGAAAAGCACTGTTCCTGGATCCTGGATCTGTTTTTTCGCTCTTCTTTATTCTTTTTCATGTATTATAGAAGTATCGGATCGGGACTCGGTATCGGTAGATACTCAAAATCAAATGACTCGGACTCGAGGGCAAAAAAACGTGATCGGGACATCCCTAGAAAAATGTAACTTAAGTAACAGTAATGTTTTTTGTTTTTAGTTAACTATAATAACCCTGGTGCATTTGTATATTAATCACAACAAAGAATCATAAAATCATCATAAATTAATAATGAAGAACTAATTGTCTACTTTAGGGCTGTTCCCAGATCAGTTTCGGATTTCTGAGGCAGTCAGTGTAGCGTGGGATGCCTCATCGGTCAGGATCAGTCTACTACTGTAAGACATGTACACACAGGCCTTTTCTTTTTTGTGTACCCATAAGCCCCTCTTTCTCTTAGTGAAAGGTTAAACATCTGTTTAATCTCCTCAAAACGTGAAAGCTCCACCAACAAGATTAAGCGAGGCACAGCTAAAATGGCAGGACCAACAGAATCTCAGAGCTCATATCACAGTGGATTATGTCTCAGCCCTAAAACCTCCCGGGTGAAATATCAGGCCGTGTGTGATAAAACACTTGATAGTGTTGGGGATAATTTATAAGTCATGGTGACTGGTTCACTGGCAATTTGGCAGGTTTATTGCTAACTCAGAAAATGTATAGCAGGATAGATTTTAAAAGAGTCATTTTGCATGTGTAAATCTAGGCCGGGGGTGATACCAAAAACCATTGTGGTGATCTTTGAACTGCTGAGACTATATTATGCATGTTTGTGGCAGGAATCACTGATATAGAGGAGGTGTCTCAGTTCCTGAAGGAGGGCATCATCATGAAAGACTTCAGCCATCCCAATGTACTCTCTCTGCTGGGAATCTGCCTGCCCAGCGAGGGCTCGCCTCTCGTCGTGTTGCCGTACATGAAGCATGGAGATCTGCGCAACTTCATCAGAGATGAAACTCACGTATGTGGTGGCAGCATCTCCAATGTCTTTCAGCATCAAACTGTAGTTTCAGACAGGGTTATGGCTATTAAAAATATAATAAAGATGATTAAATGGTGACAATGCCTTGTGGTGAAGTGCTTTGTTGTTTTTATCATGATTGTTTTCATTCCCACAGAACCCCACAGTGAAGGACCTGATGGGTTTCGGGCTGCAGGTGGCTAAAGGAATGGAATATCTTGCCAGCAAGAAGTTTGTACACAGAGACCTCGCAGCCAGAAACTGCATGTGAGTGTTTCAACAAATTACCCAACAGTGTTTTGAAGTATCGTACAGTATGTGCAGGGCACTTAAAAATATTTTTTAGGAGCTCTCATGCACATTATTTAACTTATTAGGGTTAATTAGGGTGTGTTATATTTCTTAAAGTATTAAATATACATTGGAATTTTAATTACACTATAAAGCCATATGTATTTTTGTGATCATTTAACCTAATGTAAATGTTGGTAACATCCCTTTTAGGCTAGACGAGAGCTACACAGTAAAGGTGGCTGATTTTGGCCTGGCCAGAGATGTGTATGATAAAGAATACTACAGTGTGCACAACAAACACGGAGTCAAGCTGCCCGTCAAATGGATGGCATTAGAAAGCCTGCAGACGCATAAGTTCACCACCAAATCTGATGTGGTGAGTATATCAATTGACACTTTAGCAAGTTAACATAAATTGCAGTTTTATTGACCAAAGATCAGTTTTTATAACCTGAGAATTTTTTTTCCCCCTAATGTTTTCTTCAGCTGTTTTAAAAGTGAGATATTTTTTTAGTATTTTTGGGCATCATAGGTACACTCACGTGTTCAAATCAAGTATTATTGGACATTAAATGTACACTTAAATAAACAAATCGAGCATTTTTGGGCAACAAAAGCACATTTACTGATCAAATCAAGCATTTTTGGACATCATAAGCACATTTTAATGATCAAATCGAACATGTTAGGGCATCAGAGGCATGTTTAAATGATCAAATCTAGACTTTTTGATCATAAGTACGTTTAAATGATCAACCTGAACATTTCTGGGCATCATAAGCACGTTTAAATGATCAAATCGAGCCTTTTGGGGCACAGTAAGCATGCTGAAATGTTCAAATTAAGCACCTTTGGGCATCATAAGCTATCACAACTTCATTCAAATGTTCAAATGAAACATTTTTGAACATTTATAAATATCTAATATCGATTCTGGGCATTGCATGAAAACACTGCAATACAGATTTTCATGTTGCAAATCTCTGTTTTACTATGAGATTTTAGTCTAATTCTGCAGATAGAAAGATTTTAAAAGCTATCCATGCATTAAACAAACTGGACACATTGACAGGATTTGCACAGAATCTTTCTCTATTAACCTGATTCATGCACACACATTAGCCTCAAGGTGTGTCATGAGTCACGTCCTGTTTTCTAAGTACCTACCTGCATATCAGATAAAATGGATGACTACACACCGCCACATCTAGGGAAAATATTTTATAAACATTTCCCAAATACTAACTTGACTGTTCCCTTAAATGGATTTATGAGTTCAGCTTTCCTGTGCTTTTCCTCACTGTAGCCCTTTTTGTTGGCCTCCAACAAGTGATGATGTTAGAGTCACCCAAAGTTCACTTGTTTTGACAGGTGTTCACTTGCCTTTCTCATGACTCACTGTTTTGAATCTGATCTTCACGCAGTGGTCGTTCGGTGTGTTGCTATGGGAACTCATGACCCGGGGTGCCCCGCCTTACTCCGATGTGAACTCCTTCGACATCACAGTCTTCCTTCTGCAAGGCCGGAGACTTCTACAGCCAGAGTTCTGCCCGGACGCACTGTAAGCGCACACACAGCACATACCCACATGACACACACTTGGTTCTTCATTATAAGCAGGGTACGGCACTCCAAAGGGGGAATGCGTCAACACGAGTGTAAAACAGAGAGCCATTGTTAACCACCCGAAGATTCAGTCAAGCAGTAGTAGTTCATCAAAACTCTTGGCCAGCTCAGCTCTGCATGACTACCTGCGCTCGGCACACATCAACTCCCTGTATGACATGAGTCGACCTCCAAACATTCTTCATACGCTGCCGTCAAATATCCATCCGTGGCTCTGAACAGAGATATTTGGGTTATCACACCCTTCCCTCATGGGCGGCACAATAAGCCAGTCCTCCCAGGTCTCAGTGGTCTTCTCAGCAGACTATTGCAGGACAAACAATGGAAAGTGGTTCTGAAATGCGAGGAAGGTTTGCACTGAAAGTTATAAATTTCAAGGCACTGGTGTCTTGAACTGCCAAAGCAAACAGCTAGGATGGGAACGGAGAAATTAGATGACTTGCAGTACACTCATGATTCTTAGCTCTTAATGAATCAAAATGACAAATAAATTACTTTTTTTTTTTTAAAACTACACTGACATTCAAAAGTTTTTGTTTAGTAAGATTTTTTTTTAAGAAATAATTACTTTTATTCAGCAAAGAAGCATTAAATTGAACAAAAGTGACTAAACAAAATTCTATAAAAAATCTGGGGGGGGGGTATTTTAAAATGCATTCAAATAGTAAAATTGTAAAGGGGTGGTTGATTATGAATTCACTTTTTTAACTTTAGTTAGTGTGCAATGTTGTTGTTTGAGCATAAACAACATCTGCAAAGTTACGACACTCAAAGTTTAAGGCAAAGGGAGATATTTTGTTTTAAAGAATTTTCTGTTTAAGGACCACAACAAACGGCTGGTAGGGACTACAACAAGCTTCTTCCCAGGTTTGTGACATCACAAACCCCAAAATTTACATAAACCCTGCCCCCAAGAACTCGCAACAAAGGGGGCGAGGCCATGTTGGGCTGCTTTAGAGAAGAGGAAGAGTTGTTGTAGTAGAGTGTTGTTACCATTCCGTCATTTTACGCTGGACTGCTTCACAAACGAGGGTCAATTCAACGCTTTTGCACTAAAGATTAACATGACGGCACATGCTAGTCGATAAGTTGAATCAACTCCACAGCAACTACATAAATTTATCCACTAACCATTCAGAAATGTAGTCCAGTTGCATTCTAAAAGTTGTAACTTCTTCCTGAGTCTCTCTATCAGTGTCCGACAATGTAAGGCTGAACACCGTTACTGACAATCCTCATTTTGGCTGCGTGAGATTCTCCAGTTTTGTTGTTGTTGTTGAACAACCGAAGCGTGAGCTGTTAAAGCTCCGCACTTTAATGGAAAGCGGCTGGGAGCAGCAGCTCATTCACATTTAAAGAGATGCACAAAAACAGCGTGTTTTTGCTCACACCCAATAAATGATCTGTGGGGTATTTTTAACTGAAATAAATTGTAATGTTTCATAATATTAATAATAATACAATAATAATATTTCAGTATATGTTTTTGATTAAATAAGAGTAGCCTTGGTGAGCATGAGAGACAAATTTCATAAACATCAAAAACTTACCCCAAACTTTTGACCAGTATTGTGTTTACTTTATGTTTAACTGAAACACAATAATCAGTGTGAAGTAATGTCAGGCAGGGCTTGATTTGATCTAGTGGCATTTTATTGGACCATGCAAAGTTGGCTGTAACATTATTACTGGTGCTTGCTAACTGTTATATATTATTATAATTGGTGACATTTGAAAACTTTTTTTTTTCTTCTGAATAATGTGTGCAGAGCAGACCAATACACTTTTATTAAAGTGCCCCTATTGTGCTATTTTCAAGGTTCCTAATTTTTCATTGTTTATGCATCCAAAGCCAAAAAACGCTTGAATTTTCTCATAATATACATTGCTCATCATTTCTCAAAAAATGTCTGAAAATGGTTCGTTTGAAGATTCACTCTCTCTAAACTTTCTGAGAAGCTACTCTTCTCTGATTGGTCAGATGGCCCAGTCTGTTATGATTGGTCTCCCACTTAAAAGATTAGTTCACTTTCAAATTAAAATTTCCTGATAATTTACTCACCCCCATGTCATCCAAGATGTTAATGTCTTTCTTGCTTCAGTCGAAAAGAAATTAAGGTTTTTGATGCAAACATTTCAGGATTTTTCTCCTTATAGTGGACTTCAATGGGCACCAAACAGTTGAAGGTCAAAATTAGTTTCAGTGCAGCTTCAAAGCGTTCTATGCAATCCCAGACGAGAAATAAGGGTCTTATCTAGAGAAACAATCGATCATTTTCTAAAAAAAATGTAAAAATTACATACTTTTTAACCATAAATGCTCATCTTGAACTAGCTCTCTTCTTCTTCTTCTCTATTAGGATTTCAGCAGTGTAGACACTGCTAAGTGTATTACTGCCCTCCACAGGTCAAAGTTTGAACTAACTGTTATGTACTTGCACTAGCATATTGTATATGACAGTTTAGTTCAAACTTTGACCTGTGGAGGGCAGTAATACATTTAGCAGTGTCTACAATGCTGGAATCCTGGAAAATCCAAAAACCTTCATTTCTTTTCGACTGAAGAAAGAAAGATATGAACATCTTGGATGACAAGGGGGTGAGTAAATTATCAGGAAATTTTAATCTGAACGTGAACTAATCCTTTAAAGTGTGTGTTGGAAACAAAATGCCCATAATCATATCTGAATTTCAGGCTTCCACAGCATTTGTATCCACAGTGATACGAACTGTATTGATACTTTAAGAAAGTAAAATTGGTTAATTTTTATTCTCAGTTACATTTTTCTCTCTTCTGTACAGATACAATGTCATGATTGAGTGCTGGCACCCCAAACCTGAGCGTCGGCCCTCCTTCTCAGAGCTAGTGTCCCGCATCGCTGCCATCTTCTCCAGCTTCAGTGGAGAGCACTACATCCTCCTTAACACCACCTACGTCAACATTGATAAGATGACGCCCTACCCCTCTCTCATCTCCTCTCAGAGTAACCTCGACCGTGACTGCTGCACCTGAAAGACAAAGTCACCAGACAGAGGGAGGGAGAGGAAAACGACAAAACAAAGCCATTGCTGTTCATGAAAGACACTGGACTGGCTGCCAGGGGCGGCTTTCATCATTAAAGGAGGAGGAAAGCGGCCCAAGGACACTGTGAAAGACTTTAAAGGCACGAACACTCCCTTAATCGCTGTAAATAGATTATGATGAGCCCGTGACCTGTGGAGTTGAGCTTCTCCAGTCGAGCATGAGATGGTCCTGGTCCCCTTGGGACCATTCTCTGAGTTGGCACCCCATTAATGTTTCATCTATAGGGTTGCATTTCGATGCTACTTGACCATCTGATTCATTTATGCTCTTGGAAGACGCTTTCGAACCAAATGACTTCAAGACATCTCAGCGGCATTGTGTTCTCCGGCGTAACCTGAGCGTACGTTGACCATTTTATTTTCTGTGAAAAGTGTAATAAAATGTTGTGCATGCCTTCATACTATGAACTGAACGCAGCATAATGAAGATATCAGGTGAACACTGGACACACTTGACGTTTGATGATGTCAACGTTCTTGTGATGCCTGTACGTCCAATTCTGACTTTAAACGACCGATATGAATGATCTGATTCTGTTTTGTTTACTTATGTTCAGACGAATCTTTTCTGTCCTGGCCATTTGAATCTTTCTGACAAGATTGACTTCTGACTGTTTTATATATTTTTATATAATCTGTTTAGGTTTAGTGTCAAAGCGAACATACTACACATGGAATCTGTGCGGCTTTTTCATATTTTCACCACTGATTAAGTGAGAAAATCTGTGGAATGGATTTAAAGTCAACAGGAAATAGCATTACTTCCTTGGAAAATGTGGGTATATTCGAGTGGAACAGGTGACGTCAGACGAAAAGGTTTTCAGAAGTGGAACAAGTAGGAATAACGTGCTCAAATTAACACCCTCAATAAAATCAGAAATATATATCAAGAAAATAAATAGGGTCTATATGAAAATATTAAGCGGCACAGCTGTTTTTTTAACATTGATAATGATAAGAAATGTTTCTTGAGCAGCAAATCAGCGTATGATTTCTGAAGGATCATGTGACACTGTGATGCTGAAAATTCAGCTTTGTATCACAGGAATAAATTACATTTTACAATATATATTCAAATAGAAATCAGTTCTTTTAAAATTGTAATAATATTTTACAATATTACTGTTTTTACTGTATTTTTGATCTAATAAATGCAGCCTTGATGAGACTTTCAAACCTTTTAAACCAAAAATACTGTATGTGTGTATCACATAGACCCTATTTATATATAATTGCCAAGAAATTTAATAACCCAACATGCAATGCAAAGGCAAGGTGATTTGTGGTACTTTGTGAAAGGCGAGTGCAGATTCAGTGCAGGCCTGTATGTTCCTATGTAGTGAAGATGACTATGAATGTGACTTGCCATAACGGACTACTGGACGATGTAAATAATTTGTCTCTCCACCCTTATTGTCTGACTTGCTGTGTGATACATGTGTATATATAGCCTATAAACACAGTTCAATATAGACAGTTTGTTATACCAGTCAAATGAGGTCAATCATTTAATTTTATCCTCAAGTGTTCTTGTTATAAATGATCAATAAATAGACTGAATCTTGATTTGTTTTATATTATGGTTTAGGTTTCACCCTTTCTTTGATCATGTCAGACTGTCTTGTGATTTTCTATATGGAGTTCAAACTCAAAAATGGTACAAATGACAATATTTCTGTTGTTCCAGTCATGATAATAAAGTTTTATTAAGTGTGTGTATGTATATGTGTGTCGTATATGAATTCTCTCTCTTCTTTGTGCTGTATCTTGTCTCACTCCATCTGATTGGCTCTATGTGTGAACTTTGACCATGACCTTTTGGATACCCTCAATGCTCTTGGCTCGTCCATCAGCCACTGGCGTCTAGACAGGCTTTTTAATTTCCTCTTCTATGGTCTCTTCTTGAAAATAAGGGTAACACTACCTGTCTGAAAAGAGTACTTCAGCTAAATGAATGACATATTACAGGTACCACATGCAATACACATCCTCTCATGGATATTAACCACACTTTTTATTAAAAGCACGACTATCCCTTAATTAAGAACAATTTGGTTACTTAACTTGCATGAAATGTATTCAAAAATGTGTTACCTCATTGTGGCTTTAACATGCTTTATTAAATTCTGTCCTAACTTCGAGGACAAATACTAAATCCCTCCTCATAACTCAACACTAATTCATAAGCTAATGTGGAGGAGGATGACAAACTGCACTGTTATCAAAAGGCCCTGTTGTAATCCTCTTTGACTTCACGTTATGTGAAATGACTAGAGTGCCACCTACTGGGCGATTTATAGCCTACATGTAAATAACTATAACAATAGCTGGTCAAAAGAGCACTTTTTTTCACTGTGGCCCTTTTGTTTCAGAATTATGAATCATTTTCAGTAAAAATAAGTTCCCTTGGGCCTTCTTTGAAAGAATTAAGTGAAGTTACACAAGCAGTGAGGTAGTGTCATGAATAATATCGCTCCTAGCTATTAGAAACCCAGACGGAAAATCCGCCCCAAAATGACGTGGTGTCTGCTCAGCTCAAAAATGACCTGCACTGGGAGTTTAAAGTCATCAAACATGACAGTTATGAGTTACTTACAACCAGAAGTCGAATTGAAAAAACAAATTCAAGGGGGATGGTGTTGCCATATGCGAGGGGGGGTTGTTTGGGGCGAATGTAGCTTAAACATTTGTATTTATTAGTTTAAAGAGTAGTGAAATAGGCATTATTCGTTAAATTATTTATATCCTTGAAGTATTGAAGTGACTCTCTCTCTCACACACACACACACACACACACACACACACACAGTCCATCCCTTTATAGGCTACCTAAAATGGTGCCTTTGGAGGGCACTGAAGTGTTTAATCATATCAACATATATTTTTAATAGGGCTAATATAATTACTAATATAATTTTCTACCATATACAATTGAATGCACCTAGCTAACAACAACTTGCTTTATTCTGGTTTCACCTCACTCCAGTCTAAACTAACTGAATTTATAGGTAGGCCTAATTTACTACACATTGTCATTTAAATAACCTGAAAATATTGTAGATTATTAAGGCTAATTTTACTAACCACTCTTGCTAAATGGGGTAAGCACACTTATGTTCTCATTTCAGAGTTGATCGAGTAAATGATTCATTATAGACCGTGTGGACAGATGATTCATTAAAATGAATCTGTTCAAATGAGTCATTAGGTCGCGAATCGGACATTAGCGGACATTGACGCGTTGCGTGCGAATCGCGACTGTTATTAGGACATCGCAAAAGATTTGTCAACACAGAAAACACTTCACCACTGGATAGGATTTTCTTTTTTTTACTGAAAGTGTGGTTTATGTCAGCTGCACGTGCAGGGCGCCTGTCAGAGAAGATGAGGGGACTTTCTTTTGAGCACTTTTCACACCCAACGGTTATTCAGGAAAAACATTCTCCGAATGCGCCTCGTGAAACATGGATTCGGTCTTACGAACTTTTAGCATTGTGTCAGTTGATTTAGATTATTATGTGTGAGGTAGAGAGAGTACAAAGACGGTGCTTACTTTGAAAGAGCTCGCGCGCACGAAAACGGCTTCAGGTTCAATACGGAATGGATTAATCTGCGTTATTTTTTTAACGCGTTATTTTTTCTCAGATTAATTAATCGAAATAAATGCGTTATTTTGACAGCCCTAATTTTTTTATAAAAATAAATCCATAATGAGTTCCAAATGACACGAGAGGCGGATCACATGTGACGTGGAATGATGGCACTTGGGTGGACAACTCCTGTTTACCAGATCTGAGCCACAAGTAGGACATACACTGTAAAAAAAAAAAAAAGTTATCTTTTTACATTGACTTAAGTTGTATTTACTTATAATTTTAAGTGTTTTCAACTTGACAAATTTAATTATCTGAACTTTTTAGTTGGAATAACTTTACGAAAGTAAGTGAACTTACCTTTTTAAGTTTTCAATACCACAGCTCATGTTCATTTTAAAGGTGCTAAAGAGGATGTTTTGTCATATTTATACAGTTTTGCAATATTACTTGAAACTGTCTTTACTAACTGATAAAAGACTATTTATTAGGTGCACTGAAAGGAATAATATTAATATAAATCATCTGAGGTAGGGCCTTAAAAACATCAGCCAATCGTTTACGCGATCATCGAGTTTTTGAAATGCGCACATTTCAAAAACTCACTAACAGTCTTTGGTTTCTTAGTCGACGAAAAGATCCAAAAGATCCTCTTTAGCACCTTTAACCATGTTCTTTTTCATTCAAATTCATCTCAGCAGAGGATGATTAAACAACTCCCAAAAAGAAAAAGAAAAAACAGCTTTGCCAGCTTCACTTATTTATTTATTTATAATAGAAAATAATATTTTTTAAGTCACCATTTTGGTGAATAGCGTTACCTTTAGTTGTGCTCTTGATCCTTAACTTTTTTAGCAGTTTTAACACTGTGTTTAGAAAACATACTTGTTGTGTTAAAGACAGCCAGAAATAAGATGCTTGCTATTTAAGTATGATATAAGCATCATAAAGTGTTTTTTCTTTTTTTTTTCTTTTTTTTCTATGTTAATATCTGAAACCTCTTCCCTGACTGTTAGGTGTTAGTGTTATTAGCAGCACATCTAAACTTTCTATTGACCTTGTGAGACTGCAGCATTTGTTCCAGCAGAATCATAGTAATCTGATAATTTGAAGAACTTCTAAAAAACAAATTGGATAGTAAATTTTAAAATACAGAATGATTCAGACACACACTGACATCAAGAATCAGCATATGAATCTCAACAATGGTGAGAATCAACAAAAAGCTTCAAGCTGCAGTGCATTCTGGGTGCACCAATCAAAACTCATCCATGGTTCCCAGCATTCTCTAAACTATTACTAATAAATAACTAACTAACTGCATAGTATGTGATGTAGGAATTATTTTGCCCCAGGGTTATCCTTTATACAGTACAGCTTATTGCAACTGTACTGGGGCATTAAGACCCGCTGGCCTCTTTTAACACCTCTTCCTGCAGCTACCCAGTCTACCCTTCCAGATATAGACCGGGCTCAACCCTGCTTAGCTTCAGTGGGTGTGCAGGTGTAAGCTTCAGGTTGACTGCTACAGAGCTTCTCAGGCTTCCAACCATAGACCCTCTTACAAAGAAACATATATCTCCACAATGGTGACATGCTTCATGCTGCAATGCATTCTATAACAGACTATTATTAAGTTGAAATCAACTGCATTACATCTACATGATCCAAAAAACAAGCAACAAACAAACAAACAGACAAACAAACAAAAACACTCTGTAAGATTAGACCTTAAGATGATGACAACCTTCATCATCAAGTTGTCACCATCACCTGACCACATTTTCCCTTGCTATTTTTGCCACAGCTTACACAGTTTCAGCAGCAAGAGAAAAACTAACACTAAAGGTACAGTCCAGTCCAAAAGTTTGGAACCACTAAGATTTTTAATGTTTTTTAAAGAAGTTTCGTCTGCTCACCAAGGCTACATTTATTTAATTAAAAATACAGTAAAAACAGTAATATTGTGAAATATTATTACAATTTAAAATAACTGTGTACTATTTAAATATATTTGACAGAGTAATTTATTCCTGTGATGCAAAGCTGAATTTTCAGCATCGTTACTCCAGTCTTCAGTGTCACATGATCCTTCAGAAATCATTCTGATATGCTGATTTGGAATAAATTACTTTGTGAAATATATTCAAATAGAAAACAGTTATTTTAAATTGTAATAATATTTCACAATATTACTTTTTTTACTGTATTTTTAATTAAATAAATGTAGCCTTGGTGAGCAGGCGAAACTTCTTTAAAAAACATTAAAAATCTTAGTGGTTCCAAACTTTTGGACTGGACTGTACCTTTAGTGTTAGTTTTTCTCTTGCTGCTGAAACTGTGTAAGCTGTGGCAAAAATAGCAAGGGAAAATGTGGTCAGGTGATGGTGACAACTTGATGATGAAGGTTGTCATCATCTTAAGGTCTAATCTTACAGAGTGTTTTTGTTTGTTTGTTTGTCTGTTTGTTTGTTTGTTGCTTGTTTTTTGGATCATGTAGATGTAATGCAGTTGATTTCAACTTAATAATAGTCTGTTATAGAATGCATTGCAGCATGAAGCATGTCACCATTGTGGAGATATATGTTTCTTTGTAAGAGGGTCTATGGTTGGAAGCCTGAGAAGCTCTGTAGCAGTCAACCTGAAGCTTACACCTGCACACCCACTGAAGCTAAGCAGGGTTGAGCCCGGTCTATATCTGGAAGGGTAGACTGGGTAGCTGCAGGAAGAGGTGTTAAAAGAGGCCAGCGGGTCTTAATGCCCCAGTACAGTTGCAATAAGCTGTACTGTATAAAGGATAACCCTGGGGCAAAATAATTCCTACATCACATACTATGCAGTTAGTTAGTTATTTATTAGTAATAGTTTAGAGAACTATTACTATAGGACGTTCTTCTCAAATATTCCTCTTTGTAACGTTTCGAACATTATTGAATGACCAACAGAGGACCATGTGGGAACGTTCAGTTAATGTCCAAAATATTCTCTTTGTAACATTCTTTTTTTGACTATAAAATAACCAAAATGGAACATCCCCCTAAAGTCATATAAGGAATCTTGAACTGCAGCACTTTTATTAACAAAAAAGGGCATTTTAGGAACGTCCCTAATGTTCTGTAAAGGTTCAGAATTTTTGTCACTTTTAGAGAACTTTTAGGGAACGTTGCACAAGGTCACGAGAACATCACCTTCTATGTGGGTGTTTTATAGAAAATAATAAAGTTTGAAGTCACCTCTTTTCTGAGAGGCTACTCTGCTCTGATTGGTCAGATGGCCCATCTGTTATGATTGGTCTCCCACTTAAAGGATTAGTTCACTTTCAAATTAAAATTTTCTGATAATTTACTCACCCCCATGTCATCCAAGATGTTCATGTCCTTCACTCTTCAGTCGAAAAGAAATGAAGGTTTTTGATGAAAACATTCCAGGATTATTCTCCATATAGTGGACTTCAATGGCATGCAAACGGTTGAAGGTCAAAATTACAGTTTCAGTGCAGCTTCAAAGGGCTTTAAACAATACCAGACAAGAATAAGTGTCTTATCTAGAGAAACTATCACTCATTTTCTATTTTTTTTTTAAAAATTACATACTTTTTAACAATAAATGCTCATCTTGAACTAGCTCTCTTCTTCTTCTTCTCTATTAGAGTTCCAGCAGTGTAGACACTGCTAAGTGTATTACTGCCCTCCACAGGTCAAAGTTTGAACTAATTGTTATATACTTGCACTAGCATATTGAATATGACAATTTAGGTGAGCGTTTGCTTTAGATGGGCTCTTGATTCTTGATATTTTTAACATTAGATTTTCTCTGGCTGTTTTAACTGTGTTTCTAGAACATGCTTGTTACAGCGAAAATTGCAAGAGAACTTCTGATCAGATGAGTTTGGTTATTTAGTGATTGTGATTCAATCATCATGGAGTGTCCTGATCCTCTCCAGAGTCAAATTCTGAGTGTGTTAACTGTTAGTTTTGCTTTAAGTTTTTTTTATTTTTATTTTTTTTTTTATTGTTTTTTTACAGAGTTTTGAGCGGTGTCTTTTAGACTCACACAGTCATCATGAATTAGCGTATGAACCTCAACAATGGCGTCAATAGACAAAAATCTTTTTTGTGATGCTCAGAACTGATCTGTTTATCTGAAAATTTTGTCACCGTTGTTGAGGATCATACGCAGAATCTTGATGTCTGTGTGAATATAGATGATGCTGCCTGATAAATTTCTGCACAATAATAAAAACTTTTGCAAGAGATTTGCATTTTAAAGAAAAGGTTTCCTCAAAACAATCCAGTAAAGAGCTTCTTTTTTTTAAGACATTAAAAAAATATTTTTTTGTTTGAACAGCCACTTTTGTTAGTCAATTTAGCTCTAATTTTCAATTAAATTTTTTGACAAGTGCAGCAGGGACATTCTGAGAACTTTTCCAAATAAATGGTTCCCTAAGCTTTCAAAGAACATCCTGAATGTTCTGTGAAGGTCCACCAAATAACATCCCCCAAAAGATCTCCTCATTGTGACCATCTCTGAATGTAGTGGGTTGTTCTGAGAATGTTCTGGGAATGTAAGATTTGGGGTATAGTCCTCAGAAGTATCAGGCTTAATAAACAATAAATAATGCAAAAATATAAAAATACAAAATGGTTCTGTAGTTGCGTTTTAGTTAGTAAATAAAAATAGTATTACGCTATCTCAAAATTACACTGGAAAGTCACAAATGGTTTTTTTCGTCATTTTAATCATTTTTGCTCATACAGAGACATCAGTCAGATCTCGTCATGGTCAGTATCACGTTTGACTTCACTTCCCATAAGTCCTCTCGCGCGCTCTTCCGGTTTGCTGTCATTGCTGCGCGCTGCTCGCGTGTCCTCGATATATATAAACATTACTACGCGACGCTTACACTGCAAGTAGCATTTTGCGCTAATGAGCACTTATGTACTGTAGTCTTTGCACTCAAAGTAAAGCTTTAGTTATGTTTGCGTGTGTAATTACACAGCGGTTACGTCCCGTTGTGTGTCTGGGCTCAGTGCAGAGAGCTTTGATCTCTCAGGCTGTCCGAAGCTTTTCAGATGCTCCTGCAACTACGAAAGACTTGAATAAACCTATAAAGCAATGGGAATTATTAGTTAGTCCTTACACAAAGGTTAGATGTCATTTAGGCTGTAATATATCCATAAAACCACTGGATCCACATGCTTTTCCTGAAGCTGACCGGGCTTTTATTACTGTGCACGTGACAGATGCGAGTCAAACTCTTAATGTGGACAAATTTAATGTTCATTATGATGATCAAAGCAATGAACTTCAGATTTTGTCCGATGAGGTGGATAGCAATGTCACTGTTGAACTGACAGCACCTATTAAATGTGGTAAGGATCTGAATGCAGGCTTGTAAAGATGATAATAAATCATATATATTTATTATTATATTATTGACAGGTTATTTCATTAATATTTAATTACAACGAATATTTATTTTAATATTAATTTAAATATTTTTATCATGTAGACTATTTACAGTAAATAAAGGTAATGTAATAAGTTTACTTTTAATACTGTAAATTCATTGAAATACATGTGAATCCTTCTAGTCCCTGTCCATCCCTCCAGATCTCCACATCAAGACCAAAGACAAAGGCAATGTGAAGATCAAGAATATGGAGAGTGACCTCTGTCACGTGCACACAGAGAGAGGACACTGCGTCCTGAAGTCTGTGAAGGTAATACATTAGCTTACATAAAGGCCTAAATTAATATCATGATTAATATACCTGATTAATATCATGTGTTTAATTGTTGTGATTTTGTTTAGGGTCATGAGGTTCAAGTTCAGTCCACAGGAGGAAATGTCACTGGACAAAAAACCTTACATGGGAATGTAGATATCAGCACATCTGTGGACAGTGTAAGTAGTTTTTGATATATATATATATATATAACTGCATATATTGTGAAATTGTTATCAAGTAATTGTTTTTGTTCTCCAGAATATCGATATTATGAAAATTCAGGGAACCACCATGAATCTCTCCACAGAACATGGGGATCTGAAAGTGAAGGCCATCTATGGCGAATCCACCTCACTGTCAACTTCCTCCGGGAACATCCAGATTGGCCATGTACACGGTGAGGGAAAGGGATGATAATGGCTCATTTTAAACACCTGATGTGCAGTTAGGACATGTATCGTTGTTGTTTTACAGGTGAAGCTCTTGTTCGCAGTGAAACAGGAAACATCGCCATTGGTAAGTGACCGGTCTGAACTGACAGTAGGTCATTAGTCACTCATTAGTCAATATTTAGTTCAGTGCACTAAATATGTCCTTCCTGCGTCCCAGACAGCTCAAGTGGTGCCCTAAAGGTGTTTACTGCTGCTGGAAACATTCATGCATATGTGGGAGAAGATGGATCTGCAGAACTTCACAGTCAACAAGGTACTAATAATGGACCTCAAACTAACTAATACACACGACGAGTCTAGTATGAACATGTCTACTTACCTGCCTACTTACATTTAATCCATTTATCCAATAATTTTTAAAATGTCTTTCAAATGTATTGTATTATAGGTGCAATATGTAAGATTTCTCTGTCCGCTAGAGGTCGCTAGAGGCCTATTCAAAAAAAGGTGTAGCTTTATGATGGCAAGTTTGAGTGCAGAATCTTGGGATGTGTGGTCTTCACGTCACAGCCCGTGGAAATAAACGGGATAGGACTCGGAAATCATGTTCATGGATGCAATTATTAACGTTACTGTAGTATGAAACAGAGCAGGACCGAGTGTTGTGGGAGCTGAACGAGGACGCTGGAGCGATTGCGCAACACACGCCCCATGAGCAGCTGAACTTTTATTATGCCACAGTCGCTGGCGCCGCTTCTGCTTTTCCGGTCATGAGTATGAGGTAACGCAGCTCTGTTTATCATATTAGATACATTTAAGTGTGTTGAAAATGATGTTATAACGTTACTCTGTTCGTTCGCTCGGCGGCTGCTGTGAGACACTGTTACACACTGCAGGAAAATAGATCGATTTTAGAATATCATTAAATACTGGATGGCTTGTGTTGATAAATGGCATGCAATTAATTTTAAAACGTATTGTATGATGGAGAAAATTCTGCATTACTGTTACTAAAAATAAAGCTGCATCTGATTATGCTATGTTAGCTGCTTGACAAAATAGTGTCTTTCTCTGAGGCACGGTAAAGCATGGTACTCGCAAAAAATCAAGAAAATTAGATTTAAACAATAAGACTAAATGTGTTGAGATATATAACAACAATTAGTTTTCTGTCTATAAATGTAACCAAACAGTTGTTCCCTTGTCTAATAAAACATGTAATATATTAAACCATCTTTGGTGTTTCCATGGTTTCTAAAAAATAAAACCGGAAACTGAGGGTAACGCGGGTATGACGCAATTGACAGGCGACTCCTCACATGTCCCGGAGCCTTAATTAAAATAGCAATTTTCTCACAATTTATAAATAGTTGCAAACATTTGGGATATGGTAAGTACTCAAGTGAACAAAATATATAACACTGGCCTAGTGGTTTTTGGATATTTTACTGCAAAAATCTTACATATTGCACCTTTAATAGTCAGATATTTCTGATACATACGTACAGACCCTCATGACTTTATGTCAAGGTCAACAAGCCTTCAGATAATTTGACTTTGTTACAGTTCAGGTTGTAAAATGTCAAAATATAATACTATATATATTATAGTAACACTTTTTAAAATGAATGTGTACACAAATGTTATTATTTTACACTTGATGGTTACATTTTCATTCAGTCATTATAAAGGTATAGTATAATGGTTTCTCATAACCATATTAAACCAACATGATTCTTTATGATGGACACTTTTATTTGTCTTTGATCAGGAGCTGTTAGTGTGCGTGTGGCCTCCACTATGAAGACAGCAGTGCGGTTGTGTGGAACCTCCGTTAGCATTAGCTCAGAGATAGTATGTCAAGAGACTGAACGTACTTCAGCTGATGGGAAGACAACAGTCACGGGTGAGTAGAAGCCAGTCCCACGGCATGTCTTTTAGCTGCTCGAAACATACCTTTTGTTCATTTGCAAGTCTAGATCTTATCTGAAACACAAACATGGAGATTTGACTATTTAAACTGCATTGATCTGACATATTCTATGCATTCATTACATTCTATGTATTATGTTTAGCTCATTTGAATGGAGGTTTGTATGAAGAAAAATGGATCAAAGCCACTGCTGATAAAGGTGCTGTGGACCTGAGAAGCCAGAGCTGGTTTGAGACTCTCAGATTTGGAGCTCAGAGTTAAAACTTGCACAGAAACACTGGGGACCAAATACAGAAGTGACAGATCCTCGTTGTCCAAAAAGACTTACAACTGCATCTCTCTTGACATAAGAGTGGTGAATGCCTCTAAATTACTTGTTTGAAATGAGATGCATGTCATTTTAGAGGTGGGGTTGTGAGGAAGTCCTGCCTCGAAAGATACAGTATGCAACCAAAGATGACAGAGATATTTTCTATCTTTTACAAGTATGTATTACTACAATTGCAATAGTATAACATCCTGTTACGGTATACCAGATTAAATGTTAAATAGTACCTACACTATTAAAAAACTGTACTAAATAAATAATTCAACTTTTCAGCATCTATTAATTTTGATTAAAGCTTCTGTACAATATGCATATGCAACAAGATTTTTTTTGTAAGGCTGCATTTATTTGATAATTTTGTGAAATATTACAATGAAAAAGAACTCTTTCAATATATTTTAAAATGTAATTTATTTCCTGTGATGTCAAAGCTGAATTTTCAGCATCAGTATTTGCTGCTCAAGAAAAAATGTATTATCAACGATGAAAACAATTGTGCTGCTTAATATTTTTATGGAAACGGTGATAATTTTTTTCAGGATTTTTTGATGAATAGACTTTAAAATAACAGCAATATTTATAGAATTTATATTTTAATGTCACTTGATAAATTTAATGCATTTTTGCTGGATACATTTTTTTTGGTTACACTTTATTTTAAGGCATCAGTTACATTGTACTTACTCAAATAAGTACTCAGTAATATTAATTAACTACATGTACTTACTAAAGAGTTACGGTTAGGGTTTGGCTTAGGGTTAGTTACTTGTAATTATGCATAATTCACTGTTATTACTGTAGTAAGTACATGTAGTAATGTGTAACACCTCAAAATAAAGTTACTTTTTTTATTTAAAAAAAACCCATACAAACTTTTGAACAGTAGTTAAATAATTTAATTTCAATTATTTTGAAATTTTAGAAAACAATGCTTGTTCAACAAATATTGAACCGATGCACTTTGTGTTGATCATATTCATGAGTGTAGTTCTGTGGCAGGCTGTCTGCAGTGGAACTGAATACTGTCATTGCGGAGCTTCAAATGCAGCGTTCTCTGGAAGTGGTGCAGGTACTCTCGTTTACTACACCTCAACCTGGAGACAAACACATATTGAGAGAGTACTTTTGGTGAATAACTGATTTAGCTATTCAATAAGATAAGATTAATTGCACAAATATTTATATACTTATTAAAAGTGCTGGGTAGTAACTGATTACATTTAATCTGGATTACATTATCAGATTCCAAAAATTAAGTACTCATATATTATGTTTTAAAATACTCATACTGTCCTATTGATTACATGATTACACGTTATTCTCAGTAACCGACTACAATTTGTAATAATCTACCGCGTGTATGAGTTTGTGTTGTTTGCTGTGTAAAATCCTTCTATCAGTGCTGATACAAGCTTTTTACTTTGCTTTTATAGGACAAAGTTTGCTCTTTTTCAAAGTCCAATGTACCACTATACAATAAACAGCAACAAAATACCTACAAAAATTGTGATGTCTGTAATATGCTGTATGTTAATATTGTGAATACGTGCTTTTGGCCTATAGGTTTTACCCTGACTGGCAGTAGAGCATGAGTGTAGGGGGTTGAAGGTGACGAATCCTGGGAGGCTCCGGCCAGTGGAGGTCGTGATCCATTGCTGATATTGTGACACGCGGGTGTACACACCAGGTTCATTGGGTTGACCACAGTCGTGACCCCTACTGATGATACCAGACTGAACCCACACTGAACACTGCTGACACACCAGTGGACCACCAGAATCCCCCTGCAGAAAAAGAGAGAGCTAGTATGTTTTTTCAGCACCCGCTCTGACGTTAAAGGGTTAGTTCACCCAAAACTGAAAAATCTGTCATTAATTACTCACCCTCATGTCATTCCACACTCATAAGACCTTCGTTCATCTTCAGAACACAAATTTAAATATTTTTGATAAAATCCGATGGCTCAGTGAGGCCTCCGTTGACAGCAAGATAATTAACACTTTCAATGTCCAGAAATCTACTAAAAACATATTTAAACAGTTCATGTGACTACAGTGGTTCAACCTTAATGTTATGATGTGACGATATTTTGTGCGCCAAAAAAACTAAATAACGACTTTATTCAACAATATCTAGTGATGGACGATTTCAAAACACTGCTTCATGAAGCTTTGAAACTTTACAAATCTTTTGTTTCAAATCAGTGGTTCAGAGTGGCAAAATCACATGATTTCAGTAAACGAGGCTTTGTTACATCATAAGTGTTTTGAAATTCAATAGTACACATGACTTTGGCAATTTGATACTGTTGTGGAAATTTTAAAATTTACTCATATTTTTAAGTAATGTGTTATGTATCTTCAGAAACACAAACCTTACCTGGGAAATGTACACCTGGGGTGGGCTTTGACGTAAAAGATATAAGTGGTCTTGGGTAACACAGGCCTATGATCTTTAAAGAGACCCCTGACAGAGATATGATTCTGAAAAAGAACACCTTTGAGATATGGAAAAGAACATTTTAGTGACACATGTGAAGGAACAAAGGGTCAGAATGACTATATATGGAAGGGAGAGTTTAACCTTGAAGAGTTAAGGGGAAGTATAAAGGTGCCCAGGAAAAGGAATGTTATTCTTACACTCTGTGGTTTCCAAGTGAAGCTGTCATGACTGTTTGAATCTTTCTTGCAAGAAATAAAACGTTAAAAGGCTCTTGGGTCTGAGTTTGTTTCTTACACAGTGAGTTGCTGTCGATTTTTGCCACAACAATACACACTCCAAACCACTGAATCGACACAAAAGATTCGTAATGCTATTAAGCTTCATGAAGCAGTGTTTTGAAATCGCCCATCACTAGATATTGTTGAATAAAGTAGTTATTTTATTATTTTTGGCGCACAAAAAGTATTCTCGTCACTTTATAATATTAAGGTTGAAACACTGTAGTCACATGAACTGTTTTAAATATGTTTTTAGTAGCTTTCTGTGCATTGAAAAAGGGAGTGTCATTGCTGGCTATGCAGGCCTCACTGAGCCATCAGATTTCATCAAAAATATCTTAATTTGTGTTCTGAAGATGAACGAAGGTCATACAGGTGTGGAACGACATGAGGGTAAGTAATTAATGACAGAATTTTCAGAGTTGTGCACAATGTCAGCATGACATGAAAATTAACACAATCTAATTAAATTTATCTTATAGATCTTACTGTGAATGATTCATCCATGCAATATGTTTTAATCCCATAATGTTTCGTGTCAACTCGATCTTCTGGTTAAAATCACCGATAAATATCACACACACAACAATATGAAGTAATTCCAGAAACATGATATATTATTAATAATGAATGTCCATAAAACATAAAACATTTACTCCAAATATTGAAAATGCATCCAAACAACACAAAGATTGATTTTTTTGTATATTTGGAATTTCTTTGAATTGCAGTTCAAATGTAATTTAGAATTTGTGTTGTATATATACAGTTGGTACGGAAAGTATTCAGACCCCCTTAATTTTTTCACTTTTTGTTATATTGCAGCCATTTGCTAAAATCATTTAAGTTCATTTTTTTCCTCATTAATGTACACACAGCACCCCATATTGACAGAAAAACACAGAATTGTTGACATTTTTGCAGATTTATTAAAAAAGAAAAACTGAAATATCACATGGTCCTAAGTATTCAGACCCTTTGCTGTGACACTCATATATTTAACTCAGGTGCTGTCCATTTCTTCTGATCATCCTTGAGATGGTTCTACACCTTCATTTGAGTCCAGCTGTGTTTGATTATACTGACTGGACTTGATTAGGAAAGCCACACACCTGTCTATATAAGACCTTACAGCTCACAGTGCATGTCAGAGCAAATGAGAATCATGAGGTCAAATGAACTGCCTGAAGAGCTCAGAGACAGAATTGTGGCAAGGCACAGATCTGGCCAAGGTTACAAAAAAATTTCTGCTGCACTTAAGGTTCCTAAGAGCACAGTGGCCTCCATAATCCTTAAATGGAAGACGTTTGGGACGACCAGAACCCTTCCTAGAGCCGGCCGTCCGGCCAAACTGAGCTATCGGGGGAGAAGAGCCTTGGTGAGAGAGGTAAAGAAGAACCCAAAGATCACTGTGGCTGAGCTCCAGAGATGCAGTCGGGAGATGGGAGAAAGTTGTAGAAAGTCAACCATCACTGCAGCCCTCCACCAGTCGGGGCTTTATGGCAGAGTGGCCCGACGGAAGCCTCTCCTCAGTGCAAGACACATGAAAGCCTGTATGGAGTTTGCCAAGATGGTGAGAAATAAGATTCTCTGGTCTGATGAGACCAAGATAGAACTTTTTGGCCTTAATTCTAAGCGGTATGTGTGGAGAAAACCAGGCACTGCTCATCACCTGTCCAATACTGTCCCAACAGTGAAGCATGGTGGTGGCAGCATCATGCTGTGGGGGTGTTTTTCAGCTACAGGGACAGGACGACTGGTTGCAATCGAGGGAAAGATGAATGTGTCCAAGTACAGGGATATCCTGGATGAAAACCTTCTCCAGAGTGCTCAGGACCTCAGACTGGGCCGAAGGTTTACCTTCCAACAAGACAATGACCCTAAGCACACAGCTAAAATAACGAAGGAGTGGCTTCACAACAACTCCGTGACTGTTCTTGAATGGCCCAGCCAGAGCCCTGACTTAAACCCAATTGAGCATCTCTGGAGAGACCTAAAAATGGCTGTCCACCAACGTTTACCATCCAACCTGACAGAACTGGAGAGGATCTGCAAGGAGGAATGGCAGAGGATCCCCAAATCCAGGTGTGAAAAACTTGTTGCATCTTTCCCAAAAAGACTCATGGCTGTATTAGATCAAAAGGGTGCTTCTACTAAATACTGAGCAAAGGGTCTGAATACTTAGGACCATGCGATATTTCAGTTTTTCTTTTTTAATAAATCTGCAAAAATGTCAAAAATTCTGTGCTTTTCTGTCAGTATGGGGTGCTGTGTGTACATTAATGAGAAAAAAAATGAACAAATGATTTTAGCAAATGGCTGTAATATAACAAAGAGTGAAAAATTTAAGGGGGTCTGAATACTTTCCATACCTACTGTATTTATTTTATTTTAATTTATTTATTTTGTGTAATTGAATTGAATTCTGAGTCCTGCACAAGCCTGATGTGTGCACATATAGATGAGTAGTAATAATCGGAGTGGTTGTTGTACCTGGCAGGTGTCTTTGCCTCCCTGCAGTAAACCAGCACACATCATGTTGTTTGTAATGACTCCGGCACCCAGCAGATCATTACACTGAGAATTAATTACCACTGGAACCACAGTCTCCTGCAGAGTCCCAGGATAAGACAAATTCACTGGACACACGACCACACACAAACACAATCATCAGTCTGTGACGCTAGTAGTGTGTGTGTGTGTGTGTGTGTGTGTGTGTGTGTGTGTGTGTGTGTGTGTGTGTGTGTGTGTGTGTGTGTGTGTGTGTGTGTGTTACCTCCAGCTGCAGTTTGTCCCCAGCCTGTGATCCAGCTGCTGGTGCCGGAAGGGAAGATGCTGTTCTCCGCTGCTAGACACACTGGTCTGATATAGTTAGTAAAGTTGACTGAAGAGGACAGTTGCAGGAGAGCGATGTCATTGTTGTAGTTGTCGCTGTTGTAGGACGGGTGTATGACAAGTGTACTGACTCTACTGCTGATTTCATGGTCATGAACTCCCTGCTGTGTCCTCCTTCCCAAGTACACAAGCAGGTTGGATGTGCTGACTCTGAATACAGACCATCGGCAATTACATCTACAACATTTAACAGTGTTTCAAATCTGTGTAAATATGTGTTCATGTGGTTCTAACCTAGCGAAACAGTGAGCAGCCGAGAGCACCCATTCACTGCTGATGAGGGAACCTCCACAAAAATGACCTTTATATTTGGGGCTGTGAAGACTAACCTGCCATGGCCACGCCCCCTCAGGAGCATCAGCTCCACCCACAATACGGGTTTTTAAACGGGGACGTCCACAAACTGAGAGAGAAAAAGAGATTTTTAGTGACACACAAAGTGCACAAGCATGAGATCAACAAGATGTTTCTTTTAAATAATCATGCGGTTTTAGATTATGTAATTATTTCTAGACATATAGAGGGGCTCTTACCTTTTAAATGAGAAAGACAACCTGCAAAAAAAAAAAAGAAGGGTGGTACAGAATAGAGCAAGTCCCCAACATAAAATTAGACATCCAAAATATAGTGGTCTGTTTAACCCTCATGCTCTGTTCGATTTCTTTGTACACTCGTTATGGTCCTAATTGGATTCAATACAATTCCCCAGATACAAATGCTTAGCTTTTAATATCAGTGCTTTTCACACATTACAAAGAATATATTTCTGAATTTATGATTTATAAAAAAGTTTTTAACCGCTATTTTTAAGACTGCCCCTCCCCCCTTCTGTGGGACACTTGGCATTATACATTTATAATCATAATATCTTAGTCTAAAACTCTAGTTAAGTAATCTTGACAAACTATATATCATTTGAAAGCTTTCAGACTCTAGTTTTCATATTTGGTGACTGATTTTTTTTTTAAAAGAAATGATAGAGCATCTTCATCTTCATTTGTGGTGCGTGCCAAACTATAAACCATGCTCTGATTCTTTCTGTATGTTTTTATGTGTTTTGGGGATTGAATTAAAAACAATTATTAACTACTGAGTAAGATGTAGGATTTACTTCATATATATTATGAAAATTATGGAAATATATGGTTCAGATCACTCAAACCATATACGGAAATTGAAGAGTTTTATATTGTATGTAGTGAAACAATAAAGATCTAATAAAGTTCAAATATTTAGTTTTGATTTTCTTGAAGTTTTAGAGTTGAACATGTTTTGTAAAACACATTTTATATAAAATATAAATATATATATATTTATATATTTTACATTTTCATAAAGGTAAACTTATATAACTTTTTTAAAACTTTCATTTTACAACTTTTTTTTTATTTCTACAATAATCTGTGATGTTTCACCTTTAAAAAGGTGCCCAACTTAAGTCTGTGCTCTGATTTTTAACAATTTAAGTTGAAAACATCATTTTCATGTCTTTGCTCAAAAAGTAGGACAGATAATTAACAGGTAGGCCTAAAACAACTTTATCATTTTACAAACTTTAAAACAAACTTGATTCCTGTGATCTGAGCTCGTTGTTTTACAAGTAAGCACTTGAGAAAATAGTACCAAATCACTGTAAACACCTGTAAGATCTTACCTTTGCCACATATGAGCAGGGCCATACAGGTTAACCTCCACATCGTCACTTTTAGACTCTCTCTTCACTGGCAGGATGTCTGTGGTAGTTATGACATCCCTTCAGTAGCCTAATGTCTACTATCCCTTCTTATCACTCATTTGCCTGATCATTTACATGTTCCTTTCTCTTACTATTTCAACTTCCTTTCTATAGGCTTTAATACTAGACTTATATTTTTGCAGAAAATCCATGAATATGTGTGTAAAGACTGCATTCTGTTATAGTGCCTGTTGTATTCTACTCCGTGAGACCTTTCAGATGACATATAACACATGATTATCTGAGCTGTATGATGCTTTTGACACATTGGAGTACATAGTACAAAAAAAATCATAAATTATGAAAACTTTTTAAAATTATTTTTCAACAATTTATCAGCGTGGATACATTCATTGTAAAGTTCAGACTCTTAAGCTTTCAAATGACACCTATTTTGTGATTATATAGGCAGGAGCTTTGAAAATATATTATTATTATTATTATTATTTGTATCTAGGTGGCGCCCGTGGGCGGTACACTCCGTTTTAGAGTGATGACCCGCAGCACTCGTTAAGAGTTTAACAAAATGGTTCGATGCATTAAAGTCAAGTCACCTTTATTTATATAGTGTTTTTTACAATGCAGATTGTATCAAAGCAGCTTTACATTGATAACTGGTACATAATTTTGGCTGCACAGCAGCTCTTAAAGAATAGTGTTAATGCAGGCAGATCAAAGCACTGTTGAATAAATGTCAAGAATACTGCTGAATATCAAATGTCAAGTGTCCCCAACTAAGCAAGCCAAAGGCGACAGCGGCAAGGAACCCAAACTCCAACAGGTGACATCAGGTGGCAAACAAGTGGCAAATAGGTGTTAAAAAATGGAGAAAAAAACCTTGGGAGAAACCAGGCTTAGCCGGGGGGCCAGTTCTCCTCTGGCGAACAGTGCTTTGTTACGAATCAGGTTGCTATTATAAGTCTGATAGGATCACAACAATCAAAGTATTTATTTCAGTTCCATCCAGCTGAGGATCGTATTCATCACAGAATGGGATGGAAACATGGAAAATGAACACCAGGGGCCTGATATATAAATGTTGTGCATGCAATTTTCTATGCACATATTGGTGCACACTGTAGACCATTTACACACTGGTTTACTGGTGCAAGTAAACTCACTATCCTTTTGATACATTACATATGTCACTGTCATTAATGGAGTGTATTTTATCTGACAGATATATGAATATTTGTATTTTAAACAAGACAAAAATACTGTTACTGAATGTTTTTAGCAATGAAATATGACAACACAAACAGCGTTTACATTCATACTTTTCTAGAGTCTTGTACCTTAAAAACAGTAGTTGGTTATCACATGGATGGAAAAATGCATATGGAAATGATATGCAGATGAGATTATGCATAGTAAAACTATAAGTGCTGTAAGCTCCATATGTGGTTATTTTGGAGAGGAGAAAGATTTCTAAAGGGAATTCAAGTCAATTTGAATATAAAACCACACATTATTATTTTCTAACATATTAGAACATTAGAAATTACATTAACTGATTTTACATTTACCTATAAAATAGAGTCTCATCCCAAACCCTGTCAAATCTTTTGTGCCCACAATCTTCTTCACCTACAGTTACGCAAGCACATTTATAACCACCTGTTACAAAAGTGGAAAAATAAAATAAGAACATGATGTGCAAAGGCGAATGGTATTTTTTTTTTTTTTTTTTTTATACTCACTGCTATACACGTTGAATAAATAATACAACATTATTACTATATAAATAACTATGTCAAGTACATGCCATATACAACTCTTCTAGTTCAAAAAAGCTATCTGTTGCTTGTATGCGCCCACAACACAATAAAACATATTATTACACTGACTAATATTGATTTTTTTTTTTTTTTTTTTTTTTTTGGCATGAATTGCCACGTTATGGTACATAAAAGATATTCCAGAGGGTAAAAGCTTGTGCTTTTATTTCGTGCAGAATAAAATTACATCCCAGGTACCAGCTGCTGTATATTTTATTATCCACTAGATGGCGCTGTAATTACAACTAAGAGACAGAATAAAAGAGCGAAACGTTAAAGGATTAGTTCACTTTCAAATAAAATTTTCCTGATAATTTACTCACCCCCATGTCATCCAAGATGTTCATGTCTTTCTTTCTTCAGTTGAAAAGAAATTAAGGTTTTTGAGGAAAACATTCCAGGATTATTCTCCTTATATTGGACTTCCATGGAGCCCAAACGGTTGAAGGTCAAAATTACAGTTTCAGTGCAGCTTCAAAGGGCTTTATATAAGGTGCATTTATACAAGGCATTTTTCTTTTTTTTTTAAATAGTGGCTTTGGGGCAAACTGAGCCAGGTGTTTTGGATTAGTTGAGACAGGTTTATTATAATATTTTATGTATGTATATATAAAATAGTGCTTTCATTTACTGTTGTACCTCATAACCACTATAAATTATGTGTAAGACAGGATTGATCCAAACAGATCCAACCTTCAGCTGATGACTTCGTCACTGTGCACTTCACAGCCAAATTAAATTTTTTTTTACTTCATATTCCTGATATTCTGCATAAGTATGTGAAGTATTTATTCCTTTTTTTATCAGTTTAAACCATGTTTAATGTGTATTTATTTAGATGATTGCATTTCAGAAGACAAAAGACAAAAGTGTGCAGTGCTAAAGTGTTTAATTATTGTCATAAAAGCCTTTTGCACATGTTGAAACATAATGAGGTACTTTTTCCATCATGTTGTGATGACTGTGGTGTAATCTCATTTATACTGTATGACACAGATAACATACAAGAAGTACAGCTTTATACATATTTTCCATAATACATTTGTTGGGTGGTGGAGGGATGCCAGGATACTTGTCACATTATTGAGATAAATCGTCGCATATACTGTATATCCTTGTATTGTGCTTGACACGATTAGATGAACATTCTTTTCCCAAACTCTCCTTTAAACATGATATTTCTAAGAGCTGTACTTGATCTTTATATAGAAAAAAAGTAGTATATAAGAAGTTGTTTCAGGCTGTTTGCAATGAAACTGGTTTATAATTGCAGATTTTTCACAGATAACAGACAGAAAGAGACTTCATCATGTGACATATATGTGTAAAAGAGGCGTTGATAAGGATCCCCAGATTCGCCAGATTCAGTGCATCAACCTTCAAAGACACAAAAATGTCCAGTGATTGAGAGATAAAGTTGAATTCATGTAGTGTGTGTGTGTGTGGCATAACCTGATATTGCTGAGTTCAACATGTTCCTGGGTCAACATTTTTGTTGATCCTGGAACAACATTCAAATCAACCAATCAGATTTGAGGGACAAGTTTACAGATTATGTCAAGTTTAGGCTTAAAATCATGAATTGATGCTTCTACATCAGTGTTATTCATTTATCATGTCCCTCTGGTTTTTGGGATAACTTCTGGGTAGGGTTAGGTTTAGGGGTAGGAATAGGGTTAATTTTCAGACTAGAATGTTGTTCCAGGATCAACAAAATATGTTGACCCAGAAACGCATCTAACTCAGCAATATCAGGACATGCGTGTGTGTGTGTGGTTTAGGACTCACTCATGCACTGCATTCCTTGTTGTAATCACCGCAGCATTTTTCTGTTGGTTTGCAGTCAGCATGGCAGTTGCAGGCATAGCCAGCATTGTACTTCTCATTACATCTCCCATGACAGGATGGTGAGGCTACAAAAAACAAGCATTAGTCAGAGAATGATGTGTTTTAAGGGTGTATAAATGTCAGAGGGGAATTTTACTTTTGCTGGCAGTAGAACATTGAGCTGGGGGGAAGTGGACAAATCCAAGCTGGTTTTTTGTCTTCGTAATTTTTTCTATTTCGTCTTCGATCCATTTTTGATACTCTGACACACGAACATACCCATCAGGTACGTTTGCCTTGGCACACAATAGAAACCAGCTAATGATACCAGACTGAACCCACGATGAACACGACCGGCTCACCATTGGACCACCAGAGTCCCCCTGCAGAGTAAGAGAGAAACATGGAAAAAAAGATACTGTGTTTTTTTTAGTTGTCTTAGTTTTGTGCTATTTAACACCAAACAGGGACAAGATATATCCAGTCTTCATGGACACTCAATTATGTTATATTTAGCTTTATTTATTTGTGCACATTTGTAGAAGTTTGAATGATCTAATTTAGAATTGGTCTCATTGGTTGATGTACCTCATAGAAGCCTTTGCCTCCGCTGCTTGTACCAGCACAAATCATGTTGTTGTTGAGAGCTACTGAACAGTGAGTTTGACAGTCTTTCAAATCAAACACATCAACAGTAGTCTCTTGCAAAATACCAGGAGAAGGTAAAGGTGCTGGACACAAACACACACACAAACATCAGATGGCAAAGTTAGGAGTAGATGTTTTTATGTAAAGTAATAAATGTACAGTATGTATTTGTGTGAGTGTGTTACTCTTTTCTTTTATATCTCCCCAGCCTGTGATCCAGCCCTTGGTCTTGGCAACGAAGTCACTGCCATGGGCTGCTAGAGACACAGTTTTGATGTGATCATTAATGGGGGCTGTGGAGGACAGTTGCAGTAGAGCGATGTCGTTATAAAATGACTTTACAACATAGTCCTCATGAGTAATGATTTTTTTAATCTCCATGATTTCTGCATTAGAATCCTTTCCCTCTTGTTGCGTCCTTCCCAGGTGTGCACGAATGTTGGACTCAACTTTACTGAATACAGGGAGAGAAAATCAGAAAATAAAAAAGGAGAAAAGTAAATACACTTTAGCAATTAAAAAAAAAAAAAAAAATTACTTATTATGCAGATAATAGCCTATACTTTTTATATATATATATATATATATATATATATATATATATATATATATATATATATATATATATATATATATATATATATACAGCTATGGAAAAAAATAAGAGACCACTTAACATTGATTTCTGAACTTGGAGTGGTCTCTTAATTTTTTCCATAGCTGTATATACACATATAATGCAAACTCAATATAATGCTTTCTGACACAGTATGAAAACGTATTATTAAATGCATTTAGCTGGACTTTAGAGTGCTTTTTTGACCAACTTTAGTAGGACTTAACAACATATGTTTAAATATATTTCCAATTGCATGTTCGTAATGATGAAGTTGCAATTTAATACATTTAAAATATAATAACCTTCAATGTAAAATAGAATAACACAATACAGTGGAAATTATAATCAAGTTCTTTACACATGCTTTAATATGTTAGTCAACACAGCAAAAGAAGTGTTTCTTTAAAGCATGAGAAAAGATTTTTAAAACAATGATTTAATATACTTTAAATTACATTAAACACTACAAGTGCACATTACATACAATTATGCACACTTTTTCACAAGGGAAAACATTCCACCTAGCAAAACAGTGGATTAAAATCTGTTTGTGTTTGTGTGTGATGTCTAACCCTTTGACACAGTGAGCCGCTGTCAGCACCCATTCTTTGGTGATGAGGGAGCCGCCACAAAATTGTTCCCCACTTGCGTAGTTAAGACTGACCATCCATGGCCACTTTTTTGCATTTGTATCCTTACCACCTACAATACGAGGGTTTAAAAAAGGATGTCCAAACTCTGAGAGAGAGAGAGACATTCATTTATGTCAGACCTCATTTGTATAAACATCACAGAGCTTCAAAATTATTTATAAAGAGAGAGAAGGGCTCTTACCATCCAACTTAGTAATTGAATCTGCAGTGGAAGAGAAAATGTGTTACAGATTGTAATACAAATAATCAATACCTTAAGTATTTACATTAAATTTACATTTAAAAAGGAAAACAATTTAAACTCACTATTGATAATGTCCATATATATGCTTACTCCTTCCTTACATGCTTACTGTTTCACTATTTTGAGAACTGTCTAGTGATGCCCAATCCTGTTCCTGGAGATCTACCTGCAGAGTTCAGCTCCAGCCCTGTCTGTAATCTGTCTGTAATTATCAATTAGCAGGTTCAGTTGTGTTTGATCGGGGTTGGAGCTGAACTTTGCAGGAAGGTCGACAGGAACAGGTTTGGGCACCCCTGATCAACTAAATACAGATGACTAGATCTATGCTGGAACTGAAATCAGGAGATCTTACCTTTGACACATATGAGCAGAGCCAAACTCACACACAGTAACCTCCACATCTTCACTCAGACTCTCTCTTCAGATGATGGTGGTGGTAGTTTGGTCCTCTGTGTCTCTCGCAATCCCTTTAATAAGGTCTCACTTCTCTAATATCTCTTCTTATCACTCATTTGCCCAGCCGTTTGTCACACCCCTCTTCCATTTTCCATAACTGTCTTTTATTCCCCACATCATTTAGTATAATCATATAAAGATAATAGTAAAACAGTTAGTTATAGTGCCTACTTTTCATTGATATGTCCTGCTATGCACTTTACTGGTGGAAATCATGTGGTTTCCTTTGGGGAATTGAACATTGTGGTCCTGCACACTTGACATGCATCAGACTGTTGTTTAAATAAAAGTGTTAGTTTTTGCCAAGTAAATATAAAGATTGACCCAAATTAGTTTTGTCTTTTGAATTAATATTATTATTATGGATTATATGGTGATTAATATGTTTTACTTCATCACTTACTGTATGTTTCTATGTTTACAATTTAAAGAATATAATGTTTTGAAGATGTGATTCCAGTTTATGTAACAACAAATAATATGGGCAGCCAAAAATGAACAGGGTCAGTTCTAAACCCTTTTTAGGGAGAATTCAGCCCCTCTGTCACTTTGGCCCCTATGAAATTATCATGTAAATGACTTATTGACATATGAGGCTTGTTTGAGATGAGCAAAATATGCAAAATCACCATGAGATGCATGCCGGTTAGAAATGTGTGAGAGAGTGGTTCAACTTGATCTGATATCAAGCGTATGCCAAAAAACTCTAGTGACAGCAAGGTGGACTTACCCAATTGCGCATCAGGCACAGTTGCTCTCCTCCGACTGCGCGACTTGACTTGCTGAAGACACAGTTTAATGCTCATTGATTTAAGCAACCTTGATATTATCTACTAAAATGTTTGATTTTATAACTCTGAAATCATGTTTTTATGTGTGTAATTTATGTGTGAGTGTTCCCAAACTCTGACAGTGCAGTCTCACTATATGTGATTGTAGTCAGACTTCGAAGAATTTCTGTATTAAAATAAAAATGAATGGAAAACATTTCTTTTATCAACAGTTTTGCAAAATCTGCAAAATGTTAATTATTTTAACAAAATATCATGCAAAATGCATGTTTTTATTTAGTACTGTCCTAAAAAAAAGATATTTTACATAAAAGATGTTACATATGACCCTGCTCAAAAGTTTACACACCCTTGATTCTTAATACTGTGTGATTCCCTGGATGATCCATGGCTGTTTTTTGTCTGTTTTTTTGTGATTGTTGTTCAGTTAAACTGCTCAACATTCTTCAGGAAAATCCTCCAGATTCTTCAGTTTTCCAGCATATTTTGTATATTTGAACCCTTTCCAGCAGTGACTGTATGATTTTGAGATCTGTCTTTTCACACTGAGGACAATTGAGGGACTCAAACACAACTATTAAAAAGGTTCAAACATTCACTGATGCTCCAGAAGGAAACACGATGCATTAAGAAAAGTGATTTGAAGATCATAGTAAAATGTACTTCATTTGTCTTCTGGGAAACATGAAAGTGTCTTCTTTTGCTTCTGATGGGCAGTACTACATGACAAAATATGAGATTTAAATAAAATAAGAAAAATTTAGACTTCATCTTCATCCTGTTCAAAAGTTTTCACCCTCCAAGAACCATGCAGCACAAAAAAAAATCATCCAGGTAACAACACATTAACACACATTAAGAATCAAGGGTATATGTAAACTTTTGAACAGGGTTTTTAAGTGACTCCTCACTTTACACTCAGTTTAATCTTAAAACATTATTATGGAAAAAACTGCAGTTATGTTTCTTTATCTTTACTCGCATAACTATTCAAATGCTGAAACAATAAAGTGAAGTAATGATTCCATCTTAACTCAACAGTGACACATTTACAGAGCAAAAGGTCCCTCCCACTATTCTTAAAGCAGAAACTGATGATAATGCAGACATGTGAAATATGAGTTTAGCAAGATTCCATATAAAATAGTGTTTTCATGTACTGTAGTGCCTCATAACAATTATTATTTAACATTCTAGACAGGAATGATCCAAACATCTCAAACTTTTAACTGATAACTTTGTGATTGTGCACTTATACAACCAATTATAAAAATATAACTTCATATTACTTCACATAAAAACAAATATGTCCAGTGATTGAGAGAAAAAGAGAATATGTTCATTCAGTGTGTAAGGTGACAGATGAATCCGAGTGTTCCTCCAGCTGGAAGAGAAAACAGCGCTCAGGTGTACGACTCCGATAAAAGTGCAAGCAGCGTCCATTATTGGCCGGCTCCTGTGTCAGCATCACACACATACATCACACTGATCACATGAACAGCGTCGGCCAATACTGAGTCAGCTTTCTGATGTAGAACCTGGAAGCGCTGAACATAAACAGTGTAGGAGAATGACAGGGGAGAGAAGAAATTGTTGAATAAAGTCATTATTTTTGTTTTGTATTTGCGCTCAAAAAGTATTCTCATTGCTTCATAACATTAAGGTTGAACCACTGCAGTCACGTGTCTTTAGTACCTTGAATGTGGTACGTTGGTTTCTATGGGGGATTAAAAATCTCAGATTTCATCAAAAATATCTTAATTTGTGTTCTGAAGATGAACGAAGGTCTTACGGGTGTGGAACGGCATGAGGGTGAGTAATAAATGACAGAAATTTCATTTTTGGGTGAACTAACCCTTTTAAATGTTGAATAATGTGTTTCATAAAACTTACAATTGCTAAGTGAGAGCTCAACGATTCATATAAAGTTACATTTAAAGTAAATGCTTTATAAATTGTAGCCCTACTTTTGTATTTTTTCAAGACAAAAAAAACTGTATGTTGTTGGCACACCTTTTATCATTTCAACATTTTTATAACACTCTAAAAAATGCTGGGTTAAAAACAACCCAAGTTGGGTTGAAAATGGACAAACCCAGCGATTGGGTTGTTTTAACCCAGCAGTTGGGTTAAATGTTTGCCCAACCTGCTGGGTAGTTTTATTTAACCCAACTATTGTTTAAAATGACTATATGGCTGACTTAAAATGAATCTAAAATGAAATTAAAATGTTCATTTATTAAACATATTAATAAATGTTAATTTTCAAGATATTTTGGGTTCATTTTAAGTAAGCAATACTGTAATTTTTTAACAATAGTTGAGTTAAATAAAACTACCCAGCAGGTTGGGCAAACATTTAACCCAACTGCTGGGTTAAAACAACCCAATCGCTGGGTTTGTCCATTTTCAACCCAACTTGGGTTGTTTTTAACCCAGCATTTATTAGAGTTTATCTAACCTTATTTTCAACTAAATTAAAACAGAAGCATCCTGTTATTTTGCAATGTTTTATTGTATCAGTAAACATGGATTTATTCACAATACATTTCAAGGTGCATAGTGTTTAAATTAGGCTGTCTAAAGCTCAACAGATTGTTTTAAAGTTTATTTACAATATTGACATCTTAATAAGACATATGTTACGGTATGCTGGTGCAGAGATGAGGCAGATACGGATTTCCACAATAATAGATGCTTTTTAATAAACAAAGGTAAGGAACGCCAGACATACACATTAACAAAACAGAGAACGGACGAGGAGTGAAGGGAGTGAGTGCAATATATGGGGAGTGCTGACAATAGAGTCCAGGTGCAGGTGATCTGTGATGATGAGGAGCTGACGAGGGAAGTGTGTGCAGGTGAGGAGAACAGGAGGATTCTGGGAAATGGAGTCCAGGGAAACAAGGGATCTGTAACAGTACCTCCCCCTCCCGGTAGGCGCGTCCTCGCGCCGTAGATGTAACAACCGGGAGGGGGGCGGGCGCCCTGGAGACCTCAAACCGGAGCAGGGGAAGGAGTAAACTGGAGTGGAGGTCTCCAGGGCAGGTCCAAAAACCATGGGGGGTCAGGAGCCGTGGGCAGCCATGGCGGGTCAGGAGCCGTGGGCAGCCATGGCGGGTCAGGTGCAGCGGGCAGCCATGGCGGGTCAGGTGCAGCGGGCAGCCATGCAGCGGGCATACATGGCGGGTCAGGTGCAGCGGGCAGCCATGGCGGGTCAGGTGCAGCGGGCAGCCATGGCGGGTCAGGAGCCGAAGCCTTCGAGGCGTTGAGCCCAGGCGTCGCTGAAGGACTGGCGGGTGATGGCGGAACCGAAGGCTGGCGGCGGCTGGAGCGGCTGGCTCGGCGGCGGCGGCTGGCTCGGCGGCGGCGGCTGGAGCGGCTGGCTCGGCGGCGGCGGCTGGAGCGGCTGGCTCGGCGGCGGCGGCTGGAGCTGAGGGCTCGTAGGCGGCGGAGACTGGAGAACTTTGCTCGGCGGCGGCGGAGACTGGAGAACTTTGCTCGGCGGCGGAGGAGACTGGAGAACTTTGCTCGGCGGCGGCGGAGACTGGAGAACTTGGCTCGGCGGCGGAGACTGGAGAACTTGGCTCGGCGGCGGAGACTGGAGAACTTGGCTCGGAGGAGACTGGAGAACTTGGCTCGGCGGAGACTGGGGTTGAGGGCCATTTCATCCCCTCAAATACAATTAAAATCCCCACAGGCACTGGAGCTGGCTCTGTGGGGACTGGAGCTGGCTCTGGAGATACTGGAGCGGGCTCTGGAGATACTGGAGCGGGCTCTGGAGATACTGGAGCGGGCTCTGGAGATACTGGAGCGGGCTCTGGAGATACTGGAGCGGGCTCTGGAGATACTGGAGCGGGCTCTGGAGATACTGGAGCGGGCTCTGGAGATACTGGAGCGGGCTCTGGAGATACTGGAGCGGGCTCTGGAGATACTGGAGCGGGCTCTGGAGACACTGGAGCGGGCTCTGGAGACACTGGAGCGGGCTCTGGAGACACTGGAGCGGGCTCTGGAGACACTGGAGCGGGCTCTGGAGATACTGGAGCGGGCTCTGGAGATACTGGAGCGGGCTCTGGAGACATTGGAGCGGGCTCTGGAGACACTGGAGCGGGCTCTGGAGATACTGGAGCGGGCTCTGGAGATACTGGAGCGGGCTCTGGAGATACTGGAGCGGGCTCTGGAGATACTGGAGCGGGCTCTGGAGACATTGGGGCCGCTTTCTTCCTCCTCCTCCGCTTACTGGGCCCAGTAGCGGAATATGGGTCAGCCTGGGGCAGGCAGGGAGTTCGCTGGAGCGGTATGCGGAGGAAGCCGGAGGTTGACTGACTGGCCCGGCCAACCGTGTTTCTGGATGGACCGGACGACAACACTGATCCTGAACCTCTTCTACTAAGAAATTGGAGCCATTCAACCACAAAATTAAATTGATAGTGTCGCTTAAGGAGAAACAAAAAACAGGTTCATCAAAACGGATAGTGTCGTCATCCAATCCATCCAAAAACAAGGAGATCAACTGAGCATCAGGCCAGTCAGACAAGAAAGCAAGCTCCACGAACTCCTCCACATACCTCTCCAGCGAACGTCCTACCTGCAGGAGCCCGATAATGCGTTCGCTGGCTGTTAGAAGAGTGAGAGGCGCTGGAGGATCAGGAGCCAGGGAGCTGGTGGAAGTCTCCATTTTTTTTTTTGTGGAAAATCCGGTCGGTTTAGGTCCGTTCTTCTGTTACGGTATGCTGGTGCAGAGATGAGGCAGATACGGATTTCCACAATAATAGATGCTTTTTAATAAACAAAGGTAAGGAACGCCAGACATACACATTAACAAAACAGAGAACGGACGAGGAGTGAAGGGAGTGAGTGCAATATATGGGGAGTGCTGACAATAGAGTCCAGGTGCAGGTGATCTGTGATGATGAGGAGCTGACGAGGGAAGTGTGTGCAGGTGAGGAGAACAGGAGGATTCTGGGAAATGGAGTCCAGGGAAACAAGGGATCTGTAACAACATAATAGAATAGAACAGATACTTATTTGAGTTTAGAATAAGGCAACTAATATTTAATGAACTGTGATTGACTTTTCCTGTTTTATTTTTATTTTGTGATTCGATATTAAAATATAATAAATGTAATTAAAAGAAAGGTTCCACAGTATCCAGAATCTTAAAATATAAAATACACTGTAAAAAAAAAAATCCCGAAAAAAAACGGAAATTTTCTGGAGCAGGCGCGCCAGAAAAATACCGTAAAATAACCGTTATTTTATGACATTTAATAAGACATTTATTTTCCGTTATTTTTTCTGGCGCCCCTGCTGCCAGAAAATTACCGTTTTTTTACGGGATTTTTTTATTTAAAAGAACTCATGCTGAAGTAACGCAGGGTTTATAATATAAATGTATCAATAGCACAACACAATTATTAGATTCAAATGACATCAGTCCATTTCATAATGCCGAAAAACCAATCAACAGATATCATCACCTGATGTCATTTTGCTTTAGCTTTCTTTACTACTGCAAATGTGTTTAACAAACACACTGTCACAGCAGACAAAAAAGACAAATATATAATAAGAGTTAAGAGCCCAACTAATGGAACAACTATTCACCATTATGGTGACTTCAAATGAAACACATTAGAGTTAAATCTCTCTCTGTTAATTCTCAATAACAACCTTTGTTGATGTCTAACATAAAGTCAGTCTGGTTAGTAAATGTTTGTTTGTGGAGTTGTTTAATCAAATTACAGATTTTTTTATTTAATTTTTAATAAAATACAGTTTATAACCATAATTTTACATTAAAAAGCTAAAGAAATTACAGAAGATTTTGAAGGACATTTACTTAACACAATAAAAACAATAAAATTCCCTATAAATAAGGTTAAATGTCTTAACTGCAAAATAATGTTTGTTATTAGTTTATTTTATAAAAAGCCAAAAACAGTTTTAAAACTAGTAATGGTTTCAATTACAGCAGTATACTAAATATACAAATACAACAAAGAAAAAAAAAAGTTACAGTGGAATAATAATTAAACAGTCTGCCTTCAAAACCTGACCACTGGTCGACAGATGAATTACAAGGAGTCATTAAAAAACAAACAATTAAACAAAGCAGGAAAGAGTGAGTGTTCTCAATGTCAGTTACATGTCAGTCAAACGTCCTCTTGGTTGGTCATTGGCCAAGAGCAAGCATATTCAAGAGCAGAAGTGGCCTTTTCCCAAATATCAGCACAATTGCAAATGTGATATTTATTTTATACAATAAGTTAATACAATAAGTTAATTATATTATTTACCATTTTAGACACAGCACAGGGAATTCATATTATAAACAGAAATGTCAGGCTTCTGAAAAGTATGTTCATTACTATTTCCTGGTAGATGGCTGAGTTGACTGTGGACTTCAGAAAACACAGTGGACCAACACCAGCAGATGACATGGCAGCCCAAATCATCACTGACTGTGGAAACTTCACACTGGACTTCAAGCAACATGGTTTCTGTGCCTCTCCACTCTTCCTCCAGACTCTGGGACCTTTATTTCCAAATGAAATGCAAAATTTACTTTCATCTGACAAGAGGACTTTGGACCACTGAACAACAGTCCAGTTCTTTTTCTCCTTAGCCCAGGTAAAACGCTTCTGACATTGTCTTTGGTTCAGAAGTGGCTTGGTACGTGGAATGTGACAGTTCATTTCCTGAAGACGTCTGTGTGTGGTGGCTCTTGATGCACTGACTCCAGCTTCAGTCCACTCCTTTTGAAGCTCTCCTAAGTTCTTAAATCAGCTTCGCCTGACAATCTTCTCAAGTTTCAGTCATACCTTTCACTTGTACACCTTTTCCTACCACACTTTTTCCTTCCAGTCAACTTTCCATGAATATGCTTTGGCACAGCACTCTGCAAACAGCCAGCTCTTTCAGCAATGACCCTCTGTGGCTTACCCTCATTGTAGAGGATCTTGATGATCGTCTTCTGGACAACTGTCAAGTCAGCAGACTTCCTCATGACTGCTGTTGGGATTACTGACCTAAACCCAGTATTTATACCCTGAGAATGGTAATTTAATAGAACTTGAAATTAAATATTTCAATAATTTGAGATACTGATTTTTTTATTTTGATGAGCAGCAAGCTGTAATCATCAAAATGAAAACAAAAAAGTCTGGAAATATTTTACTATGTCTAATAAATCTAGAACATTTTTAAGTTTTACTTTTTGAATTAAACTACAGAAAAAAAAAAAACTTTTTCATGGTATTCTAATTTATTGAGATGCACCTGTACATTTAAATAATTTATATTGTTATTATTTAACTGAACCACTGTAGTCGTGTTAACATTACAGTTTGCTTCAATACACAGCACACAATTGAAGATAGCAGAACTTTGTTTTAGAGAATTTGAATACGAGTCAGCTGAGACGGAGAAACATAATGCAGCTAGTTTTATGATTAAACAAAAGTGTAACGTGAAGAGAGATTTCATCGTAATGCTTCAGTGACAGCTTTACAGACCAAAAGGTCCCTCCCAATTATTCTTATAGCAGAAATTGATGATAATGCATATATTTGTGTGATATTAGTGCAGTTCTGCATAAGTATGTGATCATGTTGCAAATTTCTCTCTATTTCAATTATTTATTCTTTTAAACATTGTTTAATGTGTGTTTATTTGGATGATTCAATTTCAGAAGACAAAGGACATAAGTTTGCAGTTCTAAAATATTTAATTAATCTCATAAAATAAATCCTTTTGCACATGCTGAAACATAATGAAGTACTTTTTCCATCATGTTGTGATGACTGTGATGTAATCTCATTTATACTGTATGACACAGATAACATACAAGAAGTACAGCAAGCATTAAACATATTTTCCATAGTACATTTCATGAATCGGGTGGTGAAGGGATGCCAGAACACTTGTCACATTAGTGAGATAAACTGTCGCATATATCCTTGTTGTGCTTGACAAGATTAGATGACTCATTTAAACACATGATATTTCTAAGAGCTGTACTTGATATTTGCAAATCATAGAGAAAATAATATATAAAAAGTTGTTTCAGGCTGTTTACAATGAAACTGGTTATTAATTGCAGATTTTCCAGAGCAACAAAAAATTCATAAATAACAGACAGAAAGAGACTTCATCATGTGACAGACGTGTGTAAGTGAGGTGTTGATAAGGATCGCCAGATTGAGTACTTCCACCTTCAGAGAAACAAAAATGTCCAGTGATTGAGAGATAAAGAAAGTTTAATTCGTGTAAGGTGTGTGTGTGTGTGTGTGTGTGTGTGTGTGTGTGTGTGTTAGGACTCACTCATTCATCACATTGCTGCTTGTAATCTTTGCAGCACTTTTTATTACAGTCAGCATTGCAGTTGCAGACATTGTACTTCTCATCGCATCTGAGCCTACAAAAAACAAGCATTAGTCAGAGAATGATGTGTTTTTAAGACTGTATAAATGTGTAGGCATATCAAGGGAAAACAATTTACTCCGGCTGGTATCAGAACATAGATCTGGGGGAAAGGAAATGAATCCAGGCAGGTTTTGATGTATGTTTTTTTTTCGATCCATTGCCGATACTTTGACACACGAGTGTATCCATCAGGTACGTTGGGCTGGGCACACTCTACATCCCAGACGATGACACCAGACTGAACCCATTCTGAACACCACGACTTACCATTGGACCACCAGAATCCCCCTGCAGAGTAAGAGAGAGAAAGGGGAAAATAGATATATTTTCAGTCGTTTTAGTTTATTGTGCCGTTTAACATCAGACAGGGATGAGATATGGTCAGTCTTCATGGACACTCAAACATGCAGTTTGTATAGCTGTGCACATTTAGAGAAGTTTGAATTATTTAGAATTGGTCTCATTGGTTGTTGTACCTTCGCTTGGCCTCTGCCTCCAGAACTTGTACCAGCACAAATCATGTTGTCGGTGACAATTGTTCTACAGAGATTAATACACTCTAAATTCTCAAAAACTTCAACAATTGTCTCTTGCAGAAACCCAGTAGGAGGTAAAGGTGCTGGACACAAACACACACACACACACACGCACACACACACATACAAACATCAGTTTGAGATGTTAGGAGTAGATGTTTTATGCAAAGTAATAAATGTACAGTATGTATTTGTGAGTGTGTTACTCTTTTCTTTAATAAGTCCCCAGCCTGTGATCCAGCTCTTGGTCTTGGCAACAAAGACACTGTTCTGGTCTGCTAGAGACACAGTTTTGAAGTGTGCAGTAAAGGTGACTGTGGCGGACAGGCACAGTAGAGCGATGTCATTATCATCTGTTTTTATATCATATTTGTCATGCATAATGATTTCTTTAATCTCCATGATGACTACATTGGGATCATCTCCCTCTTTTTGCATCCTTCCCAGGTGTGCACGAATGGTGGACTTGTCTTCACTGAATACAGGGAGAGAAAATTAGAAAAGAAAAAAAATGATATAGCAACCCTTGAGAAAAGGAAGTCCACTTTAGCATACTTTTAACTTAATTATGCATATAATAGCCTATACTTTAAAACAATACTTATATATAACGCAAACTTTCTGACACAGTACAATTCATTGAAAACATATTATAGTTGATATTTATTGAAATGCATTTAGCTGGACTTTTCAGAGTGCTTTTTTGACCAACTTAAGTTGTCTTTTTTCCGCAACATAATCAGCTAGTATAGGCATATACTTTTGATTGATATAATGCACTTTACTTGTGGTCCTGCACACTTGACATGCATCAGACTGTTGTTTAAATAAAAGGCTGAAGTGTTAAAAATGTTTTTGCCAAGTAAATATAAAGATTGAACCAAATTAGTTTTGTCTTTTGAATTAATATTATTATTATGGATTATATGGTGATTAATATGGTTTACTTCATCACTTACTGTATGTTTCTATATTTACAGTTTGAAGAATTTAATGTTTTGAAGATTTTGATTCCAATGTATCAAGAACAAATAATATGAGCAGCCAAAAATGAACAGGGTCAGTTCTAGACCCTTTTTAGGGAGAATTCAGTCCCTCTGTCACTTTGGATAATGAAATTATCATGTAAATGACTTAAAAATAAAATCACCCTGAAATGCAGGACCAGTCGAGCAGACAAAATTCACTGACCAACTGCCATATCATCCAATTTATTGAGTTCTAGCTACCCTCCTTTTGAGATTTTTGGGAATGCATGGTCAGTTTAATGTATGTAGCCAGTAGTCTCACATAGCCAGACCTTTGCCTATTGACATAAGAGGCTTGTTTGAGATGAGCAAAATATGCAAAATCACCATGAGATGCATGCCGGTTAGAAATGTGTGAGAGAGTGGTTCAACTTGATCTGATATCAAGCGTATGCCAAAAAACTCTTGCCAAATTGTGCAGTTGGGCACAGTTGCTCTCCTCCGACTGCGCTGCCCAAAAGCCTCATGGGACTTTACTTGCTGAAGACACAGTTTAATGCTCATTGGTTTAAGCAACCTTGATATTGTTATCTTCTAAAACGTTTGACTTTGTAACTCTGAAATCATGTTTTTATGTGTGTAATTTATGTGTGAATATTCCCAAACTCTGACAGTGCAGTCTCACTATATGTGATTGTTGTCAGACAGAAAATACATTTCTGTATTAAAATAAAAATGAATGGAAAACATGTATTTTATCAACATTAGCAACAAAAAAATACCCCTCAATGTTAATTATTTTAACAAAATATCATGCAAAATGCATGTTATTTTTATTTAGTACTGCCCTAAAAAAGATGTTACATATGACCCTGCTCAAAAGTATAATACTGTGTCATTCCCTGGATGATCCATGGCTGTTGTTTGTTTGTTTTTTGTTGTTCATGAGTCTCTTGTTTGTCCTGAACAGATAAACTGAGCTCTTTCTTCAGAAAAATCCTCCAGGTCCTGCAAATTCTTTGATTTTCCAGCACCTTCTGCATATTTGAACCCTTTCCAGCAGTGACTGAATGATTTTCAGATCCATTTTATCACACTGAGGACAACTGAGGGACTCAAACACAACTATTAAAAAAGGTTCAAACATTCACTGATGCTCCAGAAGGAAACACGATGCATTGAGAAAATACACCCCCGGGGGTGTAGACTTTTTGAATTTCACGATTTCACACTTGCAAATAAGTCAGATAGATAAATAGTATGCATATTTGGCATGCTGTCCGAGGAGAGGGCTCCGAGCTCGGTATTTGGCCTATTCTGGGTATTCTGGTTTAGAAAGATAACCAGGCGTGTGAGATTTGGTTAGGAAGATAACTTTGCGAGTGTGAGGAGACGGGGTGGTGGAGGGATGCTGAAAAACTGTCGAGGAACATGGGTGAGTCCACTACGTATTTATAATGTCCACTTATGCTGATTGGGTAGACATGTTGATTGCTGATTGATTGTTGACAGCTGGTTGGAATGACGTGATGATTGAAAGGATCATTTGAAAGCGCTCTTCACGAATTTTGTTAATAAAACATCATTTGAAGATCAAGGTAAAATGTACTTCTCTTCTGGGAAACATTAAAAATAATTTTGTTTGTTTGTTTGGATTATATGGAAACATCTTTTCTGTAAAATATTATTGAGGAGAGTACAAAAAATAACATGATTTTGAATGATCTCTTTTGTTAACATAATTAACATTTTGCAGATTCTGCACAGGGTATGTAAACTTTTGAGCACAAGTGTAAGTTCATTAGCAACAATGATCTTGTAGGCGCTGATCCACTAATATGAGAACTGTCTTGATTTATTATTTCACTGCACTAAATTACTATTATTATTATTATTATTATTATTATACGACTACTAAACCACTGTAAGTCAAATGCAAAAATTATGGACTTTTATGGTTTCAGCATTTGAATAGTTATGCGAGTCAGCTGAGATAAAGAAACAATTGCAGTCATTTCCATATTAATCTGTTTTAAGATTAAAATGAGTGACGCAGTTGGTTCCTCCCAACTATTCTTAAAGCAGAAATTGATGATAATGCATAGACGTGTGAGATATGAGTTTAGAAAGTTTTTTTTAGCAAAAGGCATTTTTTTTAATGGTGACTTTAAGGCAAACAGAGTTAGTTTTGAATTTTTTCCATATAAAATAGTGTTTTCATGTACTGCAGTACCACATGACTTAAACATTCTAAAGAAATTCAGGAATGATCCAGACATCTCAAACTTTTAACTGATGACTTTGTCATTGTGCACTAATACAACCAAATTTAAAAATATTACTTCATATTACTTCACATAAAAACAAATATGTCCAGTGATTGAGAGAAAAAGAGAATATGTTAATTCAGTGTGTAAGGTGACAGATGAATCCGAGTGTTCCTCCAGCTGGAAGAGAAAACAGCGCTCAGGTGTACGACTCCGATAAAAGTGCAAGCAGCGTCCATTATTGGCCGGCTCCTGTGTCAGCATCACACACATACATCACACTGATCACATGAACAGCGTCGGCCAATACTGAGTCAGCGTTCTGATGTAGAACCAAAGTTCTGAAAGTAAACAGTGTAGAATGACAGGGGAGAGAATAAAATGATTAATAAAGTTATTTTTGCACACAAAAAGTATTCTTGTAGCTTCATAATATTAAGGTTGAACCACAGTAGTCATGTTGACTATTTAACAGTGTCTTACTTCTTTCTGCCCCTTGAATGTGGTACGTTGCTTTCTTTGGGGGATTAAAAAAACACTCAGACTTCATCAAAAAGATCTTAATTTGCGTTCTGAAGATGAACGAAGGTCTTACGGGTGTGGAACGGCATGAGGGTGAGTAATTAATGACAGAAATTTCATTTTTGGGTGAACTAACCCTTTTAAATGTTGAATAATGTTTCATAAAACGTACAATTGCTAAGTGAGAGCTCAACGATTCATATAAAGTTACATTTAAAGTAAATGCTTTATAAATTGTAGGCCTACTTTTGTATTTTTTCAAGACAAAAAAAACTACAGTATGTATGTTGTTGGCACACTTTTCATCATTTCAGCATTTTTTATAGCATATCTAACCTTATTTTCAACTAAATTAAAACAGAAGCATCCTGTTATGTTGCAATATTTTATTGTATCAGTAAACTTGGTTTTAATCATAATACATTTAAAGGTGCAGTACTGTAGCATAAGAAATAGAGTTTAAAGTTCAACCAATTTATTGTTGTATTTTGAAAGTTTTTTTAAAGTTTATTTTAAAGTTTATTTACCATATTGACATCTTAATAAGACATAATAGAATAGAACAGATACTTATTTGAGTTTAGAATATAAGGCAACTAATATTTAGTGAACCGTGCATTTGACTTTTCCTCTTTTTTTTTAATGATTCGATATTAAAATATAATAAATATATGTAATTAAAAGAAAGTTCCTACAGTATCCAGAATCTTAAAATATAAAATACCCAAACAGTAGTAAGAGTTTATAAAATATCCAACAATACATCAGACAATCCTTATTATAAATAAACAGAGTTTGGTATTTTTCAAACAGGTGCTCATTTTTTAATGATGTTGTTGTGGAAATTTACATTTTTTCATATGATTTTTACCTGTATTCTTATGAGATATAATGCTTATGGAACATGGGATGATGTTAGAAAAAGAAAGAGCAAAATATTGTTTGGGAAAATGCAAGATGTATGTTAAAACCATGTCTGTGCTAACAATGTGTGAAAAGTTACAGCCGCTAAGAGATGTTCCTAATATGGTAAAAGGACAGAGGCAACAGATACAAACCTGATTCCAAAAAAGTAACTTAAATTCCTTCCAGTTCATTAGCAACAATGATCTTGTAGGCGCTGATCCACTATGAGAACTGTCTTGATTTATTATTTCACTGCACTAAATTACTATTATTATTATTATTATTATTATTATTATTATTATTATACGACTACTAAACTACTGTAAGTCAAATGCAAAAATTATGGAATATTTTATTTGATATACACAGTGCACAAATGTATGGAAGCCCTTTTCCGTCACTTTTTTTTTTTTTTTTATCGCAATTGCGAGTTTATATTTCGGAATTCTGACTTTGTATCACACAATTGTGAGATATAAACTCGCAATTGCGAAATAAAAAGTCAGAATTCTGAGATAAAAAGTCGCAATTAGTCTTTTTATTTTTTTATTTAGTGGCGGAAATGGGTTTCCATACAAATGGACTTCACTTTATGGTTTCAGCATTTGAATAGTTATGCGAGTCAGCTGAGATAAAGAAACATAATTGCAGTCATTTCCATATTAATCTGTTTTAAGATTAAAGTGAGTGACGCAGTTGGTCCCTCCCAACTATTCTTAAAGCAGAAATTGATGATAATGCATAGACATTATATTATTATATTATATTATATTATATTATATTATATTATATTATATTATATTATATTATATTATATTATATTATATTATATTATATTATATTATATTATATTATATTATATTATATTATATTATATTATTATAGACCTGATGTGTGCACATAGATGAGTAGCAATAATCGGAGTGGTTGTTGTACCTGGCAGGTGTCTTTGCCTCCCTGTAGTAAACCAGCACACATCATGTTGTTTGTAATGACTCCGGCACCCAGCAGATCATTACACTGAGAATTAATTACCACTGGAACCACAGTCTCCTGCAGAGTCCCAGGATAAGACAAATTCACTGGACACATGACCACACACAAACACAATCATCAGTCTGTGTCACTAGTAGTGTGTGTGTGTGTGTGTGTGTGTGTGTGTGTGTGTGTGTGTGTGTGTGTGTGTGTGTGTGTGTGTGTGTGTGTGTGTGTGTGTGTGTGTGTGTGTGTGTGTGTGTGTGTGTGTGTGTGTGTGTGTGTGTGTTACCTCCAGCTGCAGTTTGTCCCCAGCCTGTGATCCAGCTGCTGGTGCCGGAAGGGAAGATGCTGTTCTCCGCTGCTAGACACACTGGTCTGATATAGTTAGTAAAGTTGACTGAAGAGGACAGTTGCAGGAGAGCGATGTCATTGTTGTAGTTGTCGCTGTTGTAGGACGGGTGTATGACAAGTGTACTGACTCTACTGCTGATTTCATGGTCATGAACTCCCTGCTGTGTCCTCCTTCCCAAGTACACAAGCAGGTTGGATGTGCTGACTCTGAATACAGACCATCGGGAAAACAACATTACAATTACAACATTTTTAAATCTGTGTAACTATGTGTTCATGTGGTTCTAACCTAGCGAAACAGTGAGCAGCCGAGAGCACCCATTCACTGCTGATGAGGGAACCTCCGCAAAAATGACCTTCATATTTGGGGCTGTGAAGACTGACCTGCCATGGCCACGCCCCCTCAGGAGCATCAGCTCCACCCACAATACGGGGCTTTAAACGGGGACGTCCACAAACTGAGAGAGAAAAAGAGATTTTTTTTATTCCTAGCTTCCTTTCTATAGGCTTAATACTAGACCTACACTCAAAAGTTTGGGTCAGTAAGATTGTTTAATGTTGTAAAAGAAGTATCTATCTTCTGATAATAATCATAAATGTTTCTTGAGCATCAATCATATTAGAATGATTTCTGAAGGATCATGTGACACTGAAGACTGAAGTGATGATGCTGAAAATTCAGCTTTGATCACAGGAATAAATTACACTTCACTGTATATTGACATAGACAACAGCTGTTTTAAATTGGAATAATATTTCACTATATTACTGTTTTTGTTTGTATTTTTAATCAAATACATGCAGGCTTGGTGAGCAGAAGATACTTCTTTTAAAACATTAAAAAATCTTACTGCCCCCAAACTTTTGAACGGTAGAGTATATATTTGCAGAAAATCCATGAATATGTGTGACGTCAAGTAAAGACTGCAGTCTGTTATAGTGCCTGTTGTATTCTACTCCGTGAGACCTTTCAGATGACATATAACACATGATTATCTGAGCTGTGTGATGCTTTTGACACAATGGAGTACATAGTACAAAAAAAATTATGAAAACTTTTTTAAAATTATTTTTCAACAATTTATCAGCGTAGCAACATTCATTTTAAAGGTCAGACTCTAAGCTTTCAAATGACACCTATTTTGTAATTATATGCAGGAGTTTTGAAAAATATGATTATTATTATTTTTGTCATTATTATTATTTTGTATAGGTGGCACCTGTGGGCGGTACACTCTGTTTTAGAGTGATGGCCCAGCACTCTTTAAGAGTTTAACAAAATGGTTTGATACATTAAAAAGCTGAACTGAGGGTGGGGGTTAATTTTACTTGACTTTCCAGCAGATGCGCTGACAGATTTGTCGAATACCATCTCGGGCATCTCCTCAGACAGCCTGTCTGTGGAGAGCACATGAAAATGAACACCAGGGGCCTGATATGTTGTGCATGCATTTTTCCATGCACATATTAGTCCACACACTGTAGACCATTTACGCACTGGTTTACTGGTGCAAGTAAACTCCATTATCCTTTTGATACATTACATATGTCACTGTCATTAATGGAGTGTATTTTATCTGACAGATATATGAATATTTGTATTTTAAACAAGACAAAAATACTGTTACTGAATGTTTTTAGCAATGAAATATGACAACACAAACAGCGTTTACAGTCATACTTTTCTAGAGTCTTATACCTTAAAAACAGTAGTTGGTTGGATGGAAAAATGCATATGGAAATGATATGCAGATGAGATTATGCAGAGTAAAACTATAAGTGCTGTAAGCTCCATATATGGTTATTTTGGAGAGGAGAAAGATTTCTAAAGGGAATTCAAGTCAATTTGAATATAAAACCACACATTATTATTTTCTAACATATTAGAACATTAGAAATTACATTAACTGATTTTACATTTACCTATAAAATAGAGTCTCATCCCAAACCCTGTCAAATCTTTTGTGCCCACAATCTTCTTCACCTACAGTTACGCAAGCACATTTATAACCACGTTACAAAAGTGGAAAAATAAAATAAGAACATGATGTGCAAAGGCGAATGGTCTCCCTTTTTTTTTTTTTTTTTATATATACTCACTGCTATACACGTTGAATAAATAATACAACATTATTACTATATAAATAACTATGTCAAGTACAAGCCATATACAACTCTTCTAGTTCAAAAAAGCTATCTGTTGCTTGTATGCGCCCACAACACAATAAAACATATTATTACACTGACTAATATTGATTTTTTTTTTTTTTTTTTTCTTTTTTGGCATGAATCGCCACATTATGGTACATAAAAGATATTACAGAGGGTAAAAGCTTGTGCTTTTATTTCGTGCACTACAGAATAAAATTACATCCCAGGTACCAGCTGCTGTATGTTTTATTATCCACTAGATGGCGCTGTAATTACAACTAAGAGACTTAGAATAAAAGAGCGAAACGTTAAAGGATTAGTCCACTTTCAAATAAATTTTTCCTCATAATTTACTCACCCTCATGTCATCCAAGATGTTCATGTCTTTCTTTCTTTTTGATGAAAACATTCCAGGATTATTCTCCTTATATTGGACTTCCATGGAGCCCAAACGGTTGAAGGTCAAAATTACAGTTTCAGTGCAGCTTCAAAGGGCTTTAAATAAGGTGCATTTATACAAGGCAATTTTCTTTTTTTAAATAGTGGCTTTGGGGCAAACTGAGCCAGATGTTTTGGATTAGTTGAGACAGGTTTATTATAATGTTATATATATATAGTGCTTTCATTTACTGTTGTACCTCATAACCACTATAAATTATGTATGCCACCTATTGACATAAGAGGCTTGTTTGAGATGAGCAAAATATGCAAAATCACCATGAGATGCATGCCGGTTAGAAATGTGTGAGAGAGTGGTTCAACTTGATCTGATATCAAGCGTATGCCAAAAAACTCTAGTGACAGCAAGGGGGACTTGCCAAATTGCGCATCAGGCACAGTTGCTCTCCTCCGACTGCGCGACTTGACTTGCTGAAGACACAGTTTAATGCTCATTGATTTAAGCAACCTTGATATTATCTACTAAAATGTTTGATTTTATAACTCTGAAATCATGTTTTTATGTGTGTAATTTATGTGTGAATATTCCCAAACTCTGACAGTGCAGTCTCACTATATGTGATTGTAGTCAGACTTCGAAGAATTTCTGTATTAAAATAAAAATGAATGGAAAACATTTCTTTTATCAACAGTTTTGCAAAATCTGCAAAATGTTAATTATTTTAACAAAATATCATGCAAAATGCATGTTTTTATTTAGTACTGTCCTAAAAAAAAGATATTTTACATAAAAGATGTTACATATGACCCTGCTCAAAAGTTTACACACCCTTGATTCTTAATACTGTGTGATTCCCTGGATGATCCATGGCTGTTTTTTGTCTGTTTTTTTGTGATTGTTGTTCAGTTAAACTGCTCAACATTCTTCAGAAAAATCCTCCAGATTCTTCAGTTTTCCAGCATCTTCTGCATATTTGAACCCTTTCCAGCAGTGACTGAATGATTTTGAGATCTGTCTTTTCACACTGAGGACAACTGAGGGACTCAAACACAACTATTAAAAAAGGTTCAAACATTCACTGATGCTCCAGAAGGAAACACGATCCATTAAGAAAAGTGATTTGAAGATCATGGTAAAATGTACTTCATTTGTCTTCTGGGAAACATGAAAGTGTCTTCTTTTGCTTCTGATGGGCAGTACTACATGACAAAATATGAGATTTAAACAAAATAAGAAAAATTTAGACTTCATCTTCATCCTGTTCAAAAGTTTTCACCCTCCAAGAACCATGCAGCACAAAAAAAAATCATCCAGGTAACAACACATTAACACACATTAAGAATCAAGGGTATATGTAAACTTTTGAACAGGGTTTTTAAGTGACTCCTCACTTTACACTCAGTTTAATCTTAAAACATTATTATGGAAAAAACTGCAGTTATGTTTCTTTATCTTTACTCGCATAACTATTCAAATGCTGAAACAATAAAGTGAAGTAATGATTCCATCTTAACTCAACAGTGACACATTTACAGAGCAAAAGGTCCCTCCCACTATTCTTAAAGCAGAAACTGATGATAATGCAGACGTGTGAAATATGAGTTTAGCAAGATTCCATATAAAATAGTGTTTTCATTTACCGTAGTGCCTCATAACAATTATTATTTAACATTCTAGACAGGAATGATCCAAACATCTCAAACTTTTAACTGATAACTTTGTGATTGTGCACTTATACAACCAATTATAAAAATATAACTTCATATTACTTCACATAAAAACAAATATGTCCAGTGATTGAGAGAAAAAGAGAATATGTTCATTCAGTGTGTAAGGTGACAGATGAATCCGAGTGTTTCTCCAGCTGGAAGAGAAAACAGCGCTCAGGTGTACGACTCCGATAAAAGTGCAAGCAGCGTCCATTATTGGCCGGCTCCTGTGTCAGCATCACACACATACATCACACTGATCACATGAACAGCGTCGGCCAATACTGAGTCAGCGTTCTGATATAAAGTCCTTATTTTTGTTTTGTTTTTGTGCACAAAAAGTATTCTCATCGCTTCACAACATTAAGGTTGAACCACTGCAGTCACGTGGACTGTTTTAATATAGTTTATACCTTTCTGCACCTTGAATGTGGTACGTTGCTTTCTATGGGGGATTTTTTTTAAAAACTCAGATTTCATCAAAAATATCTTAATTTGTGTTCTGAAGATGAACAAAGGTCTTACGGGTTTGGAACGACATGAGGCCGAGTAATGACAAAATTTTCATTTTTGGGTGAACTAACCCTTTTAAATGTTGAATAATGTGTTTCATAAAACTTAAAATTGCTAAGTGAGAGCTCAACAATTCATATAAACTTACATCTAAAGTAAATGCTTTATATTGCAGACCTACTTTTGTAATGTACAGGTGCTGGTCATATAATTAGAACATCATCAAAAAGTTGATTTATTTCACTAATTCCTTTCAAAAAGTGAAACTTGTATATTATATTCATTCATTACACATATCAGACTGATATATTTCAAATGTTTATTTCTTTTAATTTTGATGATTATAACTGACAACTAAGGAAAATTCCAAATTCAGTATCACAGAAAATTAGAATATTACTTAAGACCAATACAAAGAAAGGATTTTTAGAAATCTTGGCCAACTGAAAAGTATGAACATGAAAAGTATGAGCATGTACAGCACTCAATACTTAGTTCTGACTCAATAACTGCAGCAATGCGGCGTGGCATGGAGTCGATCAGTCTGTGGCACTGCTCAGGTGTTATGAGAGTCCAGGTTGCTCTGATAGTGGCCTTCAGCTCTTCTGCATTGTTGGGTCTGGCATATCGCATCTTCCTCTTCACAATACCCCATAGATTTTCTGTAGAGATATGGTCAGGTGAGTTTGCTGGCCAATTAAGAACAGGGATACCATGGTCCTTAAACCAGGTACTGGTTGCTTTGGCACTGTGTGCAGGTGCCAAGTCTTGTTGGAAAATGAAATCTGCATCTCCATAAAGTTGGTCAGCAGCAGGAAGCATGAAGTGCCCTAAAACTTCCTGGTATACGGCTGCGTTGACCTTGGACCTCAGAAAACACAGTGGGCCAACACCAGCAGATGACATGGCACCCCAAACCATCACTGACTGTGGAAACTTTACACTGGACCTCAAGCAACGTGGATTGTGTGCCTCTCCTCTCTTCCTCCAGACTCTGGGACCCTGATTTCCAAAGGAAATGCAAAATTTACTTTCATCAGAGAACATAACTTTGGACCACTGAGCAGCAGTCCAGTCCTTTTTGTCTTTAGCCCAGGCGAGACGCTTCTGACGCTGTCTGTTGTTCAAGAGTGGCTTAACACAAGGAATGCGACAGCTGAAACCCATGTCTTGCATACGTCTGTGCGTAGTGGTTCTTGAAGCACTGACTCCAGCTGCAGTCCACTCTTTGTGAATCTCCCCCACATTTTTGAATGGGTTTTGTTTCACAATCCTCTCCAGGGTGCGGTTATCACTATTGCTTATACACTTTTTTTCTACCACATCTTTTCCTTCCCTTCGCCTCTCTATTAATGTGCTTGGACACAGAGCTCTCTGAACAGCCAGCCTCTTTTGCAATGACCTTTTGTGTCTCGCCCTCCTTGTGCAAGGTGTCAATGGTCGTCTTTTGGACAACTGTCAAGTCAGCAGTGTTCCCCATGATTGTGTAGCCTACAGAACTAGACTGAGAGACCATTTAAAGGCCTTTGCAGGTGTTTTGAGTTAATTAGCTGATTAGAGTGTGGCACCAGGTGTCTTCAATATTGAACCTTTTCACAATATTCTAATTTTCTGAGATACTGAATTTGGGATTTTCCTTAGTTGTCAGTTATAATCATCAAAATTAAAAGATATAAACATTTGAAATATATCAGTCTGTGTGTAATGAATGACTATAATATACAAGTTTCACTTTTTGAATTGAATTAGTAAAATAAATCAACTTTTTGAAGATATTCTAATTATATGACCTGTAAATATGTATGTTGTTGGCACACTTTTCATCATTTCAGCATTTTTTATAGCATATCTAACCTTATTTTTAACTAAATAAAAACAGAAGCATCCTGTTATGTTGCAATATTTTATTGTATCAGTAAACTTGGTTTTAATCATAATACATTTAAAGGTGCAGTACTGTAGCATAAGAAATAGAGTTTAAATTAGGCTGTCTAAAGCTTAAAGTTCAAACAATTATTTTAAAGTTTATTTACCATATTGACATCTTAATAAGACATAATAGAATAGAACAGATACTTATTTGAGTTTAGAATATAAGGCAACTAATATTTAGTGAACTGTGATTGACTTTTCCTGTTTTATTTTGTGATTTGATATTAAAATATAAAAAATATATGAAATGAAAAGAAATGTCCCACAGTATCAAGAATCTTAAAATATAAAATACCCAAACAGTAGTAAGAGTTTATAAAATATCCAAAAATACATCAGACAATCCTTATTATAAATAAACAGAGTTTGGTATTTTTCAAACAGATGCCTTATTCTTTGATGAAATATGGCATGGTGCTATCCTGAATTTTCTCATTTTATAAATTAATTTACATTCTAATGTGTTTTTTTCTCTTTTCCCAAAAACTTGACAAAACTATTTTAATACTGATTCCCAACCTTTTTATCTTAGAAAAAGTCCCATGCATCTGTAAGTGCAATTTTCAGTATTTTGTAGAATCAAATATATATATTTTTCTACAAAACAGGAAGTATTGAAGGGTAATGTCTGTAGTGTCCTCATCTTGCTGTCTTTGTTTCTCCAGTTGCTCCATATACAGTATCTCGTCGAGTTGTAGTAATTAATCCAGACTGTAGGGGGCGTCATCGTTACTGTGTTTCCAGTGTTGGACGCGGCGCTGCAGCTTCAGAGCGGCCTGACTGAGATGAGAAAAGTACAAATAATCATTATAATCAATAACATAGGACAATCTCTGCCTAACTATATGAAACTAAATCTTAAGTGTCTCCTATCTGTCCATCAATATGCACTATTGTAAGTGTATTTGTGTTGCCGTCACATCGATTCATACCTGGAGATGTTCTTGCAGTAGAGCATGCTGATGGACCGCAGCTGTGGACAGCAGCACAAGAGTAAGGAAGGTGTGCGGTCAGTCAGGAGAGGACAGCCACTCACGTCCAGCTCTCTCAGGAAGTGACCGGCTCTTGTTAGATACTTCACTGCTGTATCTGTCATCTGGTGTAGCAAAACATAGTTCTTCAGCTGTGATATGTACCCTATTTAGATGCCATATATAGTAGGGTCAAAAGATCTGAGACCACTTTTATTTCAAGGGTAATTTTTCACAGTATAAATTGGGTCCTATATACATGAAAATGTCTAGCGTCCTTTTAAATTTTAGAATAAGTGTCCCTCACACGAGGATGATCATATTTGAGGGTCCATGTGGCATCTAAAAGATTGAAAAACCTGTTCTAATTGAATGCATTTTTTTATTACAAAATATATCATCAACAAAAAAATCTAAGTAAAAGTTTCAAGCATTTAATTATTTGTTTAATGACCTTGAAATATGTCTACTCCTAAAATATATATTTAATACATGTAGTATTTTTTAACATTTTATATTTTCTGGATTTTATTTTATTTTGAATCACTGCATTTATTTTAATTATTCTGGAATTTTGTTTATAACCGTTTTGGATGCAGCCTTCATTTTTAAGTGTTTTAAGTGTTTAATATGTACTTTTCCTATCTGGATTCTTCAGTGTGAACACTAATCATCACACTTATACTACAAAACGGCATAGAATTAGAAAAGTGTATAAGTACGTGAATTGGGACACACCTTTTGTTCATCTGTTAACAGTTAATTGTTTCCTTACTAAGAACCCAGATAATTACTTAGTGCAATTTTTATTCTTTCAAGATTACTGATTTAAAGAAGTACTTTAGGGCATCCAGCTATTCTGACTGTGGCAATGGTCCTGCAGAAGAAGGAAAGGGCTTTGATCGAATGATCAGACAGGCACACGCTGTGACACACATCCAAAAGCTCCAGACGATGACATTGTCGGCAAAACATCTGCACAAAGACAAAATTATACTTTTCCAAAAACAGTAATCAGATTTCAAATACATGGCAAGTCGTAAATGCATGCATAATGGAGTGATAAAAAGGTAAACCAAACCTTTATTCCTTTATCTGTAATGAAAACACACTCAGTTGCGGTCAGTTTTCTCAGACTGTTGTTGGCCCCCAGAACTGCCAGTCCCTGTGAAAGATTAATTTGTAATATAATAACAGCTGTAAAAGGATTATGTGTGATGAATTATATACTAAGTGTACTTTGTCATGTATTTTGCAGCCGGTGATGTCCAGAGAGACCAGAGAAGCACATTTGTCCAGACACTCGAAGCCATTATCTGTCAGGTTCTCACAGAAACACACAGTCAGGTGTGTCAGATTGCTACATCTGGAAATGAATTTTACAATCATAAAGTCTCTGTTTAAGAGGAATTTTATGTGAAAAGAGTGTGTACTGTAAGTGTTAACTGTTTTCACCTCTGAGTTATTCTCTTCAGGGACAGGTCAGTAACTTTTGGGCAGTAGGAAAGATCAAGCTCTCGCAGTTCAACAGCAGATTGTCCTTCAGTGATGTAATGGATTCCCATATCAGTCACCCTAGATCGGGTATAAACGCACAACATAAACTGAATGCAGTTTTATAGAATCTGAAATGCATGTCAAGAATGTAACCAAATATTCAAGACTGGGGCAGCAAAAGTAAAAGTTTAAGTTCGTATGGAAATCCTGAATGGAAAGGTGGAATATTTATTTTAGTGCCTGAGTAGCTTATTTTTTTCTGCTGTATAACAACAAAAAATGGGCAAAAAAAAATCGAAATGTTTTTTCCCCCTAATTTTGAGTAGGCTACATTTTTCCCCTTCTGAATTTTGTGGAGTGTTCCAACCAGACGAGGTACCTTTTCCATGTTAATCAGAGTTTTTGTCCTAACCAGCCGCGACGGCGACACGCGACGATTCTATTTTAGAAACGGTTTCTATTTTTCTGCGACGTCGCGCTGGAACAACAAACACAAAGTGTGGCGATGATAATCTCAGGTACTGTTTATGTGCTTTATTTAATGTTAAAAGCGTGTAATGTGACTTTGAATATCATTTAGTGCTCCCAGCTTTGTAGCCGTACTAACAGCAACAATGGATAATTCACCTCAGATCTTTAAATTAAACAATTCCTGCTGAAAAAACCAGCATATGCTGGTTAAGGTAGGTTTTGGAGCTGGTATGCTGTTTGAGCTGGTTTATGCTGGTCAAGTGCTGGTCTTATCAGCACTGGACCTGCATAGGACCAGCATGGAAACCTACCTTAACCAGCATATGCTGTTTTTTTCAGCAGGAAAATAGAAACAAGAACGTTAAAACTGTGGACAAACAATTGTATTCTATGACAAAGATTGTTTTAATAATGCATTTTTAATATTGTTAAAATGGCGTGTTATTTGTGAATTTGATTATGTAGGCTACTTAACCATTTCCTTGCGAGTGCCTTCAAGATTAAAGGTGCCGAAGAACATGTTTTCAAAAGATGTAATATAAGTCTTAAGTGTCCCCTGAATGTGTCTGTGAAGTTTTAGCTCAAAAAACCCCATAGTTTTTTTTAAATTAATTTTTTTAACTGCCTATCATTATAAATGCGCCGATTCAGGGTACGCGGCGCCTTTAAATCTCGTGCTCCACACCCCAAGAGCTCACGCTTGCCTTAAACACCATAAACAAAGTTCACACAGCTAATATAACCCTCAAAATGGATCTTTAAAAAGTGTTCGTCATGCAACATGTCTAATCGCGTAAGTATAGTATTTATTTGGATGTTTACATTTGATTCTGAATGAGTTTGATAGTGCTTCGTGGCTAAAGCTAACATTACACACTGTTGGAGAGATTTATAAAGAATGAAGTTGTGTTTATACAGACTGCAAGTGTTTAAAAAATGAAAATAACGACAGTCTTGTCTCCGTGAATACAGTAAGAAACGATGGTAACTTTAACCACATTTAACAGTATATTAGCAAAATGCTAACGAAACATTTAGAAAGACAATTTACAAACATCACTAAAGATATCATGATATCATGGATCATGTCAGTTATTATCGCTCCATCTGCCATTTTTCGCTGTTGTTCTTGCTTGCTTACCTAGTCTGATGATTCAGTTCTGCACATCCAGATGTTAATACTGGCTGCCCTTGTGTAATGCATTGAACATGGGCTGGCATATGCAAATATTGGGGGCGTACATATTAATGATCCTGACTGTTACGTAACAGTCGGTGTTATGTTGAGATTCGCCTGTTCCTCGGAGGTCATTTAAACAAATGAGATTTATATAAGAAGGAGGAAACAATTCAGTTTGAGACTCACTGTATGTCATTTCCATGTACTGAACTCTTGTTATTCAACTATGCCGAGGTAAATTAAATTTTTGAATCTAGGGCACCTTTAATCTCTGGTGCAGTGCACTTGCCGCAAGAGCCCGCCCACACACTGTTCTGATTGGCTGTGGTTTTTGATTGATTTTGTTTCATCTCGTAGTCGCGTCTGGTGATGCTGAATCTTATCGCATCGCGTCTGGTAGGTGTGTGTTAAGGCAGGAATGCCTACGCCGATGAACTAGTGGCGACGAAAGCAGACTGCGGGGTTGGCTCACGTCGGCAACGTCTGAGTCCAAAGTTGGTCCTCGTAGGCTTTTTTTCGGGCGATTCGTCATGTGGAATTGGCGTCGGAGCTCGTCGGTCCGTCGGGCCATCTGAACATTCTGATTGGCTGTTCAGCTACTGCCACCTGCTGGTATGGAAAGGCATTTCATCTTACGCAGGCGCAGAACAGACATGCTACTTGGCCGTCGGCTGTCGAGCGTTGGTTTGGTGTGTCAGGGCAACTTTGGACCCAGACACTGCTGAAGTGAGCCAACCCCGCAGTCTGCTTTCGTCGCCACTAGTTCATCTGCGTTGGTTTGGTATGTTCCCACCTTTAAGAGTTTTTGGCCCATTTTTTGTTGTTTCACACCACAGAGGAAAAAAAAAGGTTCTCAAAAAGACACTGTGTTTGCATTTTTCTATATATTCACATAAGTGCAATGGCTTCTCTCACTTGATACACCCTGAGATATTTAGTTTGCACAGTTTAGTCAGACTTCCTAAAGACTTCAAGCTGGCGTCAGTCATGCGAGGACAGTCGGACACATGGACCTCACTGAGTTTTAGAGAGCTCCGGCACAGGGCCTTCAAGCTGCTGTCCGTCATTCGCTCATTACCTGAAATGCAGAACACACAGTTTCTGTTTTACTAATTTAGCATTTCTAGCCATGCCACATTATTTGAACGCACAAATACAAACCTTCCATTTGGATCTTGGTGAGGCTGATCAATTCTGCAATTGTTTTGAATGCCACATCAGATACAAACGGTGAGTCCAATAGGGAAATCACAGTCAGAGAATGACATTTAGACACTAAGACCTTGCAACAAAGAAAACAACAATCACCAATTCAAACTTAGTGTCCAATAGACGTTGTCATATTTTATGAACATAATACATACCTGCACACAGGTGTCTGTGAGGGTGGGAAGGTCATCTAACACAATCTGTTGAAGTGAACTGCAAGCCTCTGCGACATATGTAAATCCATCCACAGATATCTGTAGAGTAGAAAAAATGTTTCTAACATTTATATAATGCAATAAATTTGATCAATCCTTAATCTGATAATATTACTAGTTCTCACATCCTATATGTGTCAACACTAACCTGAGAACAACCGGAGAGGTCTAGATGACTGAGTCTGTGACAGCCTTTCCCTGAGGTCAGATACTGCAGGCCTTTATCAGAGAAACCCATGCAGTATGCCAGATTCAGAGACCGCAGCGTCAGACAGCATCTTTTAAACAACAATCAGTACCAGAATCATAAAAATACAGTTATTTCTGTCATTATGGTTGTGTACTGAGAAACAAGTAAGAAGTTTGTACCTTGAGAGGACTCTTATAGTGGCATTAGTTATATGAGTAAAGGCCAGATTAAGATAGAGGAGAGAGTGACATCCCTCTAAAATCATCTTCATATTTTCATCCTGTCAAGATTGTTTCCAAACAAAACGGTATTAGATTAACCACAAGCAGCAAAACCTATAAACACAATGTGTTTGTGTTCTACTTGCATTAACATTTAGGCATTCACTCAGATTGAGTTCTTGAAGATTTCGGCATTGACCTTTGAAAATAAAACACATGTAAGATCCTTATCATATCATTGATCAAACTGAAGAAAACTGAAGAAGTCATTTTTAAACTGATTAAAGTAAATTTACTGATGCGTCTGAAGCTCAATCCCTGCACCATTGTGCAACCGCACAAGTTTACAGAGATCACATAGACACGATGTGCCCGCAGTATTCTCTCCACAGTCTGATCTGTGATCCAGCTGCTCTCAGAGGAGAAATCAATCTGTGGAAACACATTTTACAGATTATACTGTCTATATACACTTGTGAAAAAGAAGTGCACTTTAGCATACTTTTAAGGGTACTTAAGACAGAAAGTAAGTGGAAACTGAATTAGATGTTTTTTTAGACACTTAATTGAATGTTATTTAAAATTAGATGAAAACGGTACACTATGTAACTTTCGGCCCTCTAGTAATTAAAAAACAAAATTGCATGCATTTTGCGGAAGAACATTTTTTCAGTTGTGCTTTGGCTTTGTGTGAATGTGTGGATGAATATGATTTGTTCTCATAACTAAAAAAAAGAGAAAGATTATCTTACTGCTCATAAAACATGCACTACTAGGGTTAAGAGATATAACCAGTTTGGATGGAAAGGATCTTAAGCTGAAAAGCTGAAGACATTACTGTAGCTTTACCCATTAATGGACATGGTACTTCCTTGAAAATAAATTACAGTACAAGCGCTACAACCCATAATTAAATGACCCTTCACAATAGATGATGCTTTACAATGAACTCTGTTAGAGAGCTATAATTTATCTGTTTAACATAATACTTTACTCACCTATTGAGCAATAAAAACACCATCTCAATGTTGCTTTTACAACCAAAGCCAATGTTGATTCTTGTTTTATTACGACCAAGTAATAAGTGTCAACCTTTCTCGATCTTTGTGACTAACGAACTAACCTATGCCACTCCCACATCATACACAGTAGACGGAGCAACTTTTCTCTATTTATGGACATGATGAGACACGCACAGGCGAGTGACGTACGTATGCAATTTCTCTTTGAAAACCAATATGTCAGGTCTGAAATATAAACGTTATAGGCTTACCACACAAATTTTTGACTCATTATTTAAAAATAGTTAATTTTGAAAATATGTTACATAGTGTACCTTTAAGTAGGATTAAAGTACATCTTTATATGTAAATTCATAATTACATCTTTGAAATATGAAATATGACAAGCAATTTTGGTTAACTAAAATACATATTTAAACTTGTATGTAATGTATGTTTAAATATATTTCTAATTACACATTTGTAATGATGAAATTGCAATTTAGTAGAATGTAAAATTGAATAACACATTACAGTTAAATTTATAATATTTTACATGTGCTTTATTATGTAAGTCAACATCAAAATAAGTGTACTTCGTTAAAGCATGAAAAAATTATAATATGATGTAAAATGTACTTTAAAGTAAAACTTTTAATTTGACATCATTACAAAGTTCCCTTTTTAAAAGTGTACTTAAGTGTATCAAGAAACATAGTCATGAAAGTGCACTATCTTTAAGTACACTTAAGTGGCCTTTTATTTAATTACTAATATTAAGGTTTGGCACACTACAAGTGCACATTCAATACAATTAAGTGCACTTCTTTTTCAGAAGGGTATAGCTGAATTAAAGAGTGTTTAAGTGAGCTGCACTAACCTCAGTCCACAATGAGCTGATTTGAGTGATCGCTTTCCAAGAATGACACACCTGAGCACATTTCAAGAGGTCACGCACACCTAGACTTTGGAAGATCTGCACCAAATTGTTTATTAAAATCACAGTTGACTTGAAGCTAGTTATATAATGGTAACATCACAGAAGTTAAGTGATACCTTAAGAGACAGCTTGTTAGGCAGCAGTGATAGTCTGTCCTGTCCATTGCCCTGTGGTATCTCTGAGTTCAGACTTTCTTGAATCTCTCTCTCTAGCCTCTGAACATACAGACATACATAATACCTAAATATCTTATATTAAATGCATTTGTGTTTCACACACATTTTAATTTGAAAAACTACCTTAAAATATTCCTTTGTTCTTTTAGCGTCATGTACAACATGACGCCAACTCATTATGATGTTTCTGCAGTGAACAGACTCCTGCGCTTTCTGTAGTTTCCTCACAGCATCTGGATAACATAATGCCTTCATATGTTACAATGTTACAATAAAGTGTTGGTGGTAATGCAACATGTAATCAGATTACTTTTTTCAAGTAACTAGTAAAGTAACGCATTACTTTTACATTTACAACAAAATATCTGAGTTACTTTTTTTTTAAAAAAAAGTAACGCAAGTTACTTTGTTTTCCCATTTATCGACTGACTCCTCTCCTGTCATCATATTGAGAGAAATCGGGAAATTGTGTTGTGTGCGCTGTGTGAACATGATAATTCTAGACTAGTTCTATACTAAATGTGTTTTATTCTTCTGTATTACAGAATAACACGGCTAAAAGGCTTGTTTGTTTGAGCTGCGCCCTCTACTGTACAGGTGTGAATTTGCATTTCCTTCAGCCTGAGGCTTATTTATTCCACTTTTGGTGTGAAAGGGCCTTTATATTTGCCAAAAATAGAACTTTTTTTGTTGTTATAAAAACAAACAAACAGCCCAGCCCGAAAGACATAATGTAACATAATGCATAACTTTCCATAAAAAGTAACTAAGTAACGTAATTAGTTACTTTTTTAGAGAGTAACCGAATATTGTAATGCATTACTTTTAAAAGTAACTTCCCCCAAGACTGGTAACATTATTAATAGAGAACAAATGGTGTTTAAATTTAATAGCTGGATTTCCTAAATATTCCAACTTTGAATTCCATGTAACCTGATGTAATACGTACCATTCTGCCTGTTTTTGCGAAAGCAAACCCACGCGGTCCACTTGATGAAAGCCAGTTTTATCCCTCTCTGTGTGTGATACAGCTTAGCCTCTTCCATTCTCTCTAGGAGCCTGGCAGCTTTCATTTTCTTCTTCGAAATATAACTCTTCCAACCCCTTTAACATGAGAAGACAGACATTAACCTAGACAGTCCCAGAGTTTTTATACACTCTTAAAAACTAAGGTTCTTTATTGTGTTTCCATTAAGAATCTTTACCATCCCACTGCAGAAAAAGGTTCTTTAAGGGTTCTTTAGATTTTTAAATTGATTCTTTTATGGCATCACTGTGAAGCAAAGCAGGTTTTGTTTGCTGTTGTGGCTCTTTAGCTTATATACAGTTTTTTGACACTCACATGAAGCACATTTTGGTCAGGTTGGCTCGATAATATGAGAAAGCTTTCTCCAACGAATGTGACAGAAACTGTGAGAGGGGAAAAAATGAATAACTTAGTTTAATGGATGTGTGATAGCGCAACCCAATTCACTCTGAATAAAGAATATATGAAGATAAATGAGATTTACCAGGCTGTCTTCTGAATTTCCAAAAATACCATACACAATGTTTCCTGCCAGTGAGATTTGTTTGTCTTTGTCAATAAATGTGTGCCTAAAGTATTCAGAAACAATTTACATTTTAGAACTATTATAGTAGTATTAAAACTACTGTTTAAAGCTTATAAACTTGAATTTACATCTCAGTCATCATTTCTTTTCTAATGTCACAAATTATACACAAGCCCACATACAGTACCAGCAAATCTCAAAATCCTGATCCTCTAGAATTGATCGGATCTTCTCTTCTATAAAGTGCAAAGGATCTTCAGGGCATGAGACACATATCCCAGCAAGCAAAGCCTATTGAAATGCAAAATAAATAAATAAACATATAGCATTAGCTTAATAATCCTTTAAACTAATAGTATTTATTTAAAGCAATATATATATTTAACATTATTAATAACATGTTATAAACAAATGAATCTGATTCTGTTCAGTTACACTATTTACTTGACTGACTCAATTATTGACTTAGTAGATCATTAAATCACCTTGTAAATCTGAGGAAGTGAATGTTTAATAATGTAGTCTCTCAAAATTGGATCTGAATCTTGCAAAGAAGTCATCATAAAAACGATGGTGAAGTGGTAGATTAATGATTTCCCGCAGGTAGTGAAACAATAACCTGAGACACCTGTAGCTTCTGTCAATATTTACATTCATGTTGCTTGGTGACCTGAGCAAGTGGTTGGTCAGATGAAATAATGGATATATATATACAAAATTTCATAATATAGGCTAATTATATGGCCAAATATATGTAGCTTACAACAGTGATATATAAACTAAATAAATTTTACATTTACATTTATTCCCTTTAATGCATGCAGACAGAATTGAAGTTGAAGTAGTGTTATGTCTGTTTTTAATGATTTCAAGCATTTGAAGATTTAAGAGTGAATGTTTGGGGCTTAAATAGAACATTCTGGGAAATGTTGTTCTGATATATACACACACACACACACACACACACACACACATACATACATTAACGTACATACATAAAACACATTTGTATATGTGTGTGTGTGTGTGTAAAAAAATGTGATTTGTTCTCTTCAAAAAATTAGTTCAAAAACACTAACATTGTTCACGAACGCTCGCTCAACTAAAATGTATTATTGAATGATTATAATTATAATAATATGTATATTTAAACCAAAGTCATTCATGAACGCAACTCCGCGAAACGTGTTGGTCGTCCACTGATGCAATAGGGCGGCAACGTGCAGAGGAAACCGTCAGTGACGAGTATATGATCAGGAAGTATGTACGTCTTTATTTATCCTGTCGGAAGAGAACCATGTGTTAATATTTATGTATGAAATCTGCGCATATCGCAGAATGGGAGATGACAATGTCATAGCCCGGCTCGGCAGCATGAAGGCTCTGTTGGGGATTGTAGCAGGAGCTGGAGCCTCCTATGGGATTTACAAACTAGTCTTTGGTCGTGTAGGAGATGGAGGAGTAAACAGAAGAAAGTCTGCGAAAAGTGTGACTATTCAGCCTGGGAGCTTAATGGCCAAAGTATCTGGATTTAAAGTTGTCAGTAAGAGTGACAATCTGGATCCGTCTGCGGAGACTGAATCTAGTAAGTGACATTCAAATGTTTTTTATGAGAAAGTAAACATTGACACCTCTATATAAGTTTATAGTAATTTTTTTTTTAATCAAACACATTGTATTGATTAAATATGGGGAGTTTGTTAATTTTTGTGTCTTAGGTTCTGGATCTTTTCACACAAACCTTTTCTTTGTTGTTGTTTTTTTCTTCTCATAAGGTGATATTCACTCAAAATCTGCTGCCAGCCTGGAGCCTCGACATCTGAGCATGCTTCTCTCCCTTCTGCAGAGCAGCCCAAACCCAGAAGAGAGGAGAAATGTTCTCGTAACCTTAGGAAACGCTGCTGCCTTTACTGTAAACCAGGTCAGCGAATTGTGTGGCTTCTGGACACTGTGCATTACGCGTACTTGGTTAATTTGTTTTGACTTGAAGTAGAGTAAAGAACCTCTCACTTTGCAGTTGACGTATCATGTTTACCATAATGATTTGCTTTTCTTATTCAGGATCTTCTGCGAGAATTTGGAGGTCTTCACATCATAGCAGGATTCCTCTCAGACCCTTCATCTGAGATCCGGGTTCAGACTTTAAACGCTCTGAACAACTTAAGCATGAATATCTGCAATCAAGAGCAGCTGAAGGTATGCAAAAACTGTATAGATTATATATATATATTTATTTATATATATATATATATATATATATATATATATATATATATATATATATATATATATATATATAACTTATATATATATTATATGATATATGATATAATTTATTTTTTTAGTACATGCCTATTGGTTTTGAATCTGTGTTGTTGTTTTTTGATAATTAAAATAAAACTGAAATAAAATATAAATGAAAAATGAAAGTCTTAAATAAAACAAATGCCTTGGCAACTAACTTAAACACATTAAAGTGATAAAATTACTAAAAGTAAAATATAAATAAATTAAAGTATAGAAATTTGTGCTGTCAAATCGATTAATTTGCATCTAATATATAAGTTTGAAACTTTTGTGTTTCAATTAATGTGCAATTAATCACGATTAAAAGTTTCAAACTTATATATTGGATGTGATTAATCGTAATTTAAAAGTTTCAAGCTTATATTTTAGATGCGATTAATCATGATTAAAAGTTTCAAACTTATATATTGGATGTGATTAATCGTGATTAAAAGTTTAAAACATATATTAGATGTGATTAATCATGATTAAAAGTTTCAAACTTATATATTGGATGTGATTAATCTTGATTAAAAGTTTCAAACTTATATATTGGATGTGATTAATCGTGATTAAAAGTTTCAATCTTATATTTTAGATGCGATTAATCATGATTAAAAGTTTCAAACTTATATATTGGATGTGATTAATCGTGATTAAAAGTTTAAAACATATTAGATGTGATTAATCATGATTAAAAGTTTCAAACTTATATATTGGATGTGATTAATCTTGATTAAAAGTTTCAAACTTATATATTGGATGTGATTAATCGTGATTAAAAGTTTCAAGCTTATATTTTAGATGCGATTAATCATGATTAAAAGTTTCAAACTTATATATTGGATGTGATTAATCGTGATTAAAAGTTTAAAACATATATTAGATGTGATTAATCATGATTAAAAGTTTCAAACTTATATATTGGATGTGATTAATCTTGATTAAAAGTTTAAAACTTATATATTGGATGTGATTTATTGTGATTAAAAGTTTAAAACATATATATTAGATGCAATTAATCGTGATTAAAAGTTTCAAACTTATATATTAGATGCAATTAATCATGATTAAAAGTTTCAAACTTATATATTGGATGTGATTAATCGTGATTAAAAGTATAAAACATATTAGATGATTAATCTATTTGACAGCACTAATAGAAATATAGAAAAAAGTTAATAAAAATATGAGGGGGGGGCTTTTTTAAAGAAATTTAAAATAGTAAAAGAAAAGCTAATAAAAAAAAATAAATAAATAAATATATATATATATATATATATATATATATATATATATATATATAAATTACTATAATGCGATATAAATAATACTAAAACACCATGTTCTCTCATTGATACTATGGTTACACACGTCTCTGTTGTTGTTGTTCAGATATATATCCCGTCAGTGATGCAGCTGATTGAGATGTCACCTGTGAACTCTGACCTTCAGCTGGCAGCGCTCCGATTACTCACTAATCTGTCCGTCACCGATAACCACCAGCATCTGATGAAGAATTCTATTACACTCCTCCTATCGCTCCTCGTAGTGAGCAATGAAGTCCTACAGGTGATTTTGGAGTAATGTATTGAATGATATGTGTGCACAATCAGATTTGTTGAATATTTAATCTGTTCCTGCAGATCCAAGTCCTGAAGGTCCTAGTAAATCTTTCCTCCAATCCAGATTTGATGGACGATATTGTGCAAGCTCAGGTGAAGTAATATGTCATTTATGGTTGCTGCTGTAATGCTTTCCGCTTTTTGTTGGTGAAATCCAGTGCAATGAATTTTCTCTCATGCAAACACAATATGATTATAAATAGATAAACCTATAAATAATCGCCTTGGTTGCTGGGTGTCCTAGTTTGTCTCATTGGCTGCTGTTGATGCCTATATCTATTTTAAGACCACTCTGTGGCCATGATTTAGTTTAGAGCTGCACGATTTGGGGGAAAATATCTAAAGAAAAAGCTCAAGGTTTGATGTGCTTGTTTGAAGGGCTTAATAAAATGGCCAAAGAGTTGTGATTATATATCAAGTAGGGCTGAAAGGTCGTGTTTATTTAATAAAGCACTGTCAATTGTGATAAATCGTCCTGGTGTTATGGACATCGCCATCTTTGATACTGTCGCTATTGTGAGTTTGAATGCTGTTCGATCATACGGATATGTATCCAAGCAGCTAATTTAATCTGCTGAATGAACAAAACATTTCAAGACTCGGCAAACAAATGCTGTTGTTGACAAACACCATCAGGAAAAATTTCTGATAGATACCTTTTATTTCTTATTTTTTATGTTGGGAATTTTTTATTTGTAAAGTAAGTATTAGAAAAGGTTTGAATAAAATGTTGAAAGATTAATCGGAGAAGTTACTATTATTATTTCTTGGCAAGTTAATTAAAGGATTAATCAACCAATCTGAAAATAATAAAATAATAAAAAAGTTGATCGACTAATCGGGGGGAAAATAATCAATAAAAAAGATATTTTTTATGATTATAATTATTACTAAATAAAAATATTAAACTAAACAAGAAATATTTTAATTGTTTTAGAAAAGTTGAAAGATTAATGGCAGAAGTTACTGTTATTATTTATTGGCAAGTTTAGTAAATGATTAATAAACTAATCAATCAATAGATTAATCACAAAATAGTTGATAGATGAATCAATTAATCGGAAAAATAATCAATAGAAAAATATTAATTTATGATTAGAATTATTACTAAATAAAAATATTTAACTAAGAAATATATATTTTTTTTAAAGAAATGTTTAAAGATTAATGGCAGAAGTTATCGTTATTATTTATTGGCAAGTTAACTAAATAATTATCAAAATAATCAATAGATTAATCACAAAATAGTTGATAAATTAATCAATCAGAAAAATAATCAATAGAAAAAAGTTTTTTATGATTTATAATTATTACTAAATAAAAATATTAAACTAAATAAGAAATATTTTAACGTTTTAAGAAATGTTGAAAGATTAATGGCAGAAGTTACTGTTATTATTTATTGGCAAGTTTAGTGAATGATTAATAATCTAATCAATCAATCAATAAATAGATTAATCGCAAAATATTTGATTGATTGATTAATCTTAAATTCAATAGAAAATATTATTTTTATGATTATAATTATTAAATTATTATAATTATTAAAAAATTAAACAATAAGAAATGGTTCAATATTTTAAGAAATATAACAAATATTTTAAAATAAGAAATAAAAATTGAGTATTAAGTTGGGTATGGCTTTTTTATTTTCTTAATTTTCAAGTGTATTTTTTAAGATTAGTTTTTTTGGCGTTTTTGCCTTTATTGCGATAAGACAGTATTCAGACAGGAAGCAAAGTGGGAGAGAGAGGGGGGCGGGAAAGGGAAAGGACCGTGAACCAGGACTTGAACTCGGGTCGCCCGAAGCACATCGGTGCTACATGACTCATTTATTTTCAAATGTTAAACCATCGTTAAACTTTTGTTTAGGTGGAAAACGACAGGAAGTGCTTCACTTTGAACCATGCATATATTAATTTTTAATTAAATGACAGTCTTTATGATTTGATAATCACACTAAGCTTTATCGCGATTCCGGTTTTATTTTGATTAATCGCGCAAGCGCAGCCCTAGTTTATTTCTTCTTTTAATTCTAAGAGCTTTCATGTATTTGCACGCACTCATCCAGTAACTTGTAAATCTGTTCACAGGCTCCAGCCTCCTTGATTTTGTTGTTTGACAGCTGCACAAGCACATCTGTTCTTCTCCGCCTGTTGTTTTTTGTGGGGAACCTGCGTGCGTGGAGACCCTCCGCACAGGTAGCTGAAGCTCTGAGGACGAGGCAGGACTCTCTGTACTGTGTTCTACTGGACAGCTCCTCTCAGCTGCACCGTAAGCTGCCCCTGCTGCTCTCCCATCCAGATGAGGAGGTGAAGACGCAGGTGGCCAGACTCCTCACATAACCTTACAGAATACTTCTTACCAAATATACCTGTCCTTCTATGTGTAGAAGGTGACACAAGCTTGTTCACCTACTGAAACGTTCGGGCTCAGCATTAACAACCTAGCATTAATTCCTGAGTGGAGCAGTGTTGATATCCAGCAGGTGATCCACTTGGTTGGCTGTCAGTATCCTTTCAAAATGTTGGAAAATGGACAAGAAATGACTCCCTCAGGTGTTTTGAGAGATCTTTGTTCATAAAATAGACATTTGTGAACACCACAAATCTCCTTTGAGAACATCTCAACTGCCAATCTTTTACTTGCCAAGTAAATGCATCTTACGAGCTTGCAGATATTTTCTCAGACCACACTAAGTGCTTTGGATACCCAGACTAGTGGTGGAAAGGACTCTTGTAACATCTTTGCATGTGTTTAGAAATGTTAATGCCTTGAAAAATAAGTGTTTCTTCAGTGCTGCATAAAGCAAGTGAAGTTTACCACTGAACAAAGATTATTCAGGTTATGCTGAGGTAGTAAAATCCAGGAACCCTATTTTTCCAGAAAATATGCATTGATTGTACTGTGATTTTGTTTTCTGATGTTTAATGATGAGATTAACATATTTAATAAAAATGATTTCATGTTTTAAGGCAATTATAAAAACATTGTTTGCTTGACAGTTTGACATTATTTTGGAATGCTTTCTGGTTTTTATGTCAGGTTTGTGAAAATTCTTTAAAATAAATATTTAAGTTTTAATAACTTTTGTTTATTGAATTTGTGCTTCTGAAGACCAACTGCATATATTCACATTTGTTTTAAATGCAATGCAGAGAATTAACTTTCATACACTCTTGAATTGCAGCTGAGTTTGCGAACTACATTTCCCACTAATCTTAGCGATTCATCCAGGGTTGCCATGTCTGCTTATTATAAGCAAGTTTGTGCCGTTTTTTGTTTTTTTTTTTACATTTATTTCCCACCATAGCATAATAAAGTATGACAGCTTCGTTATGTCACATAACAAGGTTCATCTGTCTTTGTCAGTAATTCTGGCTTGCGCTGATACTAAATTTTTCTAGGAGCTTGAGCGCTATCTGTTTTTTAGTATTTCGAATCGTATAAGAGTGTTCAGAAATATGGAAGCTTGTTTCTGCCACAGAAAGTAAAAAAGGTACAGTTGTAAGAAAAGTATGTGAACTACTTGCAGAATCTGTGAAAATGTGAAAAAATGTAACAAAATAAGAGGAATAATAAAAATTGCATGTTATTTTTTGTTTAGTACTGTCCTGAGTAAGATATTTTATATAAAAGATGTTTACATATAGTCCACAAGAAAAAAAAAAAGCAGAATTTATTCAAATGGCCCTATTCAAAAGTATGTGAACCATTGATTCTCAATACTGTGTGTGGTTACCTGGATGATCTATGACTGTTTTTATGTTTTGTGATGGTTGTTCATGAGTCTCTTGTTTGTCCTGAGCAGTTAAACTGAGCTCTGTTCTTCAGAAAAATCAGATTCATCAGTTTTTAAGCATTTTTTGCATATTTGAACCCTTTCCAGCAGTGACTGAATGATTTTCAGATCCATTTTATCACACAGAGGACAACTGAGGTACTCAAACACAACTATTAATAAAGGTTCAAACATTCACTGATGCTCCAGAAGGAAACACGATGCATTAAGAGCCGAGGGGTGAAAACTTTTGAATTTGAATATTGTACTTATTTTTTTCTACCGGGAAACATGCAAGTATCTTCTGTTGCTTCCGGAGGGCAGTACTAAATGAAAAGCAATGATATTTCAATAAAATAAGAAAAATTTGGACATCTTAATCCTGTTCAAAAGTTTTCACCCCCCAACTCTTAATGCATTGTGTTTCCTTCTGGAGCATCAGTGAATGTTTGAACCTTATTTAATGGTTGTGTTTGAGTCCCTCAGTTGTCCTCAGTGTGATAAAATGGATTTGAAAATCATACAGTCACTGCTGGAAAGGGTTCAAATATGCAAAACATGCTGGAAAACCAAAGAATCTGCAGGACCTGGAAGATTTTCTGAAGAACAAAGCTCAGTTTAACTGCTCAGAACAAACAAGGGACTCATGAAAAACCATCACAAAACATAAAAACAGTTGAAGATCATCCAGGTATTCATCCACACAATATTAAGAACTAATGGTTCACATGCTTTTAAATGGGGCCATTTGAATAAATCCAGCTTTTTTTTTTTCTTTTGGACTATATGTAAGCATCTTTTATGTAAAATATCTTACTCAGGACAGTACTTAACAAAAAATAACATGCATTTTGTATGATCTCTCTTATTTTGTTAAAATTTTTCACATTTTCACAGACACTTTTTCTTACAACTGTAATTGCCAAGGTAATCGACCAAAAACTCGCAATTCTTTTTCAATGTTTTTTATTTCTTTGTAGTTTTTATTTTATATCAGGTTGTTGTTTTTTTGTATGTCACAAATCTGACTTTTTCTCAGTTGTGAGATAAATTCACAATTAAAAAACAACAAACAAAAACCTTTTTTTTCTCAGAATTGTGAGATAAAAACTCGAAATTGCAAGGGAAAAAGTCGGAATTGTGAGATTTTTTTTTTTTTTTCCGTAGCGAAATCAAGCTTGTATACAGAAAGTCTCAAAAAACATGGAAACCTTATTTTGACTTGTTCGCTTATTGTTCCAGCGAAGATCTGGCAACTTGGTTCTCAGCGTAAGTAAGCTTGTTTTGTCAGCCATGTTCGCTTATTTTTCCAGCGAAATCTGGCAACACGGTCGCTCAGCGTAAGTGCGTTTGAATCACATGAGGCTGATTTACTGAAGAACTGTCAGTCGAGACTGCGTATATTGACAGAGAAGAGAATGTGCTGAAATGACAACGAATATAGAGACGAGAAGAAGGAAACTCGACACAAAAAATCAAGGTAAACAATAACACAAAGTTAGGTCATTGAATGTTAACTTAAGTATTAAAAAGAATCCACCGACTTGGATTGTCAATAGTGCAATGCGTTATTTTACTACAGCAGACAGTGCGCATGTGATCCTATTAAATCGGACTTTTAATATGCAACACTGGATGTAACGTGATGAATAATTCACGTGACGTGAATAATGAATATCTGACCAATGCATTTTGCATTAATGGATCTATTAATTGTATTGCGACTAATAAATGAATCAGGATTTCTTCTAATGCATTTGCAGTCAGCCAGGTTTCTGTTGTGAAATGGTTCTGAAACCACATCACTCCACACTTCTCCATTTACTACACATTACTTCCTCTTTCATATCTTGTGCTAGATCTGAATTATAACGTGTTGATATTTGGAATCCAAAATAATGTGTGAGGGCAGTTATTCAAAACACTATATATTTGATATACACAGGCCTAAAAAGTATTTGGACATTTAAGTCACACTTAAAAATTTAACAATATCATTGCGTTACATAACAAAATATCAAAAAGTGGCATATTAATGCTTAATAATAATAACCCATGCCATGATTTCATCTCCTCAGATCCTCCAGAGGAACATGATGGAGATCATCTGCCTGGCTCTTGCTGTGACAGGGTTTGTGTAGCTCACATTCACTCAGAAGCCAGCGATGGTCCTGCTCAGTCCTGTTTACTGCAAACAGGCACCTCCTACACACCTAAAAACCCAAGGAGAAGTGAGAGCCCATATACACTTTGCATAAAAGCGAATGTGTTTTTTCTGGACTTGTTTGAGACTTTAATGCTACTACCCCTTCTTTTTCAGCATGCAGCTTTGGTGAGGAAATATGCAACGAGAACCCATGCAAAACCACCATAAGTGCTGAAAATGAAGTAGAAGCTCAAAAACTCGCAAATAATTATAAGGTAAATGTACATTGAGCACATATGTCTAGTTTCATTTTGCATATTGTTGATGCTGATGTTGTCCTGTCCCCCTTTTTAAGTTTGGATTCAGGAAGTGGAAGAGTCATGTAACGGAACGGCCCTTTGAGAAGAGGTCGAACATTGTGAAGGAGCTTTATTCTGAGCTGAACGTTATTAAACCTCACTCAGGTTAGACCGAGCTCTTCTTTTCATTTCCTTCTGTAGTACATGTATAGTATCAGTAAAAGCTTTGGACATTCCTACTCATTTGTATTATTTTCACAATTAATAATAAAACTAATTTTCATGCTTTTGAAACTGATTTATACTGGTACTGTATATTGCAATCAAACAAACCAATTTAATTTAAAGGCACACCATGTAAATTTTCACCACTAGAGGTCGCTTATTCAAAACAAAGATATTGCTTGATGACACAGAGATTGAGCGCGGAATCTTGGGAGGTGTTGTCTTCATCTCACAGCCGGTGGAAAAGATTTGGGATGGGGTTAGGGAAGAAATCATGTTTATGAATGAGATTATTAACGTTACTGTAGTATGAGGCAGAGAAGGGCCGAGTGATGTGCGCTGGAGCGATTAGCGTGTCTCGAGAGCAGTGGAACCTTTATTATGCCACAGTCGCCACTTCTGCTTCTTCTGGTCATGCATATATGGGGTAAAGCAGCTCTGTTTTATCATATTAGATACATTTGTGTGTTGAAAGTTGTTATAGTGCTACTCTGCGCTCGCTCTGTGGTTAATATGAGACACTTAATGCACACAAGATAGATCGATATTAGGCATGGTAAAACATGGTACTCGCAGTAAATCAAGAAAACAAGATTTAAACACTTTCTGTATTGAGCTATACAGGTGCTGGTCATATAATTAGAATATTGTGAAAAAGTAAATTTTTTTATTGTAAATTATTTAAAAAAAATGAAACTTTAATTTATACTAGATTCCCTACACGTGAAGTAAAACATTTCAAAAGTTTTTTTTTTTTTTTAATTTGTTGATTAGAGCGTACAGCTCATGAAAGTCCAAAATCCAGTATCTCAAAATATTACAATATTTACATTTGAGTTTCATTAAATGACCATCCCTACAGTATAAATTCCGGGTATGTCTTGTTCTTTGAAACTACACTAATGGGGAAGACTGCTGACTTGGCAATGGTCCAGGAGACAATCACTGACACCCTCCACAAAGAGAGTAAGTCACAGATGGTCATTACTGAATGTGGTGGCTGTTTACAGAGTGATGTATCAAAGCATATTAAATGCAAAGTTGACTAGAAGGAAGAAATTGGGTAGACAAAGGTGCACAAGCAACAGGGATGACCACAAGCTTGAGAATACTGTCAAGTAAAGCTGATTCAAACACTTGGGAGAGCTTCACAATGAGTCAAATGAAGCCGGAGTCAGCACATCAAGAGTCACCACACTCAGACATCTTCAGGAAAAGGACTACCAAGCCACTTCTGAAACAGAAACAACATCAGAAGCATCTTACCTGGGCAAACGAGGAAAAGAACTGGACAGTGAACAGTGATCGAATGTCCTCTTTTCAGATAAAAGTAAATTTTGCATTTCATGTTGAAATCATGGTCCCAGAGTCTGAAGGAAGATCAGCTGCTTGAAGTCTAATGGGAAGTTTCTGAAGTTAGTAATGATTTGGGGGGCGTGACGTCTGCTGGTGTTGGTCCATTGGGTTTTATCAAGTGCAAAGTCAATGCAGCCATCTTCCAGGAGATTCTGGAGCACTTTATTCTTCCATCTGCTGACAAGCTTTATGCAGATGCTGGTTTCCTTTTCCAGCAGGACTTTAGCACCTGCCCACAGTGCAAAAACCACTTCCAAGTGGTTTGCTGACCATGATATTACTGTGCTTTATTGGCCAGCCAACATGCCTGACCCCTGAATCTATGGGATATTTTCAAGAGAAAGATGAGAAACAGTCGATCCAACAATATACAGATGATCTGAAGGCTCAGTAGTGTCTCAGCAGTGCCACAGGCTGATCACTTCCATGCCACATTTCACTGATGCTGTAATTTGTGCTAGGAGCAAGTCATTTGCTGTATTATGTGCTGCTGACCAAGTATTGAGTGTACAAATGAACATACTTTAAAGAACTTGAACTTTTTGAAAATCCATTTTTTGACTGATCTTAGGAACTATTCTAATATTTTGAGATACTGGATTTTGGACTTTCATGAGCTGTACGCTCTAATCATCAAAATTAAAAAAAAAAAAAAAACTTTTGAAATGTTTTACTTTATATGTAGGGAATATAGAATATATGAAAGTTTCATTTTTAAAAATAATTTACAATAAAAAAACTGTTTCACAATATTCTAATTATATGACCAGCACCTGTATAACACGATTAGTTTTCTGTCGATGAATGTATCCAAACAGTTGCTCCCCTGTCTAATAAAACACATAATATAGGGGTAACGCGGGTATAATGTTATTAATAGGCGACGTATGGACACGCTCTGTGTCCTGGTTAAAATTGCTTATTTCTCTGGATTTAAACATTCCTGGAAACATTTGGGATAATGAAAGTACAAAAGTTAACAAAATGTATAACATTGTTCTTGTGGTTTTTGGATATTTTAATCCACATATTCTGCCTTTAATGCATTTGTTTTTATTTAATATTACATCTAGGTAATGCTCTAATGCATTATTATGATGAATTTTGGTTGTACAAAAATAGAGGAAATCCAATAAATAGAGAACTGTGGTACATTGATTTGTTCTTTTTTACTGTAATGATATCAGTCAATTTTATTCTCGGGTTTCAGCAGGTTCATTGTTCACTTGTGGCAATGTTCTCTACGTGTTTCTGTTTGGCTGGTGGATCTCTCTGGTTTATGTTTTCGTTGGTGTCCTAATGTTCCTCACAGTTTTTGGCATCCCCTACGGTAAGAATTGGTCTAAATAAGTATCAAAACATTTTAGTGCCTCTTCCTGAATCACAAAAATGCCACTTTCTTGTTTCAGGGAATCTCTGCTGGAGGTTGTCCTGCTATTTTCTGTGGCCATTTGGGAAGTCGATCGAAAAGGTTGTGTTTCTTTTTATATCCAAATGATATTTGTATGTTTGTGTACTCTTGTTCTTTTTATCAGTCATATGACAGCTCTACACACACAGTCTCTTTGAACATGTTTTCATTTGCTTGCTCCATGAAAATCAGGCTAATGCTGCTTTAATCACAAGCCTTTTCATGGATTCTTTGTGGTTTGGAAGGATGTTGAACCAAATGTTGCTGTTTTCAGGCCAGTGTCTCTGTGCCAGTGTACAGTGTGAAGATCCTCCAGGGTGATTCCACTCTAGAGGAAGAGGAGGACAGAAAGCTTTCCACTCCTCTCCTGCTGCCCACACCTGTGGAGGAGACCATAGAAGAGCCCACAGGAAGTCCACAGGATGAGCACTACTGGGTGAGAAGTAGTGACAGTGAGACATGCTATCAAATTAATTTATCATTATTATTATTATAATGTAGCCTATATAACATCATATTAATTAAGAGACTATATATTATTTGTACAGTTTTTATGAAATTTTGGACACCGTCAGACTATTTTAGTGAAATCCAAATGAGCTATTTAGTGGTTAAAATAGTTGTGTTTTAAATAAATGCTGTTCTTTTGAACTTTCTGTTCATCTAAGGATCCTTAAAAAAATTTTATTATGATTTAAACAAAAATATTTTCAACATTGATAATAATAAGAAATGTTTGTTGAGCATATTAGAATGATTTCTGAAGGATCATGTGACACTTAAGACTGGAGTATTGATGCTGAAAATTCAGCTTTGCAATCACAGGAATAAATTACATTTTTAAATATATTCAAATAAAATTTTAAATTGTAATATTTTTCATAATATTACTGTTTTAACTGTATTTTTGATCAAATAATTTCTGCTTTGGTGATCATGAATCTTTTTTCAAAAACATTAAAACATCTTACAGACTACAACAGTTGTGTATAACATTATTATTATATATTTTTCAACACTTAAGCTTAGTTGAAGTTCATTAAAATAGTCTAGTGGTGTAAAATGTCTTTAAAATCATTATAGTCTATAATTCTAAACTTGAGTTATTGTTGAAAGACTGTATATTCTGTCCTTAATTGAGAATATTAACTCCCGGTACACCATTGCAAGCATTTTTGTCACTTCGCCTTTAGATTTTTTTTGTACTGTTATCACGATTCCAGCTTTCCCACAATGTGGATCTCATTTGATTTCAGCGGCGCATCAGAACATATGCATGGCTGTTTGTGGGTTACCCTCTCCTCGTCATCACACATTTTGTACTGTGTCTGATCTCCTGGTTGCTGGTTTTTACCATTCCTGTGGCCAAGATGAGTGCCAAGACCTTACATACCATCCTGCTGATGCCCCCTGAACACATTCACATCAGCCAGCCCACAGAGGTGAGAGCACTGTACTATGATTATGAAAACCACTTGACTGTACTATGATTATTAAATACTTCAAGGTTTTGCCATTTGTGAATTAATACTGATTAAGAATGTATATCATACAAACCCGATTCCAAAAATGTTGGGACACTGTACAAATTGTGAATAAAAAAGGAATGCAACAATTTACAAATCTCATAAACTTATATTTTATTCACAATAGAATATAGATAATATATCAAATGTTGAAAGTGAGACATTAGTGGATCACTATCAGAAAGGAGTTTCTCAGAGAAAAATTGCAAAGAGTTTGAAGTTATCATCATCTACAGTGCATAATATCATCCAAAGATTCAGAGAATCTGGAACAATCTCTATGCGTAAGGGTCAAAGCTGGAAAACCATACTGGATGCCCGTGATCTTCGGGCCCTTAGACGGCACTGCATCACATACAGGAATGCTACTGTAATGGAAATCACAACATGGGCTCAGGAATACTTCCAGAAAACATTGTCGGTGAACACAATCCACCGTGCCATTCGCCGTTGTCGGCTAAAACTCTATAGGTCAAAAAAGAAGCCATATCTAAACATGATCCAGAAGCGCAGGCGTTTTCTCTGGGCCAAGGCTCATTTAAAATGGACTGTGGCAAAGTGGAAAACTGTTCTGTGGTCAGATGAATCAAAATTTTAAGTTCTTTTTGGAAAACTGGGACGCCATGTCATCCGGACTAAAGAGTACAAGGACAACCCAAGTTGTTATCAGCGCTCAGTTCAGAAGCCTGCATCTCTGATGGTATGGGGTTGCATGAGTGCGTGTGGCATGGGCAGCTTACACATCTGGAAAGGCACCATCAATGCTGAAAGGTATATCCAAGTTCTAGAACAACATATGCTCCTATCCAGATGTTGTCTCTTGCAGGGAAGACCTTGCATTTTCCAACATGACAATGCCAGACCACATACTGCATCAATTACAACATCATGGCTGCGTAGAAGAAGGATCCGGGTACTGAAATGGCCAGCCTGCAGTCCAGATCTTTCACCCATAGAAAACATTTGGCGCATCATAAAGAGGAAGACGCGACAAAGAAGACCTAAGACAGTTGAGCAACTAGAAGCCTGTATTAGACAAGAATGGGACAGCATTCCCATTCCTAAACTTGTCTCCTCAGTCCCCAGACGTTTGCAGACTGTTATAAAAAAAAGAGGGGATGCCACACAGTGGTAAACATGGCCTTGTCCCAACTTTTTTGAGATGCGTTGATGCCATGAAATTTAAAATCAACTTATTTTTCCCTTAAAATTATACTTTTTCTCAGTTTAAACATTTGATATGTCATCTATGTTGTATTCTGAATCAAACATTGAAATTTGAAACTTCCACATCATTGCATTCTGTTTTTATTCACAATTTGTACAGTGTCCCAACTTTTTTGGAATCGGGTTTGTATTTGCAAATGTACAACATTTAACTTATAATAATTTCAGAATTGTATTGTTATTTTTAGGCTCAGGAGCACGAAGGCCAAGTCATTCTATGCTGCTATCATGCAGTGAACCTCTACTATTATAAATACACAGTGGATGGGATCAATGTTTTTGCTGTCAGTATCCTCAATATCAAACTACAAACAGAGGTTTAATATTTTTATTCAACTTTTTATTTTTTTATAACTTTTTTAGGATTTTCAGGATTCTTTGATTAATAGAAAGTTAAAAAGAACAACATTTATTTAAAATAGAAATCATTTGTAACATTATAAATGTCTTTTCTGTAACTTTTGATCAATTTAATTGATTCTTACTAAATAAAAGTATTTATTTATTAAGTAGTTATTAAGTAATTAAAAAAAAATAGTACTGACCCCAAACTTTTGAACGTGTACATTTCTGGTTTTAAATTATTTTAAATTTTTTTAAGTAATTTTTAAGCCCTAGTGGACTGGTACAGTCCAGATATTGGAAAAAATATTTTTATTTCAATGTAATTTAAATTTAAAAAAAAGTTACATTTTTGATTTATTTGAAGTGGATCAAAACCTTTCATGAAAGGTGTCTTAAAACCTTCTTAGGACAACTTAGTTCTTAGGACAAACTTTTTTGATCCACTTTAAATATTGACTACTGTATTTACTTGGCATTGTCATTTTCCTTACATGGAGTTACTACAGATCTCTTACCATTAGTTATAGTGTCTCTAGTGATTGGTTACGTGGACAAAACAAACCAGTTTGCCAGCTCTGAAGTCAAGTTTGCCACAGCAATCAGCTCCATCATTCCACTGTCGTATTACATTGGCATGGGCATTGCAAGGTGAGCAGTTACACCAGAACGTCACCAATACCTTTGAGATCAACGTTAATGCAGTGCCTAATTGCGGATTTCTATTCTCAGTATTTCCGCTCAGAGTAACTTTGCTGTCGGGGCCGTGGTGAACGCAACATTTGGCTCCATCACGGAGTTGACGTTTTACATCACAGCATTGCTCAGAGGTCACCACCAGGGAAATAAGTGCCTGCAGGAGATAGTGAAGGCGGCTCTTACTGGAACCCTGCTGGGCTGCATCCTCTTCATACCAGTATGTGTGATCCGTTACTATGGAAGCTTGTTTCCGTCATGGAAAAAAAATAAAAGAGGTAATTGCGATCTCACAATTTTCAGAATTGCATGATATAAACAATGCATACGAGTTTATATCTTACAATTTTGACTTTTTTTCTCACAATTCTGAGTTTATATCTTGCAATTCTGACTTTTTGTCTCAGAATTGTGAGATATAAACTTGCAGTATTCTAAGATTCTAAGATATAAACTCGGAATTGTGAGATATCAAGTGTAGCGTTAGTTCTGGCAGGTCACGTTAGTCAAGCTTACATCAGCTGACACTCTGATTTACATTGACCTATAGGAATACAACCCCTATCACCGCATTCGTATATATGTGGTCCATTCAATATTATAAGCAGCTTTATTGCATTGCTCAGGAGCTAAATTCCCTGCTCCATCCCCAGCTCCTCTTTCGTCCAGTCAGGATTTGCCCTTCTGATATTTCTCTGGTTCAGACTCATTTCTTCAATTATGTTGTTACATTAATTATTGTCAAAAAAAAATTATGATATTGCAATACTTTGGTTCTGTTCTGTTTACCCTAAGGAGGGTTATCGCTGCTCTTATCCATGCTAGGCTACATGGATGGGCAGGGAGTTTTTGCCCAGAACAGAACCATTCCGTCAATCCAAACTGTATGCTAACTGCCAGTCATCTTTGACGATAGTGATCCTGACAGAAATAAACTCGGAATTGTGAAAAACATTAGAATTGTGAGATAAACTCGGAATTGCGGAAAAAAGTTGGAATTGTTAGATATAAATTCAGAATTGTAAGGACAAAAGTCAGAATTGTGAGATATAAACTTGGAATTGCAAGAAAAAAAGTCGGATTTGTGAGAAAAAAGTCAGAATTGTGAGATATAAACTTGGAATTGTAGAAAAAAGTCAGAAATGTGAGATATAAACTTGGAATTTTGAGGGAAAAAAGTCAGAATTGTGAGATAAACTCAGAATTGAGGAAAAAGGTCAGAATTGTGAGAAAAAAAGTTAGAATTGTGAGATATAAACTCGGAAATTGCAAAAAAAGTTGGAATTGTGAGATGTAAACTCAGTTTTGAGACAAACTAGAAATTTGCGAGAAAAAAATCAGAATTGTGAGAAAAAAGTCAGAATTGTGAGATAAACTCGGAATTGAGGAAAAAGGTCGGAATTGTGAGAAAAAGTCAGAATTGTGAGAAATAAACTCAGAATTGAGAGAAAAAGGGTCAGGATTTGTGAGGAAAAAGTCAGAATTATGAGATGTAAACTCGGAATTGTGAGGAAAAAGTCAGAATTGTGAGATATAAACTCAGAGAGAAAAATTGAGAGAAAAATTGTCAGAATTGTAAGGTATAAACTCGGAATTGTGAGGAAAAAGTCAGAATTATGAGATGTAAACTCGGAATTGCAAGAAAAAAGTCATGGCAGAATTGTACAGAAGAGGATTAGGGCCAAGCAATAATAAAAAAATAAAACCATCTTGAGATTAAAGTTGTTAAATTTCGAAAAAAAAAATCGTTAAATTTCGAGAAAAAAGGCAAAATAAAATGTTGATAATAAACTCATTAAATTACGAGAAAAAACTCGTTAAATTTCGAGAAAAAAGTCTAGATAAAATGTTGAGAATAAACTCGTTAAATTACGAGAAATCAATTCAGTCTTTATATTGTGAGTTTATGTCTTACAATTCTCAGAAAAAAGTCTGAATATGATCTGATATGAACTGATGAACTCTGAATTAAGAGAAAAAAAGTCAGAAATGTGAGATATAAACTTGCAGAATTGTGAGATAAAAAGTCGTAATTACCCAATATATTTTTTATTCTGTGGCAGAAACATTCTTTTATACGTTACCCAACAGAGGATCTTAAATCTGCAAAGTGTGCAGAAGATGACTATTATATTTGTCTGTCTCAGGGGATCTGTATGATAATCGGAGGGCTCAGACACAGGGAGCAGAGGTTTAACAGTCGCTCGGCAGGGGTCAGCTCCTCTCTTCTCTTCATATCAATAGGGGGTAAGACGTCATGTGCTGAGGTGGCACAAATCTGCTTGTTATTGCGCTTCTCTCCTGCTGTAGCAATTAAAGGAAATGTGAAATGGCATTTAAAACACATTTAACTTCCATAACGAAAATTATTAATGCAGGTGAAGGTGAAGTGTGTTATTCATCATTTACATAATTCAATTAATTTATTTATTTTTGAAGATCATTAACATTTACTAAAGCAAATGGTGAAAATATGTTCTTTAATTAAACAAATTATCAAAAGATTTCCTCTTGGCATCTTTATTTTTTTTTATCTTTATGTTTTTATTTATCTTTATTTTCTATGGAGCTCAAATAGTCTCAAAATTAATGTTTTTACAAATTATAATTCACAAATGCGTAAGCTAATTCACGTTCACAATTTCTTTTATATATTTGTAAATTGCAATTCACAAACTCATAACCTAATTCATATTACAAAATATGATTTGCAAATGCACTACCAAATTGACATTCGTAAAATAAGATTCATAAATTTGGTCATACATCGTATTTTGTGAAAGTTTAAGTTTGTGAAACGCTGTTTACAAATATATAAACTATTTTTGTGACTGTGAATTAGCTTGAATCATATTTTGTAAATAAGTCAATTTTGAGACTATCGTAACTCCATAATTTCCCCCTGTGGTCTCTGCAGGAGTGTTTGCTCCTACGCTCTTCTCCAAAGCCTATGGGAATCTAGTGTGTGAGAACTGCACTAACTCTACAGGAACCAACAGCAGCGGATCCTTCATGTGCAAAAACTGCCACTACGACCTGGTGAGATTTCAAACATGTGACCAGAAAGTGAAACATCAAGCCATTTTATGAACATTTTGACAGTCATTTTTTCTTTCTGGTCCTCTAGAGTGAAAACAACTACAGCTTGTTTCACAGTCACATTGAGTAAGTTCATAGTGTGAACATTAAGTACTTTGTATATGGTATTAAATAATTATTATAATATATTTTTGTTGTGGCTTTATTTTCTCAGACCTCTAGTGTACACCATTTCCATTCTACTGCCCGTATCCTATATCATCGGCCTAATCTTTACTCTTAAAACACATTCACACATCTACGACATTCATGTTGGTGATGGAAGGGGTGAGTAACCTTGTGATAAAATGACTAATATGAAGCTTTGAACCTACATTATGGTCACCACAACTTCATAAGGAAGCTAAATAATGTCTTTTTACACATGTATTAAAGCACAAATATAGAATTATAATAAGTTTAAATTTAGAGCATTCTAAAATGATATAAAACACAATGTGTGTGTTCACAGCAGGTCATCTTGGAGCGTCGGTGCACTGGTCCCGATGGAGAGCTTTGCTTATCCTCATTGTTGCCACAGTGCTGATGTCTGCGTGTGCCGATCTGACCACTGAACACATTCAGCCCATACTCAGCCGCTCGTCTGTATCTCAGGTTGATACTGCTGTAAATCGTTCAGACAGTAAATGACAGCTCAGTATTAATGTATTTTGATCCCAACTCTTCATCTCAGTATTTCATAGGTGTGACGCTTTTGGCCATGATTCCTGAAATCCCAGAAATTGTCAATGGAGTCCAGTTTGCTCTTCAGAATCAAATCAGTTTGAGGTCAGTTTGTTCGGTAACACCATACAGTAAGTTAACATGCAGTAGGCATCGTGAAATAACAACGAACAACACTTTTTGTTTCATTCAATCAATCTTTGGTTGAAAAACACATGCATTTTGTTGTTTTCGCACAGTTTCGAGGTTGGAAGCTGCATTGCGGTGCAGGTGTGCATGATTCAGATCCCCATCCTGGTTTTATTCAACGTCTTCTATGTGAGTGGTTTTGGATATGCTGTTTTCAAAATTGGCTCGTTGATGGCTGTATGGCAGTGCGTTTTCCTGATGATCTTTCTGTGACAGGATGTTGGCTTTGTACTCATCTTCAGCGACCTGCATCTGTGGGCCAGCATCTTTAGTGTCATCGTTGTGAATTATAGTTTTATGGATGGAAAGTGTGATTACTTTCAAGGTAAGAAGCTAAATATTTTCTAAATCAGATGTTAGTAACCTTACCAGTACTGGCACCCAGTGTTGGGGAAAGTTACTTTTAAAAGTAAAGTACTGCATTACAATATTGCATTACTCCCTAAAAAAGTAACTTATTGCATTACTTAGTTACTTTTTATGTAAAGTAATGAGTTACATTACTTTTTCTGATCTGGGCTGTTTTTTTTTTATACATATAACAACCAAAAAGTTAGATTTTTGGCAAATGTAAAGGTCCGATCACACCAAAAGTGAAATGAATAAGACTCAGGCTGAAGGAAATGCAAATTCACACCTGTACAGTAGAGGGCGCAGCTCAAACAAACCTTTCAGCTGTGCTGCTATTCTGAAATACAGAAGGATGCAGGAGAAAAATTAAAATTCTGTCATCATTTACTCTCCCTCAAGTAGTTCCAAACCTGTATAAACCTGGAAGATATTTGGAAGAATGTTTGTAACCAAGCAGATCTCACCCCCCATTTACTACCATAGTAGGGGAAAAATACTACGGCAGTCAATGGGGGGTGAGATCTGTTTGGTTAAAAAACATTTTTCCAAATATCTTCTTTTAGTACAGCAGAACTAAGAAATTTAAACAGGTTTGTAACAACTTGAGGGGGAGTAAATGATGACAGTATTTTAATTTTTGGGTGAACTATCCCTTTAAGACACATTTCTTATTATCAATGCAGCAGCCTTGGTGAGCAGAAGACTTAACAACCCCAGATTTTTTAATGGTACTATAGGTAATTTCTGTATAAATTTATCATTTTTATTTATTTTATCCAAAAATTACAAAAGCCCTTTGTGATTATGTAAGCTACTTATTTTTGTTTTCATAACTAGTACCACAATCCTCCATTTCTCCTTCACTGCTCTTTCTTGGTTCCTCATATTGATTTGACTGAATGTTTTTAAGTGTTAAAACGCTCTCTCCTTGTGTGTGTTTGTATGAACAGGTACTGCTCTTGTGGTGGTGTATCTCATCCTGTTGGCGATGTATTTTTTTGCTCCGTCTCCTGCTGGTTGTTGAAAGACATTTCAGCACAATGCATTCATTATGTGATTTAAAGTATGAAATGCTGTTTACTGTTTCAGATTAATGTTAGACTTACTGTGTGTTTTAAACTATTACTGACAACATTTTATCCTTTGGTACATTTTTCTGTTCTGTTCAATATGGATCTGATTTAGCACTTTACTATACACAATTACAAAAGACGATTTGTGATAATAGATGGATTTATTATTTTACTAAAAATGACACGCACAATAAATTATTTTATATTGTTCCGAAATAATAGTTAAAACTATTTTATGAAACATAGGTATTTTGCAAGAAAGAATCCAGTTTTAGTTAATGTGTGCATTTGAGTGTTTGTACAGGCCCTAATGATGAGCCATAACATGTATTTGAAATCACAGTTACTTTTGAAAGTAATGCATTACAATATTGCGTTACTCCATAAAAAAGTAACTAATTGCGTTAGTTACTTTTTATTAAAAGTAATGCATTATGTTACTTTTGCATTGCTTTTTCCTCATCTGGGCTGTTTTTTGTTTTTATAACAACCAAAAAGTTCTATTTTTGGCAAATGTAAAGGTCCGTTCACACCAAAAGTGAAATGAGAATTTCAAATTCACACCTGCACAGTAGAGGGCGCAGCTCAAACAAGCTTTTCAGCTTCAGGAGAAGTAAATGAGTAAATGTATGCTCACATTTAGAACTCATCTAGAATAACCATCATATTCACACAGCGCCTCAGCAGGACAACTGTCAGTCAATAAATGGGAAAACAATGTAACTTGAGTTACATTTTGGTGAGATTTACATTTTGGTGAGAAGTTTAGATATTTTGCTGTGAATTTACGAGTTACTAGTTACTTGAATCTAATCTAATTAAGTAACTCAAGTTACCCCCAACACTGGAAATCATAAATAGATGCCATTGTTTAAGATATTTGCACAGTGACCAATTTGAGGTCAAAACTTGATTTGTTGCACTGACCTCTTCTCACCATCTATTATGTTTAAACAGCTGTCTAAAAGTATATTTGTGATATAACTATTTTAACAAGACTTGTCTCGAGTATTTTCTATATTTTTAATGCGTCATTAAAATATATATGAAGTTCAGGATAAATCTTTGTGGATTAAGTGTGTGGAACAATTTGTTGCCTCAAAGACGTTAACTAAATAATAATAAAAAAACATTACAATAAACAAAATAAGTGTTTGGATTTTTTTCTGAGGGAACAGTTGATTTATGAGATTATACATCATTATAAATGCCGTATTTCATATTTGATTTTATTTAATTATAGATATTTTATCAAGCTTAAAATTAAAAAAAAAAAAAAAGTATCCACTGTTTTTACCTTTTATTATTTTTTATAAGGTTAAAGGGTTAGTTCACCCAAAAATGAAAATTATGTTATTTATTACTTACCCTCATGTCGTTTCACACCCGTAATACCTTCATTAATCTTCAGAACACAAATTAATATATTTTTGTTTAAATCCGATGGCTCCGTGAGGCCTCCATAGGGAGCAATGTCACTTCCTCTGTCAAGATCCATAAAGGTACTAAAAACATATTTAAATCAGTTCATGTGAGTACAGTGGCTCAATATTATTATTATAAAGCGACGAGAATACTTTTGGTGCGGCAAAAAAACAAAACGACTTATTTAGTGATGGCCGATTTCAAAACACTGCTTCAGAATGCGTCGAATCTGCAGTTCGGAGCGCCAAAGTCACGTGATTTCAGCAGTTTGGCGGTTTGACCCGCGATCTGAATCATGATTCGATACACTGATTAATTTATGCTCCTAATCTTCCTGAAGCAATGTTTTGAAATCGGCCATCACTAAATAAGTCGTTATTTTGTTTTGTTTTTTTGCCGCGCCAAAAGTATTCTCGTCGCTTTATAATATTAGTATTGAACCACTGTACTCGCATGAACTGATTTAAATATGTTTTTAGTAACGTACCTTTATGGATCTTGACAGAGGAAGTGTCATTGCTCCCTATGAAAGCCTCACGGAGCCATCGGATTTCAACAAAAATATATTAATTTGTGTTCCGAAGATGAACGAAGGTCTTACGGGTGTGAAACGACATGAGGGTAAGTAATGAATGACAGAATTTACATTTTTGGGTGAACTAACCCTTTAAGGCTGAACATTGTTTTATAAAATATAATCTACTGGAATATACTGGATTTTAAAGGTACCAAAATACAGCTGCCTAAAACATTACTTAAATGCATTATGGTGTCTATTTCATTCAAATAACAGTCTTAGCATATCTTAAGCTTTAAGAAAGCATCTAATTCAGTTTGTGAAACACAAATAACAAACACAAATCGTCAGTCAACATCAGACAGTAGTGTTTGGCATAGTGGGTTCAAAGCTCTGATGACCCCACAAGTAAAAGTCAAAACAGTAGGCCTATAACTCTATGAACGTGTAAAAAACGCTTTCCATTTCATCTTCAGATTGTGAAACTCCGTGCGGAACTGAGGATTGACCGCTGCGTAGATGATGGGGTTAGTGAGGGATGTCGTGCAGACCAAAGACACTGTTAAAATCTCCAGCTCCTGAAAAACCTCCACCTGAAACATATTCATAACAGTAATAAAGACATTAGTAACTTTAGGTGTACTATTTGTCTTATTTTACAGAGCAAATATCTGAAATCATTAAAACAAGATACATATACTTTATAAGCAAAAGCATTTAAAACTAAATATATCTTCTATAATTTTTTTTCTTGATATAAGCATAAATAAACAATTTTAAAGGGTTTTTGCTTAAAGCAAGAAAAAAATATTACATTATTATTTTTGTTAATATTAATAATATCTCTGCACATTTACATGTTACCTTTTTTTACATACATACATTGCAACTATTGTATTTAATGCACAAATCGAAGTAGCTGACCGAGTTTCATATGTGGTATAGTGGTTGAGACAGACTTGTAACCTAATCCTTAAATGAGGAATTTAATGCATTTTCTCCTGTAATAATATATTAGGCTACTGTAAGTTAAATTGTAAGACAAATTAGGAGGTAATTTTATCCCGAAACTCACTGTTAGATTGCCATCTCGATAATAGAAGTGATTCAAGACCACTGTCGCAATCAACGGGATCCAAAATATGAGGAAGGTGAAGATGATGTATCCAGAGCGCTTGGCCAGTTTGCTCTCCTTCTTGGCGTTTCCTCTTTCCCTCTGAGCGAGAGACGGCATCATACAGACGGCACCCACCACCTCTTCCTCCTCCTCCTCCTGTGGAGCAGCTGTGGTTTCTCCAGTTGGTGCTGGAGAAGATTCTGCAGCCGTTTCTTGAGGAGAACTTTGCTCTTCAGCACCTTCTTCTCCAGTAGTTTCTGTAGCACTTGACTCAACAGTTCCATCTTCATTAGATGATGGAGAAGTTTCTGAAGTTGAGTCTTCTTCACCATCTTCTCCACTAGTTGATCCTCCATCATTAACTTGGTGTGTGCTGGACTCTACAGCACCAACTTCATTAGTTGATGGAGAAGTTTCTGAAGTTGTATCTCGATGGTCAATTGGGTCTTCTTCGCCACCTTCTACATTAGTTGATCCTCCAGAAACTACTCCAACAGTAACATCACCAACTTCTTCATTAGCTGATAGAGAAGAATCTAATGCAGAAGTATCTTGGTGGTCCACAAGACCTTCTAGAACCTGTGGTGTTTCATTGGGAAGTTCATCTTTGAAAGCGACTTCTCTGGATTTTTCAGTCACAATCTCTGGTTTATTTATATCTAAGTAGTCAGTCAGAGTTGTGGGAAGTTCCTCAGATGTTGGATGTAAATCCAATGGATTCTGCTCTTCATCATTCGGTTTTAAAGTACCATTATCCATTGTCTGTGGATTTTCTGTATCGCTTTTAATGTTAGTCTTTGTTTCCTCTTGTTTTTTATCCTCTTTCTTTTTATCTGGTGGTGGAAACGAACCCTTGTCGAATATTTTCCGCCCGTGCGCTCTTACTAGAAGGAAAATGCGGCCGTAGAATCCAATGATGACCGTCAAACAAACGCACCAGACGGGAGTCAAAATATAAAGTCCAAACGTGTCGTAAGAGTCGAAAGTCTCCATCCGCAGACCTCTGCATCTTACGTACACCGGCGAGTCTTTCGCAAATATCACGCAAATGACCGATATGGAGATCGGAACCAGCCAGGTCAGGAGAATCCACACTGTTATCCGTTTTCTACGCTCGGCACTTTTAAACGGATGTGCGATGGCTTGATATCGCTCGGCGCTGATGCACGCGAGCGTGAGCAACTGTACGCAACAGATGAGAGAAAACGACGCGATCTGCGCGCTGCAGAACAGCAGTCCGAGGTCTCGCGCGCTCAAAACAATGCTGAGGAGCAATGGACAATCAATAGCGCATCGCAAGATGTCAATAACGGCCAGATTCACCAGGAGGGCGTTGTTGGACGTCTGGAGCGACTTCTGGTGGTGTACGGCCCACGCCACGAACAAGTTTGCGAGAACTCCTACGTTTAAAGTGACCAACAAAACTAGACAATTGGCAGCTACAAATGCAACTTCTATAGTGTCTTGCCATGTGTTGTTTACATGTCCCCAAACAACGGTGAAATTGCTTCTCATCTCCAGTCAAATAACGACTAATTCCATATCTTTTAACATTCTATTTTGATAAAGTTGTAGCTTTTACTCCATCCCGTGCCTCCTGCTTTTTGAGTCTGAGGTAATAAACCCCTTTATTTTAACCCTCATCATTACCATGGCTCTCCATTTGTTTGCGTTTTTCAATTAACACCCTGCAGGGTTAATGGTCACCAGGGATGCTTTTTTTGTTTTAGGCAATTTGCTAGTTCCTAGATGACATCTCCAGACCGGAACAATATTGTCAATTACAACACAAGGGGTGATTTTAATTATTTTCCCCTTTATTTCAGCCACTAAGGTTGCTTGTAGAACAGAATAGTCCTAATTAGAACCGATATCTTATTAAGGCTGTTGTTTATGCTCTTGTTGTCATAGCAATCAGTAATCTTATTTTGAGGAGCTTAATTTGGGAAAGGGTTTAGACCTATCTTTAAATCTGGGATTAAGATGCTCACTTTTAACCTTATCAGGTTACTGCTCTGCATTTGAATAATTTTGGCATGTGTGTAGAAAATAGGCTATTATTTAATTTGTTTTTTAATGTGCTTTTTATATATTTTAGGTGAATGCATCAATATAGTAAAATTCTTATTTTCATGTTATGCCTATAACTGACAAAGTCAATAATAAACAGGAAAAAATTGATATTCATTTTGAAATTTTCAAAAGATTACATTTTAAAAGTGTTTTTAAAGATTAACCATAAATGAGTATTACATAATCTAAACATAAAAATTGCAGAAATGATCATGAACATTAAATATCCAATATTTACTGACACTGATGCATTTTTAAAAGCTCTAAAATTGTTTTTTTTTTTTTTATGTTTTCTCATCAAGGCTGCATTTATTTGATCAATAATACAGCCTATAACAGTAATATTGTGAAATATTATTACAGTTTAAAGGGTTAGTTCACCCAAAAATTAAAATTCTGCCATTAATTACTCACCCTCATGTCGTTCCACACCCTTTCGTTCATCTTCAGAACACAAATTAAGATATTTTTGATGAAATCCGAGAGGTTTATGACTCGTCCATAGACGGCAACTTAACCAACACTTTCAAGGTCCAGAAAGGTATTAAAGACATCGTTAAAATTGTTGACGTGACTACAGTGGTTCAATCTTAACGTTATGAAGTGACGAGGATACTTTTTGTGCGCAAAAACAAAACAAAAATAAGGTCTTACAGGTGTGGAACGACATGAGGGTGAGTAATTAATGACAGAAATTTCATTTTTGGGTGAACTAACCCTTTAAAATAACTTTTCTATATAAATATTATAAATGTAATTTATTCCTGATGCAAAACTGATTTTTTAGCATCATCACTCCAGTCTTCCGAGTCACATGATCCTTTAAAAATCATTCTAATATGCTGATTTGCTGCTCAAGAAACATTTCTTCTGATCAATATTGAAAACACTTAATATTTTTTGTGGAAACTGTGATACTTGTATCCTCGCTATATAAAAGTAGGCTGTTAATTTCTTTAAAAATATTTTTGACCACAATCTTAAGGCCTTAGTTAACAGAAATACACAATGATTCACATGACAGACCTCAGATCAGACTGGAATATCCCTGCTTTGGCTCCTCTGCATTGAGCACATCATTACACCAGCAGTGTCACGAGGGATGTATCGACCACAGGACAGGATTTCCAGAGAGGACTCTCGGAACTGGACAAACATTTTTCAGAGAATGACTGGGGCGTTTCGTTGCACACTAGACCAACCATAATGTAAATAAATATCAATAGACTCTATAAAATAAGATGGAGGCACATTAAACAGACCTGTTTGTTAGTAAGGAAGTAGATGATGGGATTGTAGACCGGGCTGGTCTTGGCGAAGTACATAGGCATGGTGGCGACCAGAGGTGGGATGTAGATCTCTGGATTCACAACCACAACCACAGAGATGGCGGTGTAAGGCAGCCAGCAGATGAAGAAGGCGATTATCATGGCCAGAACCATCCGTACCGCACGTTCATTGTCCTCCAGGCAGTTTTTTCCTCCTTGAAGTTCAATGCTGTTGTTGATCTGAAATGAAGGATTGTCATTTGCCACACTTTAAGTCATTATTTTTTCTTAGATATTGCAATATCGATCCAAACACCTACTCGATCTTATTACTAGTCGGCGCTGTCGCTAAGCCAGAGAGAGCTTGTCATGTAGGCCTATATATATGAAACAGCTTTACAAACTGTCTTTTCAGCCACACAGTATTACTTCAGGGTTGCCAGGTTTCACAACAAAACCTGCCCAATTGCAACTCAAAACTAGCCCAATCGTGTTTCAGGAGGGTTCACATTCCAGTTATTTTGGTGCGCTTCAACCCGCGGACATCAAAAACAACCCGTGGTAACAGTGATAAAGTAGCCCAAATCCCGCGGGAAAATCACAGACTTGGCAACACTGATCATTGTTTCTGTGTTACAAATTCAAAATCACAGAACTACCGCGACAAAAGATTATAGTTCGGATATAAATTATGTCTGTGGTAGCGATCGAAATTACCGTTTGAAAGTAGGTGGATTGATGCTTCAAATAAAGATTGTATCAATTACATAATTTCACCAGTAGGTGGCAACAAGTGATTATTAAAAAAGTGTCATTGAATCATTCATTCAAGAGATTCTGTTAGCCCTTAAATGCATGACTGTTTTGCCAATCATTCTTACATATTCGGGTCTTTATCGACCCGGATCTATATCCAACACGGAAGGATCTCTCCCTGTCGCAATAATATAAAACTCCTCTGATATTAGAGTAACAATTACAGAAGAATAAAATAAATCATATTTTGTTACCTTTTGGAGCTTGAAAGGGCTCCGTTTGAGCAGATGTTTTATGCCATCATCACTGTCCTCGTCAGAGCTCATTTCACATTAAATTCAGCAAATAATAGGCTAGTTTTATGTTTGAGGTCACAAATATGAAGCCCATTCGCGATCTCAAACGTATTCTCAAAACTATATAATTTTCAACATCTTCAAAATCAATATTTCGATCGCTAACAGCTTCACCAGATCCTTCCAGTAACAGTTACAGTTATATTTCATTGCGTTCAGTACTTGCTCTGCAGTAAATCGCTGAGCCATTTCATGTTTCTCTTATTATTTCGTTTTCTGTCTAAATGAGTCGTCACTTCAGCATTGTGTATCAGACATTGCCACCTTGTGGAATAAAGGTGAATTGCACTTATTCCATCATCTAAGGTTCAATTATTGTTGTGCAGAAAAAATATACGTACACTCATACACACCTCGGGTCGTTAGCGACCCTATACAATTTTTACAAAAAATGAATACAAAAATAGGCATTCTTTTATGATTTTTTTCTTGTTATATTCTTTTTAATTAATTGATTGAGGAATACCAAGAAGGTTGATGTCTTACTTTAAAAAATGAATGAGGAGGAGGGTAGTGAATGACGTCCCGGGTCACTAAAGACCCGAGGTATGCATTTAAGGGTTAAAAAGCTGATTCATCCAGTAATGAAACAAGTGAAGACTTCTGCTGCATATGAAATCGCATACTTTTATTTTGAGCAAGTATTACTTTGTCACCGCTGAAAAAGTCCTTACATTCCAAATAGTATAAATGCGTGTAGTATGAATGTATTCCAGACATACTACATTCGCCATGTCACTGTCATGTGACCTACCAGCTTCACTGCCATTCAAAACTCCTTTCCCGTGGCCTCATGGGATAATAAAGTGTCCATCATATGCACACTTCAGAATAATGTAGTTGGTCATCTGGGTACTTTTTGCATACTCCTTTATGAGTACTATGAATTCAGACATACTTCTTTTGTCACATACTGTTTTTTGCCTACTACATAGTAGGGAAGTATGCGATTTCGGATGCAGTCTCAATGAGTGAGTCATTGACTAAAGGTGCGTCCCAATTCGCGTACTTATGCACTATTCTATGACGTTTTTAAGTATAAATAGTGCAGTAGTGCGTTCACACAGAAAATTCCAAAAAGAAAAAGTACACTTTAAATACCCGGATGATGCACTAAATTAATGGAAAAAACGAAGTGTGGAATGTTGGACACTTCGTGCACTCAACTGTCGCAGCTTTAATTACGTAGTGGAGGGGAAGGGATGATCGTACTCCGTTGTTAAATGACAAAATAACCTTATACAATTCACGCACTACATGCATGAGTGCATAGTGCACAAGTACATAGTGTATAAGTGCATAGTGTATAGTGCATCATTTGGGACGCAACTTAAGTAAGAACTAAGAATGCATCGCCTACCTTCCTCATGGACATAAGGACTTTGGTGTAGCAGTATACAATGACAGCAGTGGGAAATATGAAGCACAAAAGCGTGTAAACGATGAGGTAACTGTAGTTTGTCCAGGATCTCTCCTCCCAGCCTAACGAGCAGGACGTCTGGACCCCCTCTGGCCCGTACGAGCTCCAGCCCAGCAGTGGAGCGACAGCCCAGAAGAGGCAATAGAGCCATACGAACAGCAGCCCCTGGCAGCTCCTGCGGACATTCAGCTTGAAGCCTGCCATGGGTTTGCAGACGACATGGTAGCGCTCGTACGCCAGTAGTGTGAGAGTGCATAAAGAAACCAGGCCTAGAAAATAAGACATAAACCCGTTTTTTTTTTTTTTTTTTTGCTTGGCACATGCAGTTTCATTCAGCTTTCTCAAAACAAATCAAGAGATTAATCACTATTTTAGGCTATTATATTTTACAGATAGTGTTTTAATCATCTCTTGGTTTTAGTACAGATAATATTTAATAGTGGCCAATTAATATAAATATATAATAGTCGTTAAAATATTTTTCTTTAAATATATATATATATATATATATATAAATATATATATATTTATAATTATTAAATATTTGGCTTTTTAAAATGTGTACAAAAATATTAAGTATTTATAAATTCAAAGAAATATTTTTAAAGACAAATACTTTAACGACTATTATATGTTATATTTATATATTTATATATTTATATATATATATATATATATATATATATATATATATATATATATATTTTTTTTTTTTTAAATATTTGGCTAAATTGAAAGAAATGTTTTTAAAGACAAATACTTTAACGACTATTATATGTTATATTTATGTTTATACATATATTTATATGTTATATATATATAATTATTAAATATTTGGCTAAATTGAAAGAAATGTTTTTAAAGAAATACTTTAACGACTATTATATGTTATATGTTATATATATATATATATATATATATATATATATAAAATTTAATATTGAATTTAATATTAATATTTCATAAACATTCATATTTTGAGATTCCAAATTTACATTTAAATGCCTTTTTCTAAATATTTTTCAATACTATAAAATATTACTAAATGCTTAATATTGTTCTCACACATTTCAGATGGATCTTCTTTACACATGAAAACTTAATAGCCTTAAAACAAAAGACAATTTTTTATTTAAAATATATCATATTAATATTTAATATTTAAAATATATATGGATTTCATATCAATATTATTTACACATTTTAAGTGGATTTTTACACATAAAATAGCTTTACTATAAATGCCAATTATTTATTGTTATATTTATAATATATCATTTATATTACAAAAATGTAACATTTAAGTTTTGAAAAATTTAATATTCATAATAAATATTTTTTTTAATTATTTTTTTAAAAACATTTAAAATATAATTACTATTATTTTAAATACTATTTATTTTTCTCAACCATTTTATTATATTTATATTAATAAATTTTAATAATTTATAAAATATATAAATATGCAATATTTTTAACATATATAGTTTATTATATATATATGTATAGCCACTAAATGCCGTTTTATAAGGGGCTCCCTCAGAAGGGCATCAAAATATTTGGGGACACATTATATAGCATAAAACAAATAAATTAACCTTTTAATCAGCACTTACCAAAGTAATTCACAGCAAATCCTTGAAAAACACAGAATGCATCCCCTAAAAAGAAAGATCCTTCATAATTCGTGATGGTGACAATGGCAGAGCCGCAGGTGGCAATCATAAGATCTGACACAGCCAGGCTGAGAATGATGACGTTCATCGCATTGAGAAAACGCACGTTCTTCAGCATTACGGCAATCACCAACAAGTTATTGAACACAGAAAGCAGCGTGTTTATAAACATGAGGTATGAGAGTATGCTGTAGCCCACGCGTGGAAAAATAGTAGGTTGTACCGTCATGGCCAGATCTGTTGTGGTGATGCTCTCCATGATTGAGAATGAGCTCTGGACACTGTGACAGCAGTGCGTTTTGTTCAGAGCCGGTCAGACCATCATATTATCGGCTTTAAAGAATGGGATCAGATATTGCCTACAGCTACAGCTAATACCTGATTTTTTTTTTTTTTTTAAATTTTTAATACTAATAGAAAGTAATCTGAAGCATCTGCTCACCGTATCCAATTGCTAAAGGCAATTTGTCAAATTACTCATTGCTGGCTAATTAATAAAAGCAGCCTTAGAAAAAGAAAATTGGAGATGACTGTTTTAAGATAATTATATATAGACATTATACTTTGCCTTTAAATACCAATAGCATTAAGCAATAATACATTTTAAAAAACACACAAAACAATGATTAATTTGATTACACTTGTAATAAATATCCCAAATAAAATACACTTCAAATAATATGAACACATTTGAACAATGTCAAATAAATGACAAAGGCAAAAAAGTGTCACAAAAGTCCTTCCTTCAGTATCAAAAAAAAAAAGATAAGCAGACAAAAAAAAACAAAAAAAACTAGTGTGCGTTCTCAATTTGAGCAAAAGTCTGTCCAATACTGGCATCTTCAAAACACCTAGCAAACATTCAATGCCAAGTTCAGTATACTGAAATATTTTAAAAAGACAAAAATATATATTTACCATGTCAGCAAAAATGCCCTGCAAGCGATCGCGCGAAATAAAGTAGTACAATACGCTCCTTCACTGACTGTAAGAGTCACATCAACTCTCAGTGTACAGCAACTAGATTTTTGCTATAAATGTTGATTTCTAAACAGTTACACAATATCAACATTCGACAAAAACATACAGGAGGCAGCAAAAATATGAAACCACATTGAAAATTTGAGATCTAATTTACAACTGGAAAGTTTTAGGATTTAGGAAAATTTATAATAAAATAATAATAAAAATTGTTATACTTTAATAAAATAAAATATACATTCAAAAGATTGAAGTTGGCAAGATCAATGCATTTATTTGATTAAAAAAAAGGAAAATAAATATTAAAATAATAGTTTTTATCTTAATATATTAATTTATTCAAAGCTGAATTTTCAGCAGTCATTATAGATTAATAAAATGTATTCATTTATTTGAAATAGAATGTTATAACATCATAAATGTCATTACCGTCACTGTTTTGATCTGAATAAATATATTAATTTCCATCAAAAAAATGGACTGACCCCAAAGTTTTGAATGGTAGTGTGCATTTTTTCACTAGTAGTCTCACATTTTTGAAGCTCACTGTATATTATTATCATACATTGCTAAAAAAACACCATGTAAGGCTTTTAAAACATTAAAACACTGAAAATATTTTTATGTTCATTTCAAGATGAATATAGTATCTGTCTGTCTTCCTGAGAGTTTCTCTTTTGTTCTTCATCAGCTATCTGAAACCAGGTTCAGCTCAAAAATGACTCTTAACCCTTCAATATGTACATTCACTTTGAAAAAAACGTGTTTGTCAAGTATCCACTCCCTTAGTCTTTCAATAAGCTTCAGGGAGATGGATTTATGAAGGCCCACGATGAAAGGAAAAAAATAAAAATTTAAAAATAAAATCTCTCCTACACTATGAGGCACATTAAAAAAAGCACAAGTTCTCTCTTATCCATGTAAACTCATTTCTCATCAATTTACATGATATCTTACAGCGAAGGTTACATATTAAATTAAGATATGGATAGACTGCATGTACCACAGCACAGATCTACACTAGAATTATATTATTTGAAGTGATTCACTCACATTTTTCAAAGCTGAATCTGATCGAAGTGATGTAACATAACAGCAGTTGTTCTGTGGTACGTACATTTTAAAGCCTCTGTCATTTAGTCTCTCTATTCGGATCCGGTTGTTGTCCTGTGGCTCTGGAAGGGGATGCTCATGGCTCCGGTGCTGGTCTGCTCGGGCCAGATAGGAGACTCGTGCTGCAGGGGTGTGCGTCTGGGGTAAAAGGTGTGCTGGAGGTCGTAGTTCAGCAGACAGCTGAGGGATGCCATGTAGATGTCGGCAAAGCGGGAAAGACGGCGCGAGAAGTAGGTGGGGTTGTGGTACGTGCGGAAAAGACTCCCGAACTGCGCGTTGAAGATGTCTTTGGTCCGTAACCTGTTAAGAACAAATTATTTTTGAAGAATTGGTTACAAAAAAAAGTGATACTTTTTGGTAATTTTAAGCTCAAATTGAAAAAATAAAATGATTGAAAAAAAAGTCATAATGCCTGAAGAAACTAAGTTCATCTACATCTATAATTTTCTCGATGCCATCAATATATTCTATACATTGTTAAAAAATTATTATTAGTTATTATAGTTAACTAAATCCAAAACCATAAAAACATTTCATTTTCTCTATGCCATTAATACTGTTATTTTATAATTATAATAATAATAATTATTATTAATATCATACATTATTATTATTATTATTATTAATGATAATAATAATTAATGTATACTATTAATAATATAATATTATTAATATTATAAATTAATAATAATAATTATCATTGTTAATGATAATAATTAATGTATAATATTAATAATGATAATAATAATATAATATAATATTAATATTATGCATGATAATAATCAATGTATAATATTAATAATAGTATAATATTATTATTATACATTAATAATAATAATAATAACAATATATTATACATTAATAATAATATAATATTAAAATTATACATTAATAATAATTATTATTATTAATAATGTATTTATATCATACATTATTATTAATAATAATTATTATTATTATTAATGATAAGAATAATTAATGTATAATATTAATAATAATATATTATTCATATTATACATTAATAATAATAATTATTATTATTATTATTAATGATAAGAATAATTAATGTATAATATTAATATTATACATTTATAATAATAATTATTAATATTATACATTAATTATTATTATTATTATTATTATTATTAATGTATAATATTAATAATTATTATAATTATAAAATAACAGAATTAATCGCATAGAGAAAATAAAATGTTTTTATGGTTTTGGATTTAGTTAACTATAATAACTATAATAATTTGTTGGTTTTGTATTATTATTATTATTAATTGTAGTAATACATGATAATAATTAATATTAATAATAATTATTATAACATATATAGTATTAATAATAATTATTAATATAAAACATGATTTAAAAAACAGATTTTATATGAGCTAGTTGCCAATGCAACTTGCATTTTTCATTTTCATTTAACTGTATTAAAATAACTAAAACAGAAATAAAAATCATTTAAAAAATGATATAACATTTTTTTTTAAAACTAATAAAAATAACGAAAACACAACAAAACTATTAAAAGTCAAATTAAAACAGATAATATAAAAATAAAAACTAATTTTATATATTAATAAAAACTATAATAGTATCTTAATAATACTAAAATAACACTGGTCTATGTGTAGAAAAAAAAATATATAAAGATTAATTTGAGATTAGTTACCTCATTTCCTCCCTTTCATTGATCCACTGCTGAATCACCATTTGTGACGCAGGGTCCCGGTGCACCTGCCACATCAAGACAAAACACAGCTTGCTCAGTGGAAATGACATATGATGCACTTCATTGAGTGTAGAGAATTATTTTAACTTGGTCAATATTAGATTGCATGCTTATTTACCTTTGCATCATCTAAAGTTAATTTTTAAAAACACTGTTTACTGATTAGCCTTAAAGGAGCCGCTCCTTAAAGGGGTCATGTACTGCATTTTTTTAAATTATTATGTTTCCTGAGGTGCACTTATAATGTTAGTATGATTTTTTACATCAAACTTGTCATAATTTAGAAATAAAAGGCCATTTTCTACCTTGCTTTTAGCTCTCTTATTTGAACTTTGACAATGACTTTACTATTACAGCTGTCGAGATTAAAGGTGGGTTAAATCATATTTCAAAAACGCTGTTTGGAAGTTAGTCGGGCCGACACCAACAACAAACATGTAACCAGTCAGCATTAGGGGGCATATGACGGTCGAGGAGACAGAACAAGGAAGAGGGAGATTTGAAGAAAGACTGCAGAAAGAGAGATGATGAGACGATACAAAAAATCTTAAAGGTGCCCTAGAATCAAAAACTGAATTTATCTTGGCATAGTTAAATAACAAGAGTTCAGTACATGGAAATGACATACAGTCTCAAACTCCATTGTTTCCTCCTTCTTATATAAATCTCATTTGTTTAAAAGACCTCAGAAGAACAGGCGAATCTCAACATAACACCGACTGTTACGTAACAGTCGGTGTTAATATGTACGCCCCCAATATTTGCATATGCCAGCCCATGTTCAAGCATTAGACAAGGGCAGAACGTCTGGATGTGCACAGCTGAATCATCAGACTAGGTAAGCAAGCAAGAACAACAGCGAAAAATGGCAGATGGAGCAATAATAGCTGACATGATCCATGATATCATGATATTTTTAGTGATATTTGTAAACTGTCTTTCTAAATGTTTCGTTAGCATGTTGCTAATGTACTGTTAAATGTGGTTAACATTACCATCGTTTCTTACTGTATTCATGGAGACGAGAGAGCCGTCGTTATTTTCATTTTTAAACACTTGCAGTCTGTATAATGCATAAACACAACTTCATTCTTTATAAATCTCTCCAAAAGCGTGTAATGTTAGCTTTAGCCACGAAGCACATCCTCAAACTCATTCAGAATCAAATGTAATACATCCAATGGCGATTAATCATTTGACAGCCCTAGTCCAGTGATCCTGTATCTCTCTTCTCTCTTTCTCATCTCAGTAACACGCCAGTGGCCAGGGGCCAAAGATATTTAACGCTCTATTACGTCATAATGTGACAAAATCCGAAAGGAGTCATCTTCGGAGCTTGGTTTCAATAAAAGCTTCTGGATTAACAAGAAATTTTTGAGTTTTGAATTTTATATCATTTTTGCATAGTACAATGACCTCTCACATGTCAAACGATCAAGGAAAATTTGATTTCTCAATTCATGACTCTTTTAAAAACGGATCATTTCAATTATTGTTTTTATTTTTGCAAAAAATGTTAGTAACATTATAAGTGAACCTCAAGGAAAATTAAAATAATAATAAAAAAATCCATGTCATGACCCCTTTAAAGCGATTGTTAACCATTTTTTAATACATATACTCGAAATGGTAGTTAATTTTAATATTGGCCATTTTTTGATTAAAGCTTCACTCTGAAACGCATCAGTTTACGAAGTAAAATAGGTTGTGACTGTTCTAGAGTGTCCCCCCCTTTTTGCTTTAGCGCGCCCCCTGGTGGTCTGACCTGCATTTGTTCCAGCAGCCCAGTCAGGGCCTGCAGCCAGGTCATGGTGTGGACGTATTCCTCAGTATTCATGATTTTGATCTCCTTACGCAGCTCAGGAATGATAGCTCCTGTTCTCCAACCGTGTTTCAGGGTCAGGTCCTACACACATCATGACATCCTTTTCATTACAAAATCCACCCCTCAAAACAATGCTTTCAGAAGGCCAAATCATTGTCTGCGATATCTGTACAGGGCATGCCGAGACATGTTTGCATTCTAACTTGCAAATGATAATAATAAGACAGAACTACAGCCAATCCTCTGAATGAAATGTGATGAGCTAAGTGAAAAAAATGTATGCCATGTTTTTTATGCTTATTATTAACTCAAAACACAATAATATGTTTGTGTATATGTAGAAAAGGACAGAATCTGATCCTTACAGCAAGGTCGCTGTAAATGTGATCTCCAAAGTACAAAACCTTTGAGCCCCTCCATCCTGTAAGCCTCAAAAACTCATACAGGTTTCCCTGGCAAAAGACAAAGTGAACAGATTAGATTCCACCATCTTCATTGGATAGAAACAGCTGGGAGCTGAAAACTAGGGCATGAAGGATTACCTGTTTATAGATCTGCCCTTTCTCAAGGCGATGAATTCTGTCCCATAACAACACGCCTTTATCAGTAACTCGTCTGAATGGTCTTCGGAAACCAGAAAAAAAACACATGTATACACACTTTTTGGATCCAAGAAAAGTTGACATTCCTAAATACCTTCTCAAAGGTCATGATTTAACCAAAGGAATCTGTGAGGGAGGTTGTAATAATGTCCGAATGACTTTAATTTAGAAGCGATTCAACACTGCCAGACTTGAGATTTCACAGGGTTTTCGGAACTTACTTCCTCCTGTCGTTGAAAAAGCCTGGCTTGTCGGCCTGCACTATGACAACATCAAACAGGTCCTGCCAGTCCTTCCCAACTATATAGTTCATGCCTCGATCTCTACAATAAGAAAATTAAAAGACATTTTATTTGAAAAGGGCATTTTGTTACAAGCACTTAGTCACAATGGCTTTCTTTTCTCATGTGATAACTATTTATTGATGTGTATTTTGATTTAAATTTAGTAGCTTGGTCGCACTCACACAAAATCAAGCGGGCTGTTGGTGATCAAAAACATCTTCTTCCCGTTCTTAGACAGCTTCTGCAAAACAGCATGTGTCTGTTCAGCGTAACAGATGTACTTTTCTGCAGAAAAGAAAAATCAAGGCATGACAAGAACATCTAAATTGTATAATTTGCACTGATACAATACACATATCCAGGTCAAAATAAAAATGTACCGATATCAGCCTCTACCGCGCGATACATAATCCCTCTGACATGGACATCTCCAATGGCCTCCTGGGAACGGAGAAACACACCAGATGCAAAATATCAAAGACGACGTAACATCAATGTTCTGCAGTTAAAAACAACACACAAAGCCCTGACGCACTACCAGACACCTCCTGTGAAAGCTCTCGCTCATTTCATCTGGGGACAGTCATAGATCCTCTGAGACTTGTTAATTCATATGATAATGATAGGGAGGACTGAACATAAGAGCAATGATGTGCATCTTTTATTGATTAAATTGATCTGTAGACCCACTAAAAGACTTCCGTCCATCTGTAACACTACTCTTCTCCAGGCACGTGGCACAGATGGTGCTTCCAAACGGTGCCTCTAAAATTAGACTGTTCCTGTTCATGCTGCTCCCTACAAACTTAAATAGCTCTTTCAGGAGCCGTATTTATCCAAAAAATGTGGTCAGAAGATTCTGGGCGTTCTGACATCTGCGGTAGCCTAAATATGCCAGCACTTCCATCTCCTTAGAAACCAATATTGGGGAAGGAAATCTTAATTTTTTAATTGTAAGGAACAACTATACCTTGACGTCTTTATAAAGATGAACCGGCTCGTAGTCGATGTTGTGCTTCATGAAGTAGTCATTAACACATGACAGCAGTGTCATTTCTGGCAGGGAGAAGATGTCCATGAACTGCTTCATGGTGTGACCGTGAGAGCTCTGTATGGGAGACCAGAAGACCTGTTATGCCCTTTTTCAAAGTCTTGATTTTGTTTTTGGGGTCTACTAGAATAGGTTTTCATGCTTGAATGTTCAAAAAACACATTATTTTTTACAAATTGTACATTGTTGCAGCACCTCTCTTCCCAGTCTGTCAGTAATGCTGTTTAGTTCTGGTGTCTATAGCTATATTTCCATCCACCTATTTTTATGTGCATTTTGGGATATCGCATGGATGAAAAAAGCTGGATGGAAATGCCAAGATGCGCATAAATTCTAAAAATGCACATTAAAAAACTTATGTGCTCAAATTAGTAATATGAAAACATACGCATAAACTATGATGGAAACACTTTTAGTGAATAAATTCCTTGACTTTTTTGGACTAACCAACGGACCGATCTCTGAAATGCTGTTTTGGTTATTCTGTAATGCCTGAGCAAAGACTGTCGTTCAAATGTTTAAGTATAATTCCCTCCCATAAGTATCTCATACTACTGTGTTCACAAACACCAGGCATCTGAAAGCAAGATAACAGGACAGCGTTTATTGTGTTTCATCTGCACGCTCTGAGGCGGGAAAGAAAGTTATTATATTTGATTATTATTATATACAGTGGCTTTTACTGCAGCAACTTCCATTTTTCTTAGTGATATTTAAAGGATTAGTTCACTTTCAAATAAAAATTTTTCCTGATCATTTACTCACCCCAATGTCATCCAAGATGTCCATGTCCTTCTTTCTTCAGTCAAAAAGAAATGAAGGTTTTTGATGAAAACATTCCAGGATTTTTCTCCTTATAGTGGACTTCAATGGCCTCCAAACGGTTGAAGGTCAAAATTACAGTTTCAGTGCAGCTTCAAAGGGCTTTAAACGATACCAGACAAGGAATAAGGGTCTTATCTAGCGGAAAAATCGGTCATTTTTAAAAAGAAAAAAAAAATACAACTGTATATGCTTTATAAACACAAATGGTCGCATTGCATGTGCTTCCGCTTCCCGTATTCTTCAAAAAGCTTACGCTGTATGTCCTACGCCTTCCCTATTCAACTTACGGGAAAAAATTGGCACAGCGTTCGTTCCGTAAGTAGAATAGGGAAGGCGTAGGAATACGAAAGTGCAGTTTTGTTTATATAAAGCATATACATTTACATATTTCTTAGAAAATGACTGATCGTTTCGCTAGATAAGACCCTTATTCCTCGTCTGGTATCATTTAAAGCCCTTTGTAGCTGCACTGAAACTGTAATTTTGACCTTCAACCATTTGGGCTCCACTGAAGTCCACTATAAGGAGAAAAATCCTGGAATGTTTTCATCAAAAACCTTCATTTCTTTACAACTGAAGACAGAAAGACATGAACATCTTGGATGACATGGGGGTGAGTAAATTATCAGGAAAATTTTATTTCAAAGTGGACTAATCTGTTAACGGCAGTGTGACGATTTTGTTCTCTTCGACTAACTGGATGGAAACAGTGATTAATTCACAAATCTTTTATGCGATACTCCAAATCTGCGCACAAGTTAAATTCGCAACTTTGGATGGAAACATAGCTAGTGAAGCCACTCCTTCAGAAAAGTGCAATGTGTTGTGATTGGTCAACCGCATTGAGCTTGTTTTGGAAATGTCAAGCCTCTTATAAAGCCCGGAACACACCAAGCCAACGGTCGGCCGTCGGGCAGTTTTTGTTCGTATACAATAAGTTTTCTCAGTGTGTTCCGCACCATCGGCTGAAGTTGGTCCTCGTCTGCTTTTTTTCACCCGATTCGACATGTTGGATCGGCGTCGGAGCTCGTCGGTCAGACGGGGCCATCTGATCATTCTGATTGGCTGTTCAGCTACTGCCACCTGCTGGTACGAAAAGGCATTTCATCTTAGGCAGGCGCAGAACGGACATGCTACTTGGTCGCAGAGTGTCGCGCGTCGGTTTGATAACTCTGGACCCAGACGCTGCCGACATGAATCAACCCCGCAGTTTGCCTTTGTCGCCACTAGTTCGTTGGCGTTGGGTTGGTGTGTTCCGGGATTTACCCCACTACAAACACAACTCAACCAGGCCCCGCCTCCTTTTTTGTGTATGCCTTGGGAATATTGTGACGAGTACATTTCCGGAGGAAAACTCAAGACTACAACCAAAGCATTTCAGGGAGTTCGGAAACAGTGCGTACGGATATAGAGAATTTTGGAGTGACTTCTAACTTTGCAGACCTTTTTCATGCTCAAACAGCAACAATACAGGACAGGAGTTTTGCGTGAGGGTGAAAGATTTGCCCATGTAGATTTTGCAGTGGATTCAAGTTGGTCACAACTTCGCCACATAGATCGACAGAAAGCTGCTCGGTTTGAAACGGACTTCTGCGTGAGCCGCGCTTTATACTTCGCTACATTACTGACCATTTTAAATGGATGTTTTTACCTGCAAAATTTTGCTAATGTGACCGCACCTTTAGGAAATCAAACAAGCAAAAGACAATAAGCATACAGACCTTGCCATAGAAGTCACTCATGATCTCGAGGGGTACGTGGGAGCCCTCATACATCGCAATGACCTCCTTTTCTGGCACAGGATTAAGACCCCTATGGAAACATTAACATGACAATGAGATAATCTATCTTGAGACTAATAATAATGTATAAAAATAGTGCACTCTACCTGTACACAGTTCCCAGCTGGATATAATGAAATGCATCAATCTTCATCAGTAAGGCCTAGAATACGGATGAAACTGACAAGTTAGGCAAAATATATGAAAACTCAAGAAGAATCTAGATCGGGATTGAACACATACCTTTTGGACATCATAGTGCAGACCACGAATCACAAAATTAGGGATGTAATCATATTCCCTCAATCCCTCTGGATACTGTTATGTGGACAGAAAAAGACAATATATTGTTTCCAAAGGCATTTATTTGTTAAAACTAGTGAAACTCTTAAAAATATCATGGTTTTATGGTTGTAATTTCTATGCCACCAGCATCACCACCACATGGAAAATATTGTCAGATTTCATAATAATAACAAATATATATATATATATATATATATATATATATATATATATATATATATATATATGAAGTCTTGGGTCAGTCACCCTGTGCTCTTCGATGAGGATGTCTCGGGCGATGTTGAATATGAGTGTGTGAAGGTGACTGGAGTAGAAAGCTAGTGTGTAGTCATAGTCAAAGCCATAGATCTCAACATCCTGCAGACTCATCTGATTATTGGCAAAGATGGTGTCTGGGTTGACAAAGTTGTTTGATATCACAGGAATTAAATCTGAGGAAAAAACATACTTGTGTGTTAATAAATAATTGACCCTTTAAGTTCAGAGTTTTATTATGTTTGCTAAACTTATAATAAAAAGAATACATTCAAAAGGAACTAAAATGAATAATGATTAACCTGTAGTAAGACATTCATTATGAAAAGAAAATCTTTGCATGGATGATTTCCATGTAATGACAAATGTTGTTATTGTTACTAAACTAAAAGACTTGAAACTATTACAAATAATTTCCTGCAATTGAAATAAAGCTGAAATAAAATAAAATGTAAATATTAGAATAAAAATTTAAACGTAAAACACCTGAATAAAAATTTGCCTTGGCAACTAACTGAAATAAAATGAGTTTAAGTTGAAATACTAAAACACAAAATTACTTTTAAATATTAATAAATTAAATACTATTATATAATATACACACACACACATATATATATATATATATATTCTCATATTGTTGTTTGCAAGTACATAAACATGGTTCAATCATGTCACACAGAATCACTTCAATAACTAAAATCGTACAATCTAAGTAATATAATCCAATACAGTAATATATAACATAATATGATGCAAGGATAGAATAGAAAATAATATTTTATTTATGCATTGCTAATATACAACATCCAAACATCCTTCTGGTCCTCTGACAGTTCTTAAGAGGAAACATGTAAACGCATTTCTATAACATGTGCACAAACTAACCTTGAGTTTGTCGTTTGGTTTCATTGTAAACAGACCACAGCCAGCTGGTCTTGTCGTCACTGGAGCTGGTGCACATGTTCCCTGCTGTCAGTTGTCCCAGAGGACCCTGCCTCCGGGACACGAGACCATATTTCGTTCCCCGGGAGCGTCTTATCCATGGCGTGCTGGTGTTGACCGAACCTGTCCCGCTTCTAGTGTGCAGATACTTAAAGTGCGTGACCAGTTTCTGAAAACTCTCCTTATTTCTGAGAAGGTTTGAAAGTGGCAAGGACAAGGTCGGCATATTTCCACCGCACCAGAGCTGCCTTCAGTACAGTATGACAGACAAGCGCGATCAGCTGTACATGCTCAAATATACACATGCTTACTTCCGTTTGCACGTCTACAGGCTGTTTTCCAGAATAAAAGTCCAAAAAAATTGTTCAGACGAAAACAGTAAAAAAATAAATAAAAATGAGAGAAAAGTCATATTTTCACTATAGTTTTATTTTCTGAAATTAATTTCCTATTTTTCCTAAATAAAAGCACCAAGACCTGAAATGCTTAGAGAAACTCTGAATTAGGCTATAACCATAGGAAAAACAATTGTACAGAATCAGATAAAGAAAAAATGTTGAGCGTTAAGTTCAAATTTTTTTATATGAAAAATGGAGACACAGTACACATGTAAATAACTTTATTCACAGAATAAAATAACTTTTGTACCATTTTACTCAAGCTTTGAAAAAAAAAAAGATGTTTCTATACACAGTAGCTATGAAAAACAAATCAATGGGTCACTGTTTCTCAGAGTCTGTCTGTCTTTCTTTCAAGCCAAGAAGTTCTGTTCGCAGTTCTCCAGGCTTTGGTGGGACCTCTGGAATGGTCTATGATTTAAGAAGAATAAAATAAATAAAGAAAAACATTGTTTATGCCGTACTTAATGTTTATAGTCAACATGAAATTATCATTTATCTAACTTATTTTTATAAAACACATTCCTGGACTTATTTATAACATGTATTGATGAATGTAATTAAAATAAAGTTAAAATTGAATAGATTGGATTACTCTTATGATGGGTGGATGATCTCAGGCACTATTCAATGCCACTACAAAGCTGGCAAGAGCCAGGATATTATTTAAAGGGTTAGTTCATGCGAAAATGAAAATTCTGTTATATTAATAAAGTTCTGTTAATATTGTTGTTGAAATCTGATGGCTCAGTGAGGCCTCCATTGAGAGCAAAGCCATTGAAACTCTCAAGGCCCATAAAGGTACTAAAAACATATTTAAAACAGTTCATGTGAGTTCAGTGGTTCTGTCTTAATATTATAAAGTGACAAGAATACTGTTTTGTGCATCAAAAAAAAAAAAATCTAGAAAAAACTATCTAGTGATGGGCGATTTCAAAACACTGCTTCATGAAGCTTCTGAGCTTTATGAATCTTTTGTTTTGAATCATGACTCGGATCTCCTATCAAATGGCTAAACTGCTGAAATCACGTGACTTTGGCGCTCCGAATCACCGATTCGATTCGTAAAGCTCTGAAGCAGTGTTCTGAAATCGGCCCATCACTATATATTGTTGAAAAGTCGTTTTTTTTTTTTTTTTTTTGCCTCACAAAAAGTATTCTTGACGCTTTATAATACTATGATAAAACCACTAAACTCACATAACTGTCTTTTTAGTACCTTTATGGACCTTGAGAGTTTGAATGGCTTTGTTCTCAATGCAGGCCTCACTGATCCATCGGATTTCATCAAAAATATCTTAATTTGTGTTCCGAAGATGAACGAAGGTCTTAGAGCTGTAGAACGACATGAGGGTAATAAATGACATTATTTTTGGGTGGACTAACATTTTAATATTACTCTGATTGTGTTTGCTGAAAGAAGAAAATCATATACACCTAGGATGGCTTGAGGGTGAGTAAATTATGGGATAATTTTCATTTTTTGGGTGAACTATTCCTTTAAAATCCCAAATTACAGAAATAAAATGAGTTGCAAATGGCAATTCATATTTACAGACAAACACCTAAACAAATGAAAACACACAAAACCTGATCTGGAAACTTACTAAATCAGGACGGTAATACTGATGCACAACCTGTGCTCCAGCAAACATTGACAACACACTGGCTGCAAACATCCTTAGATATCTTGGCCAAGATACACCTGCTGGCATCCTTAAATCTCAGCTGGCTGACAAATGTTTTGCCAATTAAGAGACTTTAAAACCTAAAGAAAGAAAAAAGTTATAATTGCTCCACTAACAATGTTTGGGTTATGTTAAAGGATTAGTTCACTTTCAAATAAAAATTTCCTGATAATTTACTCACCCCCATGTCATCCAAGATGTTCATGTCTTTCTTTCTTCAGTCGAAAAGAAATTAAGGTTTTTGATTAAATCATTCCAGGATTTTGAAAGTTCACAGTGATCCCAGACGAGAAATAAGGGTCTTATCTAGAGAAACCATCGCTCATTTTCTAAAAAAACAATAAAAATTTGATTTGTTTTAACCATAAATGCTCATCTTGAACTAGCTCTCTTCTTCTTCTCTATTTGAATTCCGGCAGTGTAGACACTGCTAAATGTATTACTGCCCTCCACAGGTCAAAGTTTGAACTAAACTGTCATACACAATATGCTAGTGCAAGTTTATAGCAAGTATATAACAATTAGTTCAAACTTTAACCTGTGGAGGGCAGTAATACACTTAGCAGTGTCTACACTGCCGGAATTCAAATAGAGAAGAAGAAGAGAGCTAGTTCAAGATGAGCATTTATTATTAAAACTTATATAATTATATATTTTTTAGAAAATTAGTGATTGTTTCTCTAGATAAGACACTTATTTCTCGTCTGGTATCGTGTAGAATGCTTTGAAGCTGCACTGAAACTGTAATTTTGACCTTCAACCATTTGGGCTCCATAAAAGTTCACTATATGGAAAAAAATCCTGGAATGTTTTCATCAAAAACCTTCATTTCTTTTCGACTGAAGAAAGAAAGACATGAACATCTTGGATGACATGGGGGTGAGTAAATTATCAGGAAAATTTAATTTTAAAGTGAACTAATCCTTTAACCCATTAGCCATTAAAAAAAAACACTGTTGGTAAAAAAAAACCACTTGGTAAACCACTGTTTTAAATTATTTAATGTATATTTTAAATCTATATTTGTTTCAATGCGGCTTAAAAGTAAGCATTTCAAATAACACAGATAAGTATTTTATAAGTCAATTTCATAACATCAGTTTTTGCTATAAGGTCATTTTATCAATACTAGCTATCTTAAACGTAGCAACAATTGTATATGTATATGTATATGTGCTATTAAATAAGAACAGCATTATATTTCCCACATTAAGCAGGATAAAGTCTGGAGAACGATACACTAACCTTGTTAAGTTACAGTCGAAATAACATTACGGAGTGGTTTCGTTGTACGACATTCAGCAGTAAAGGTTCTTGTTACATGTCTCACATGTTTGCTGTGTAAATCATGTTTATCATAGGGTGTACTGAAATAATAATTTGCCTTAATTTCACTAAGCAATTGATGAAAAATAATTAAATTGATTAAATACTTTATTCTACACGTATGTGAACATTAGTAATTGGATGCACACCATAAGATGCGATTTATATAGAAATGTATGAAGAGAAACACACAAATTCCCCTTTGTAAATAATGGTAGAGTCCAACAATGTGAAGCCAGCCATTAGAAAACTAACGTTTTATTGTGCAAAAGTGTGAGTTTAAGTTCGGTAAGAATTGTACTTTATATTGATGTTTTAAAATGTTCATTTTTAAATCATTGTCTATAATAAATAAATAAAATGCAAAGCTTTGAAAACAAAAATATGCAATTGTATCAGTAAAAGGGAGACTTTTATTTTGAATTTAGGCTTTACCTTTGTTGACATTTTTACCTACACCGGCTTCATTCATCATGTGTAGCATCATTTAGCTCATATTTTCTGCATAAAATACTGATATGTGCCAGAAAAGGTCTGAAGAATATATATGGCAGGTAAGATTCATGACCCAAACGCACAGAAATATATCTGTACGTAACGAAACGAGTTATTTTATGCTTGTATGCGGTCAATTGTCCACACACAGCTCTTAGCTTATTGAATGCAATGAGCTAGTTAGATGCATCCTATAGTGCTGCCCATAACAAGATGCTAACTATGTATATTTCTAGATAATTTGTGTATTTTATATTATCTTTTGACGTTTAATTGATAAGCTAAGCGTAATAAAAACGGGACGGATTTAACGAGAGATTAAACAAAGGGAGGTGTGGTTAACCAGCTGGCATATTAGTAACATAAACATGAATATTAATCTATTAAAGTAAGACCACCAATTAAGATGGAAGAAAGGCAGTATTCATCTCTGACGGCCCCTATGGATTATCTTCAGTACTGGTAAGTATGCCCAGCCCAAAAAGATCCCAAAAAAGTTAATAAATCTTTTAAATAAACTAGTGATTTTTTAAAAAATGTGATTAAGATTAACATCTCGACAAATGCTCTCAAAATGGGATATGAAGGTGTATGGTAAATGTGAAAACACTGACAAGATTAGATTATTCCTGAGCTTTTCAAGTAAGTGCAGTGTTTCTCTCTTTGTAATTTTGTTTTCTCAGGTATCAAACCAGTCCCCAGCAGTACCAGCCGGAGCAGGTGCCGCACTACCACCAGATGGTTAATGCCGCCCAGTTCGCTGAGAGACCCATGGAGGACAAAATCATGACTGATTTATCAGTGCATCAAGATCCATATCTGGATCAACCTCAACAGCATCACCAAGATTCATATCTGGATCAGCCACATCAAGATCCATATCTGGATCAACCTCAACAGCATCATCAAGATCCATATCTGGATCAACCTCAACAGCCTCAACAACCCTCTGTCCAACAACCTGGTACAGCCGTTTCCTCACATCCATTTTAACTGGGATATTTTGGCAGCCCATTTGTACAACTTATTAAATATCTGTTTTTCAGCCCTTCCGACAACTCCAGCAAAAGGCAAGAAAAGGGGAAGGCCTCTAAAAAGCGAAGTAAAGGAAAAGACGGATGCTGAAGAGAATGCCAAGAAAGCAAAGAGGACGTTAGATCGGTTCAACGGCATGTCAGTGGAGGAAGTCATGGCTAGAAAGCTGCCAGACGTCATCACACATAATCTTGACATGCTGATTGTGAGTTATTGAGTTATATAATCTGTATTTATTTATTTATTCTATCAATTCAGTATAAATTTAGTTTAAAAATAATATATATATATATATATATATATATATATATATGTTGTGACAAACATGCATATATATAAAATAAAAAACCAGGACGGTGTGTATATATATATATATATATATATATATATATATATATATATATATATATATATATATATATATATATATATATATATATATATATATAATATAATTTAATATGAATCAAAGATAACACAAGTAAACATACCATGCAGTTTTATTATTTTTATTATGAAGGGAAAACAAAATCCAAACCCTCATGGCCCTGTGTGAAAAAGTGCTTGCTTGCTTGGGAAAATACTCTGATGAGACAAAAGTTGAACTTTTTGGAAGGTGTGTGTCCCATTATGTCTGCCGTAAAAGTAACACAGCATTTCCGAAAAAGAACATCATACCAACAGTAAAATATGGTGTTGGTACTGTGATATTCTGGGGCTGTTTTGCTGCTTCAGGACCTGGAAGACTTGCTGTGATGAATGGAACCATGAATTCTGCTGTCTACCAAAAAATCCTGAAGGACAATATCCGGCCATCTGTCTGTGACCTCAAGCTGAAGTGAACTTGGGTTCTGCAGCAGGACAATGATCCAAAACACACCAGCAAGTCGACCTCTGAATGGCTGAAGAAAAACAAAATGAAGACTTTGGAGTGGCCTAGTCAAAGTCCTGACCTCAATCCTATTGAGATGCTGTGGCATGACCTTAAAAAGGCAGTTCATGCTCGAAAACCCTCCAATGTGGCTGAATTACAACAATTCTGCAAAGATGAGTGGGCCAAAAATCCTCCACAGCGCTGTAACAGACTCATTGCAAGTTATCGCAAACGCTTGCTGCAGTTTTTGCTGCTAAGGGTAGCCCAACCAGGTATTAAAAAAAACAAGGAAGGGGGCAAGCACTTTTTCACACCACTGTAAATATATATATATATATATATATATATATATATGTATATATGTATATATGTATATGTATGTATATGTATATATATGTGTGTGTGTGTGTTTAAATTTATTTATTGTATGGCATTTTTGATAATTTTATAGATCGGCATCAATCCTGGACTGTTGTCAGCCTTCAAGGGAAGGCATTATCCAAATCCTGGGAACCATTTTTGTATGTATTATTCCAATTTTTTTTCTTTGTAAAAGGATGTTTATATATTTAGACTTGTTTTTGATTTGAATGTCTCTTAGGGAAGTGCTTGTTTCTCTCCGGGCTGACTGAAGAACAGCTGAACCACATGCATGACCAGACACTACCTGAACGGTATGGCATTGGTTTCACCAATATGGTGGAGAGGACCACACCTGGGAGTAAAGATCTGTCAAAGTAAGAGTTTAACATTATCCATGAAAAAAGGTGCACACACCTCACATTTACTATTGTACGGCAAATTTTCGCAGATGAAATCTAGTCATTTCAATTGGAATTCATGTGATTGTAAATTTCATGTGAGGGTAAAATGATTTTGCAATGGGTTCTCACGAATTCGCTGCATTGACCAACAGAAATCTGCTTTGTTTGAACATGACTTCTCTGTGAGCTGAGCTTCATACATTGATACACTATTGAAAATTTCACTAATGTGACTGCACCTTAAAATTAGTTATTTTCCTAATTTGATGTTAAGTCCTAAGAAGATGCTTAATGCGAATACATTTGATAAAAAGTGTTGTTTTGCAGCAAAGAGATCCGTGAAGGTGGACACCAGCTTTTGGAAAAGCTCCAGAAGTACAGACCTTTAATTGCTGTGTTCAATGGAAAATGTAAGTCTTCGATTTGGTTTTGATTTAAGTCTAAACTCTCATTTATGGTGTAATATAACTCTTTATATATATTTCAGGTATTTATGAAACATTTTGCAAGGAGATTTTTGGAGTGAAGGCCAAGAACTTAGAGTTCGGATTGCAGCCCTACAAAGTGCCAGAAACGGAAACGGTATGAGTTTCTTTCTTGATAGCACCTTGAGGTTTCCTGTTTATAGTTGCATATTGATTAGATATGAGGTTCTGTTGTCCAGGTTTGCTATCTGATGCCATCGTCAAGCCCACGCTGTGCCCAGTTTCCTCGTGCTCAGGACAAAGTGCACTTCTACATCAAGCTAAAAGAGCTCAGGGATCAGCTGAAAGGAGTGGTGAAGGCTCCGGAGATCCAAGAGACAAACTATACATTTGATGTGACTCTGGCCAAAGGTGAAGAGTTTCACAATTTAAAGTTGGCATGGAAAGGAAGCTGCTATAGTTTTCATTTTTGGGTGATCTAACCCTTTAAAAAAACAAAAATTGTCCATTTTGATTTCAAAGTGACTTTAAAATGGTTTATTAATTTGCTGTTCGAAAACATGATGTTATCCAAAGTCTTTTGTAATGGTTTATTCTAGAGGATGCCAAAAGACTGGCAATCAAAGAAGAGCAGCATGACCCCGAGTACGAGGAGACCTGTGCACATGGATCATGGGGGGAACCACAACAAGCGTTCGGGGTCCATCCTTCTACAGATACAGGTACATACATATTGTGTTGTGTTCAAAAAGAATATGAACAATTTTATGTGTCAGATGCTTGTAATAATTGTCAAAGCTCTCTAGACCAGGTAACGGACAACCGGTGGACAATGCAGCCATTTGCAGACCAGATTCCAGACATCAGATGTAGCAACAACAACCGAACCACCTGAGAAATGTAGTTTCGCACAAAGACTGTTTGTCTGCACTGCATGTACTGAGGAGGACCAACTAAACATTTTTTTATGGTTTTATTTAACGTTTTAATATGTTTTGGCTATGTTTCTGAGTGATGATGCTGAGTTGTTACCTGGAATATTTAATGTATATGATTTGTGTGTGTGTGTGTGTGTGTGTGTGTGTGTGCGTGCAACAAAGCTTTGTTACTTGAAAGCTTGAATGAACGTGAGACTTGAGGATTTCTGTTTGAGACATTTGTTAATTTTGTGCCTCTTTCTCTTTTTTTTTTTTTTTTTTGAAAATATTTTTAAAGGAAACTTTAATCACACTACCGTTCAAAAGTTTGGGGCTGGTAAGATTTTTGTAAAGAAATGAATACTTAAAAAAAAAAAAACTTTTAAAAGTGACAGTAAAAACATTTATAATGTTACAAAAATTTATATTTCAAATAAACATTCTTGTAAACTTTTTATTCATCATAGAATCCTAAAAAAAATAAAATAAAGTCAATGTTTCTACAAAAATATTAAGGAGTTAAACGGTTTTCAACATTAATAATAAGAAATGTTTCTTTAACCAAATCAGCATATTAGAATGATTTCTTAATGATTTCAAATTCGGCATGCCATCACAGAAATATTTTTTTTCTTTAAAAAGAAAAGTTATTTTAAATTGTAGTAATACTTCACCAATATTACTGTTTTTTACTGTATTTTACATTTAAATAAATGCAGCCTTGGTGAGCATAAGAGACTTTTTTCAAAAAAATCTTATCGACTCCAAACTTTTGAATGCATGTTGACTGTTTTTGTTGAAATAGTTTCATATTTACTGAATTTATACCTTTCTGTGGTATTGGGATTATTCTGAGAAGACATGATATTTGACATGCACATGTTTTTCAATAGGAGTATTTCAGCGTAACAAATTGCAAACCATGACTGGCCTCTGGAAGAGGTTTATCACTGTGCATGTCTTCAATGCATGGATTTATAGTAGTATTACACATGGCATGCTCAATCCCACATTTATGGTGCTTATTGAATACCGATCACTCAATTTACCTCATTTTGAATGGTATTTTTAGACTTTTTAGAATTTTGTTATTTTGCAATCAGTGTGCATAACTGTTTAGTACCACTTATACCTGTTTTGTTGCATCATAATAACCCAGCTTCATTGTTGCTGTGAGAATTCTGTACTATGTATGTTATTCTGTAAGTTGTATTTTATTTTTGATGTTTTTTATATGTATGTATCACTAATGGAACTGTTTTAGGGCAAATAAAAGCAAATGGCAAAGCAAATATGCTGAAAAAAGCCATGTGTATTAGTTATTGTCACAATTAAAAATAGGCGAAGCACCATGTGGAAAATCCTGATACAATAGCCGTTTCTCTTTTCAAATATGAAAAACGTTTTGCGTTTATTTCGAGCAATACGAGGTGCGAGTGGCCAAAACCGAACTTATATTTACTTAGCTTTTGTTGTTCGCTAAATGTGAAAAGGGAATTTCGTATTTATTTAAGCGCAGCCAATAGGAGCTCGTTTTGGAGCGTTTAAATGTCACAGGAGACCGGGGCCATACTATTAACTTAAGAGGGGTACCGTTTTTCATTGTCATACTAAAATTAAGATAAAACAAAAATCCCAGAACACGTTTTAAGTGTTTAAATTTACAATAATCATATTCAATATTAAATTATGATTCATTTCTTTTCCTTTTTACATTAAACAGAAAAAATAGGCATACTGTGGCCGTTACACCCCTAGTACTGGTGTTTTGGTTCGCTCCACTGTCAAATTGATTTCTCGCTGTTGGTCTCGTCTTTGTTGCTTTCACCGGTTTTGTTACTAAAACGAGAAAAAACAACATTTCAGTGGACTATCGTTCGAATCATATCACAACGGTATGTATTAATTTAACAAATAAGAGCTTAATTTGATTAATAACACTATGGAAAGTCGATTTATATCGATAGAAGCGCGCTTCACAGCTAGCTAGCGACCATCATTCATTGTACTCAATGAATTGGCACACTAGGCCAGCGTTAGCCGATCATGCTAACAGTCTCAGTATTGGTTCTCTTAACGAAAAATAAAGTATCTTTGTCGTTTACCTGCTGGAATAATATGTGATCACTAAATTCACAATAAATAAATTCACCATCTACCGCAGTTTAAACTCCTGTGGTAAATAGTGGTGCGAGATGTGCTGGTGAATACGTGGAGTGTTTTCTGACCCTTTTCTGATCTGATAGTTTATACACTTAAGCCAAACTAACGTTAGACTGGATATGTTTTGATATTCACTGAATTTAGTAATGCATTTTAGAGTTTTAGAATCGAACCTATTCATTATATTACCAATATAAGTAACGTTACGCCTATAAAAAGGGCAGGTTATAAATATTCCCCTTGTGAGAGTACCACTGAAATTGCTGAACACAATTAAATGAACACAAATATTGATTTATTTAAGTAAATCCTGTAGAGATGGATGAAAGGCTCTATGGATCATTGCCCCATGCCCCCTCGGAATACCTCCAACAATGGTGAGTGTCCCCCTATTTGTCATCAATTGGCGCCAAGATTAATTACGATCCCACTGATTTTATGCTGTTATAATAACATTAAGCACTTCAGTCTTATTTTGAATGCTACTAACCTGTCTGTACCGCAATGCACGAGACCACAATAACAAGAGATATTGAAAACCTGCCTTGGTATTGCCACTTTTGTTTGTTTTGAAAACTGTTGTGCTTCTGCAATTATTAACATGCTCATTTGCAGCAAACATAAGATCCGTGTTGCATTAATGATGTGCTTTCTCACATTATACACTCAGTAGGCCTATCACTTCATAGACATTGCACCTGTTTGCATTAGAGATATTATCTTTTTTGACTGATGCTGCTTAGTTTTGTTCAAGTGTAATGTAGAAGTAGGCTAGTAATTATTTCTAGTCATTAAACTATATTTTTAATGTTTATTTTAATTGTAAACATTTATTTTAAATATATTATAGTCTAATAATTAGCTATAATTATCACAATAATAATAAAGTGGGTGCAAATGTATTTTTTATTTTTTTGTTGTTGTCTAATTGTTAAATGTTTCTTATTTAACAAAAGTAAGATTAATTATAAATGATTTCATGTTTAAAAATTAATAAACAATCAATACATGATTAATAATATGCCATTATATTTATGCAAATGTTGCAATCTAAGTGGTTACAAATGTATTTTCATCTTCATTTCGTTAACTGCAACGTTTCTTTTTGAGTGAAGAAGTAGGCTAATTATGCAAATAATACTTTGCATAATTTACTTTACCTGTAAACATTATTGTTTCCACAGTGTTGGTTGCAATGTTGCCATTTATCATTTAAAAAAAAAAAAAAAAAAGCGTGACTATCAGTACAGAATATCTATCTCTAGTTTGCATATTGTTAAATGCGCAGTAAGCAATTTCTGAGAAACACTGTTGATATTTGAAATCAACCTAAACAAACACACCAAAACACACAATGCAAGAGTGGATGTCTCTTTATCATAGCTGAAGCGAAGCAAAACCAAGCGTGGAAAATAAAGCAAAGATGACGAACGAATGACACAGAAAAAAATGTACAAACCGTTCACTATACAAGTAAGAGTTGGTTGTTAGTGAACACACAAATAAATCACACTCTAAACTGTCCTATTCTTATTGCTAATATTACAACAACAGCATATCTTGGAGCCGAAACAATGCAGGCATCCGTTTTTAGGCCTTCCCGTTTAGGACTTTTCTAATATTATCACGGGTCCTAAAGCTCTTGCCTGATCATAACCTTTCTTTTTCCAATGTTTTTCCTCTGACCTTTCCTCTTTTGTAATGTCTGTCAGTAGGGCTGAGCGATACAGCAAAAAAAATGTATCACGATATAATGTTTCAAATTGATCGGTATTGATAATTATTGAAAATTTTAGAGAAAAAAAATAATTTTTGAATTCAATCAAATAACGTAATTTACTAGAGGTTCCGACACAATATTAATTGCTGCAGTCTATTTTAAAATTTTAAATATATTTGAATTAATTTTTTTTTTTAAATATGTTTGGATTAGGGCTGGGCGATATATCGCATGCGATTGTCACGCGCATTTCGTCAGTAAAGCCGGTTCGCTGATTACCGCTAAATCGCCATCACCTGCTTTCAAATGAAGCGGCATTTAATAGACAGAACCGTAGATCACTCTCAAGCTACGCAATATCACGTTCATATCGCAGATGAATCGCCTTCGATAATGAACGCAATATTGCGTGGCTTGTCAGTGAACTACGGCTCTATCTATTAAATGCCGCTCCATTTGAAAGCAGGTGATGGCGATTTAGCGGTAATCAGGGAACCAGCTTTACTAACGAAATGCGCGTGACAATCGCATGCGATATATCCCCCAGCTCTAGTTTGGATGTATGATTCAATGACTACGTCATAAACTCTCTCGTTTCATTACTGGATGAATCAGTGTATTTGAAAATCTATTGAATGAAGATTCAATGACAAATACATTTTTTTTAACAGTCACTTGTCGCCACCTGGTGGTGAAACAATGTAATCGATAAATGCGTCGTTTTCAGCGCCAAGTTTCTTTCAAAAGCTGATTTGCTCTATTTTTATCGATAACACAGACATTAGTGTTTTATCTGAACTATAAACTTTTATCTCAGTACTTCTGTGATCATTTGAATATTTGTAACACAGAAATAAAGATATTGTGTGGTTTAAAACACTGTTTGTGCAGCTGTTAATACCGATATAAGAACTGCTCTCTCAAGACGAACTTTGAAGTAGCCTAGTTGATCAACTGTAAGACGTAAGCAAACCATGAAACTGCCACATCCTTTTTTTAATTCACAATCTCCTCGTCGCCGGCAGATACAGCTCTCATTTTCATGCGTTAGTGTGTTCTGATTTCACGTGGCGATTGCACAACTGAACTCCTCAGCAACTTGTTTGCGTGTCATGAACAGCGCGTCTGTTTGTGATCCAGGGACGGATTGAACTTGAGAATTGTTCATGCAACCGAACTTCATGTCTGTTTACATTTTAATCCATTTAAGTGAAACTATATCGAGAGTTATATTGAAAAATGTTTTCTGTCGTTATCAATTAAGACGCACCGTCGATAAATATACCGTTTTATCGCCCAAGCCTATCTGTCAGCCATCTCTCTTTCTACAGTCCTTCTTCAAATCTCCCTCTCGCTCGCTCTCTCTCCTCCCCCATCATGAGTGGACACGCCCCCTACTGCTGATTGGCTACAAGAATGTTGTGTCGGATCCACTTTCAACAGCGTTTCTCAGAAATCGCTTACTGCACCTTTAAATATGTGCTTGTAGAATTGGCCTTTTTTATTTAAGTTGGACTGACAACTTCCCTGTTTTTATTTTTTTAAAATAGGGTTCAGTCAGCTCAGCAGCATCTGCAGGCCCTTCAGGCTCAGTATCCTCACATGGCTAATGGTAATGCTGGCTTTATGATGGAGGGACCCAGAGAGGATGGGGTCATGCAGCAGATGCCTGTACACCCAGAGGACGCCGCCCAACAGGCTGCTGCTGCGCAGAAAGGTAGTTTTCCAATGGTAGAATTGAGCTTGGCAAACTGAATACGTACTCTCATGTAGCTTTTAAGTGAGTCAAAGTGATTTTTTCCCTTTAAGCACCTGCTAAAGGAAAGCGAGGAAGGCCGGCAAGCAAAGAACCCAAAGCCAAAGGTGAACCTAAAGCCAAAGCCAAACCCGGACCCAAACCCAAGAAAGCTAAGGAGGATAAGGAGGCCCCGCCTGTTGAAGGACAGGAGAAGATCGATGAAACCTTCAAGAAAGTCAAGAGGAAAGTCGATCGTTTTAAGGGCATGTCGGAGGAGGAAGTCATGAAGAAGACACTGCCTGATATCCTTATCCCCAATCTGGACTATGTCATTGTAAGTTATGGTTTTTGACTGAAGTATGATGAAGTGATGAAGAATGTTCAAACAAAAATGGCATTGAACCCAAATGACTGAAATGAATCTTATTTTTATGAGACAGATCGGAATTAATCCGGGGTTGATGGCGGCCTACATTGGAAGATGGTTCCCTGGACCAGGAAACCATTTTTGTAAGACGACTTAAATTCTACTCCTCTTTAACACCACTATGTTTAAGTTTTAATGTAAAAAGATTTTAAATTACTATATTATTTCATTTATATTATTGCTAATATATAAATATTCAGATATTATTACTATCATTAATAATAATAAAATGTAAAAAGTTTAAGAAATATATTCTTAGTTCAATAAATAAGATAATATAAATACAATATTTAATATAATAGAAATAATTAATATAAATAATATTATAAACAATAATATACCAATTTGCTGTTATACTAATATTTTAAAAAGGAACTGTTCAAAATCTATAATTTTGTCAACACTTCCTAGTCATCTTCAGCTGTTTTTCAAAATATTATTATATTTATATTATTGTTAATAATATAACAATGTAAATATTATTATTAACATCATAACACAATATTGTAATATAAAGCATGTAAATAATTATTATAATCAAACTTTGTTTTTTTTCTATTTTAAATTAATATTTTTAAAATAATTTGTTAAAAAATCTCTGATTTTGTCAATCTATCAGGGAAGTGCCTGTTCCTGTCTGGATTCACAGAAAAGCTGCTAAATCACATGGATGATCAGAGTTTGCCTGAGAAATACGGCATCGGCTTCACAAATATGGTAGAGAGAGCGACACCAGGAAGCAAAGATCTCTCTAGGTGCGGTATAGAATCCCTCTGCTTTCATTTGTGACCTAAAGTGGTGATGTTCTTCTAACCTTTTGCTTGTCACCCTTCGGCAGCAAGGAACTTCGAGAAGGGGGTAAAATCTTAGTGGAAAAAATAAAGAAATTCAAGCCACTCATAGCGGTTTTTAACGGGAAATGTAAGTTTTTGACCACAAATAAAGAATGTGAAGAATACAACTGATTCTTGACGTGCATTTAACAATTATTTTTGTTTCAGGTATTTATGAAATGTTCTGTAGGGAGATATTTGGGAAAAAGCCCAAAATGCTTGAGTTTGGCCTACAGCCTCACAAAATTCCTGATTCTGAGACGGTAAGAAACCTTTTTTTTTGGTTCATTGCATAATAAAAGCAGAAGTCTATCAAATTTGAGCTATACGCTGCATACTGCTGCTTTTCCGTAGGCATTGTACCTAATGCCGTCCTCCAGCGCCCGCTGTGCCCAGTTTCCTCGTGCTCAGGACAAAGTGCATTTTTACATCAAGCTCAGAGAGCTTCGAGATCAGCTGAAGGGTGTGATGAGGAGCAAGGAGGTCGAGGAAGTGAAATATACCTTTGATCTTGGCTTGGCCAAAGGTACCAGCAAAACTTTTATGCCCTTCTTTTCTTAATCATATTGAGTTATGGACATTCAATTATGGACTGTATTTGACCACTTTTCTCTCTCTCTTACAGAGGACGCCAAGAGGATTGCCGTCAAGGAAGAGCAGTATGATCCTGGTTATGAGGCAGCCTTCGGAGGAGCTTATGGAGAACCAGCACCTGAAGGGGGCCAAAGCAATGGATTTTGTAACTTCTCCACATCTGAGGAGACAGGTTGGTACCATCTTTCTTCTGCAGAACACAAAAGAAGAATTTTGTCTTTCATTGAAGTTTAAAGGTGAAGTATGTTAAATAGACCAACAATAATCCTGATTATGATTCTTACTATAATCGAGCAGCCCTACTGTATGGTATTGGGAGTTTCCATTGTAGCAAGTTCCACTGTAGTGTTTTGATTGCTTGTACAATAAACTGGGTTAAAAGAATGTATTTTAACATAAACCATACATCACCTTTAATATGACTTTCTGTGTTAAAAGCTCCAGCCAACGCAGCCGAGAAGGCGCCAACGAATCCAAACGCTGTTGGCCAAGTACAGGACGGTCAGTGGATGACGCAGTCTTTCGCCGATCAGATCCCAGACATCGGCAGCTCCTCTCAAACTCAATCCTGGGGTGTATGAGGACAGACCATGGAGAGGGACTTCTGATGAAGCCTGTCGGAGGAGTTCCTGTGCTCTTCCAGAGATGCTGTGCCTCATATCTTCTCAGAATCGAACCCAGGAGTCTTAAAGTGCACTGGTGTCTTTCTCCTGTGCGCTGCTGTGACGACTGTTACATTATAATTTCAGGAATGATTTGAGGAATCACAGTATCATACAAGGTGGCCCAACTTGCACAAGGAGAATCCAATGGCTGCTACGCTTTTAAAGAAACTGTACCTCTGAACTTCAATTGGGGGCCTTTGGGATCTCGAATGCCTCTTTATTAAAGAAGAGAACTGTTTTTGCAATGAATTTCAATTAGAACTTTTAGGAATTAGCATTTCTATGGAATTGGAATATTTACTCATCTTTTACATTTAATGGTTTAGAGTCATTGACGTTGTTTTCAGTAGTTTAGTGTATGAGGTTCTGAGCACTGGTTTATTGCATTATGTGATATCAGGGACTGATGCTTGATTTTTTCAAAAGGAGCATTCGCTATTATTTCATTTGATATTTTTAGATGGGACGTATTGTTGTCTGTTTCTGTAGTAATATTTTAAGTATAACTACCCAATTTTTTTTTTTTTTTAAGTGCAAATTTTAAAGATCATACTGCCTAATCCATGAGGAGAACATTTAAATAAGGTTTTGTTACTCATGTGACAGATTGTCTTTTTACATGTTGGAAGGACGCAAACATGATGGTTTTAAGAACTTTTATCATACCACTGCAAGAAATTTACAATTACTGATGATTGTAAATGTCTTGCTTATGAGGAAGCATCAACATCACTGTTTAAAAAAAATGCGCACAATCACCTCTCCGCCTTCAGTACTGTAAAACAGAATACAGTGGGACCGTTTATAACAAATGAAGATGGCTGAACTAATCTTCAACATGCCATAATTTATGGAATTTTCCACATGCTCCTATTTGGTGCTATTTTTTACTCTCTGTAAACATCTTTTTTTGTTCATTAAAATACAATTATCCTGATTTCTACTTGTGCTCATTTATTTATTTATTAGTGTTCAGTATTATATACAATATATTGGTGGGAAGAGCTTGTAAACTGGGAGAAAATGTGTAATTCTATATCAACATTGTAAAATATCTTTAAATTATAGGCCATTTGAGTGTTGTGATTATATTAAAGGGTTAGTTCATCCAAAAATGAAAATAATGTAATTTATTACTCACCCTCATGGCGTTCCACACCCGTAAAACCTTATTTCATCTTCAGAAAACAAGATATTTTTTGTTGAAATCCAATGGCTCAAAGGGAGCAATGTCATTTCCTCTCTCAAGATCCATTAATGTACTAAAAACATATTTAAATCAGCTCATGTGAGTACAGTGGTTCAATAGTAATATTATAAATTGACGAGAATATTTTTGGTGCGTCAAAAAAAAAAAAAAAAAAAAAAAAAAAAACGACTTATATAGTGATGGCCGAATTCAAAACACTGCTTCATGAAGCATCGGAGCGTTATGAATCTTTTGTGTCGAATCATGATTCGGATCGCGTGTCAAACCACCAACTGCTGAAATCACGTGACTCCGAACCGCTGATTCGACACAAAAGATTCATAACACTCTGAAGCTTCCTGAAGCAGTGTTTTGAATTCGGCCATCACTATATAAAGTTGTTATTTATTTTTTATGTTTTGGCGCACAAAAATATTCTCGTCGCTTTAATATTAATATTGAAACACTGTACTCACATGAACTGATTTAAATATGTTTTTAGTACATTAATGGATCTTGAGAGAGGAAATTTCATTGCTGGCTATGCAGACCTCACGGATCCATCAGATTTCAACACAAATATCTTAATCCGAAGGGTGTGGAACTGCATGAGGGTGAGTAATAAATTACATTATTTTCATTTTGGGGTGAACTGACCCTTTAAAATGATTCAAAAGGGTATTGAATTTGTTTTAGTCCAAATAATTGTAAATAATAGTAATTATGCAGTGTATCAGAAGATGAGGTGGTGGTGGTCAGTTAGTTCGCTTTGAAGATGAAGGGTCTTGATGAAGAGTTGGACATTTCTGTGTACGTAAATAACTGAAGGCAGAAAATTCTTATTTAGATTTATCAAAACTTAAGATGTTTATTATTTGTATATGTATCATCTTTCAAACCTTGAGAAAGCCTTCTTCCATACTCCTCCAATCATTCCCATTGCCATCTTACACATCTCTGGAATCCATTCAGCAAGTCTAAATACCAGTCAGAGTCTTAGAATGAAATTAAAAGACTTGAATAATTAGTTTTACTAATTTTCACATACCTTAGAAGCATGATGTACACCATCTCCACTGGCAGAATGCACCACTTTACACAAGAAACCAGTTTCATTGAGAAAATCTCTTCATTCTCCATCATGCTAGCCTTACAAAACACTAAATGGGGTGAAAAATAGATTTTTCTTCACATATTATTCTCCAGATTTATGACTTCATGGTGTCAAATATCAGTTATTTGTTGTCTTACCTTTCTTGATGGATTTTGGAAGGATGCTTTTAGAATTCCCATTCATCTTAGATGTTGGAATATGATCCCATAACTCTGACAATGGTGATCTGGGCTTCAGGAGTTCTGGTAAGCAAAACAAAATGGGATCTAAACAGCTACAAAATTACCCGAAATATAATCTCAGGAAGAGTGTAAAGCTACTCACTATTTGCTTGTAAAAAAAGGAAAGCATCCTTATATCCATTTTGACACATCTCAGCCAAGACCTTATTAAAAATACCACAACAAAGGTATGTGGATGCAAGTATGGTTTTGAAAATGTATCAAGATAATTAAACAAATTCAAAAATGTACCTCTGGTTCTGGAGGGAAAAATGCAATGACCACTCGGTGTGCATTAATGAAGCTGATATGAATGCTGACATTATTGTAGTATATTTCATGGAAGTAAAAAGGGTTGCCATAAGGACTGATGTCGCTCTCTCCGGAAAAAGGGGAGATAGTGATGGTGTTCCTCAGACTAGAGAAAGGCATGTTATCACTCAATGCTCCATCTACATACCTCTGAAAGCAGATAAGGGGGAAAAAAGATCATATAAATGGTTAAAACTTTCATTCAATTTGCATATAATTGAAAAAAATGCACACAGATTAATTAAATAATTAAATTAAATTAATTTAAAAAAAAAAATCTTGTTACAAAATAGGCTACAAAAAACGTACACTCGCAAGAATGGTAGAAAAAGCTGATTCTCTTTAAATGGAGCGGGTCGCCACCATATTTGTCGCCATGTTAAGATCACATGACCAGTCAAACGTCACTCGTTTTATATCATCAATTCACCTGTGTTCACCACGGGAAAAAATAAATAAATAAAAATAAAAGATAATTGCGACTTTTTATCTCACAATTGCACGTTTATATCTCGCAGTTCTGACTTTTTTTCCTCATAATTGTGAGTATAAACTCGCAATTGAGAGGTATAAAGTCCAATTCTGAGGGAAAAAAAGACCATTTTTTTCTCAGAAGTGTTTATATTTTACAATTCTGACTTTATAAGTCGCAATTTCGAGTTTATATTACGCAATTCTGAGGAGAAAAGTCAGAATTGCAAGATGTAAACTCGTAATTGCGAGGAAAAAAAGTTAGAATTGTGAGATTTTAAAAAATCGCAATACCTTTTTAATTTTTTATTCAGTGTCGGAAACAAGCCTTGTAGTTATCAGACACTTTCGCTCGTCGAATAAAAGGTTCACTGCTAACAAAGTCCCTTTAAAGGAACACTCCACTTTTTTTGAAAATAGGCTCATTTTCCAACTCCCCTAGAGTTAAACAGTTGAGTTTTACCGTTTTCGAATCCATTCAGCCGATCTCCGAACTTTGCTGCCGTATCATGGCTGCAGCAGTGCAATGATATTACGCAGCGCCCGTGAGCCCCTGCTTGCACAGGGAACGTGCCTTGCAACCATGGAGACGTTTGTGAGAGACGCTGCGTAATATCATTGCGCCTGCTGCAGCCATGATACGGCAGCAAAGTTCCTTGATTATTACGCCGGAATGAGAGTATAGTTCCTAGCCAGATCAGCCTAGAAAATCGCAACTTTTCATTTTCCACCGGTCTTAGTACACGATGTAACTACAGAAGAGTCAAGTTTTAAATAGGAAAAATATCAAAACTCTTTGGTCATTTTTAAGCGTGATGCTAACGGTCTAATCAGATTCAATGAACTATGTTAAGCTATGCTAAAAGTGGTACCGCCAGAACCGGAGATCGGCTGAAAGAATTCGAAAACGGTAAAACTCAACTGTTTAACTCTAGGGGAGTTGGAAAATGTGCCTATTTTCAAAAAAAGTGGAGTGTTCCTTTAAGACAAGTCATTTCACTCAGCGGCCATCTTTGAATCTTCGGGCATTTTACTGTCTATGCATCCTGGGCATCATGCAGCTCCAAAGCTGTTTACCAAGCTTTCGATTGAATTTCATATTTGAAATCACCAATGAAATCTGACAACAACTGTCTCATAATTTTTTCCCCAAACTCTCGAATCATGACAAAAAAATATTTATTGTATTTTTAGGCTAGATCAAGCTAATGCGCATGCGCAGACCTAAATGCGCGTCTCTTGTGCCTCATTTCGGAGGCGCGTGTCTGACTGTTTCTATAGAAACCGGTGCTTCTAACGGCCGCTGCAGTGACGCGTGACTTTACCAGTCGGCGATTGGCTCTTATTTAGAACGCGGGACTTATTCCGCCATATTGCGCGTTACACTTTCTCCCATTCAAAACAATACATTTTTCCATTACCATGACAACAAAGGCCACATTTTCTTATGCGTAATGCTGCATTTACGCCGCTAGGTGTCAGTATAATATCAAGATAAAAAGGCCAGCAAAACATTCAAATTATTAAAAAATAAGTGTGCACCTTTAATTGAAAAACTGCAAATTATATTGCAAATGAACCACAGAATTACAGTCAAAAGGCTGTATTTATATGGCTATATGGGTACGTACTATTCCATGATAGCTTGGAGGAATCACACCACAATACAGTGGGTAAAAGCAGCTACAAATCAGAGCCTGCAGACAGGGAGCAAAGTGTAAATCATAAATCCTCATTAACACCTATCTATTCATCAGGCAATAAAAGCCAACAAGGTAGCTGAGTTCACCTGAATGAGATCTTCTTTACTGTCAAACTCAGACACCAACACATTTTTCCCATCGGACACTCGTGTGAGTGACACATACAGCCGTCCGCTGGCGAGCAGGTGTGCATCATCGGGCAGGTCTCGGCTCAAGAAGTTTCGTACTATCTTCAGTAGGTTGAAGGAGAGATGCACAGCACCCAGAGTGCATTTCCGAGCCTCTCGGGACATTTCCAGCAAATTTTCACAGCATTTGGCTTCAAAATGGAATTTCCTTTAGAACCACCAGTATTAATCAATATAATGTGATCAAAATGAATTACAGGGTTCCTATCTTTTATGATTTTGGAATATTTAAAGATAATAAATAAAGATTTGTCTGATCCATGACAAATGCCTTCCACAGACATTTTTTTTTATCTTTAACAACTTTCGGGTGTTTATAAATCACAAATAATTGATGAAACTTACCTGGAGACATTTGGCATGCTATTACTGCACCCATAAGAGCACCAGATGAAGCCCCACAAATCTTTGTCGCCCCCTTAAGAAGAAACTGGGCCCTTTCGGATAAACAGCAATAGACTCCACAGTAATAAGCCATCAGAAATCCACAGCCGGCAAAAGAGATGTTCAATTCTTTATCACACTCCTGCATGTTCGTATGAATCCCTTAGCTTACGCAGTGCAGGTGCGATAACTAACATGAGGGGCCAGTCATTAGCACTGATCTGGCAATGCTCTAGTATTGTGAAACAGAGTGTTGCAATCACAGGGATCATGAACTGGAAAAACAACAGTGTAGTGAGGACATTGATTTTCTTGTCAAAACATTAGTGATCTTGAAGGCAATGATTGTGTTTTTAAAGCACATTTTTCTTAATAATGATCAAATATAACATTTATAATTCTATTAAAATACATAAAATATACCATAATTATGATTTATGAATAAAAATGGCAGAAATATATGATCAGAATAATCTGTTTATTTTTGTATGAAAACATTTGTGACATCAGTGTAGCTAAAGCAGTGCAATATGACACTCAAAACAAAGGAAACTGCGCTCATTTTAGGAAAATGCGCAGAAAATCATTGTATGAAATCCTCCCTGAGAGGTTAGTGTCAAAAAAAGATGTGAAATGAAAGAATTCTTCCTCTGATAGATTCATGCTGTACTGTCTCAGAACCTAAAAAAACAAAAAGTTGTATGATTAAATACATGATGTGAACTGAAAGTGTTTTTTTTTTTTAGTGTAAAATAGTGTCTCGTACCTTTCTGAAGTCCTGAAGAGAGATCTTTCCAGTGCGTTCTTTGTCAAAGGAGGTGAATTTTTGCCTCATCTGCCTCCAGAAGAGCTGGACAGGCCTGGAAATTCTCAGCATGGCTTCAACACACTGTCCACTAAGTGGACCGGGACTCATCTAAAGAGGAAGTCAGAAAATGCTGCATGAACTATACTGGCTCAATATATATTATATAACCGCTCAAGATGACAGCAGGCCATGATTGCAGTGAACTCACTGGTGTCGTGGGGAGCTGCAGTTTGAGTCTGGAGAATGAAGTGTTGAGCTGAGGGCTGAACATGAGCACAAAGTGCCGCAGAAAGTCCGGGTAAGAGAGACGTCCGCTGTTTTTGATGTCATATTTGACAGCCAGCTGCTTAAACTCAGTTGGACTCAGATCAATATGGAGGCCCTGGAGTATCTCTGCAAAACATCAATTCAAAGTTACCATTTCAAAACAACATTGTGACAACAACAGTGTTATCATATGGTAATATAAGCAAATATATAAAGTAAGAAACTACATTTACTGCACAAAATAAGCAATACGTTTTCATTGTCATTTGCAATCTATTATTATTAGGGTCCCACACTTTTGACATGAATTTTTATAATAATTAAACAAGTTATACAAGCATACAGTATATATGCATGTATAAAAATAAAAAAAATTATAAAATTTATATCATTTTAAATAATCAAAATACAATGCATAAAAATTATATATTACATTATATATTTTATGTTATTTGTAATTATATAAAAATATTATAATTCAGATTGATTCCCTAATAAATCATTCAGAAAAAGTATTTTAAATGTAATTATTTTATTCATTATATATGTGTTATATACTTATAATTATATATATATTATATATATATATACACATAATTTATAATATAATATAATTACACATTGTTATATTAAAAAATATATACAAATGATATTATACATTATTTCAGAAAAAATTTAATAATTCCATGACTTTACCATGATTTTTCAGATTTTTCAACAATATACTTGTATAATAATTATACAAATTATATATAATATATATATATATATATATATATATATATATATATATATATATATATATATATATATATATATATATATATATATATTAAAGTTTTAACAATTATATTATTTATATTTATAAAAAATCATTTTAATTTAATAATAAATAATTCAGAAATATATGTAAATTGTTTTTGACTGTGGGAACCCTGTAAATATGCTGTGACTGATAAATGGAAAGAAATCAAACATGTACCTAGGAATATATCCACATCTATCTCCCCTTTTCTCTCAGGGTCCGCCTGCCTGCATCTCCTCTGGATGTGCCTCCAACAGTCCTGGATCCTGGAACGCACCTTCATCTCCACGTCCTCACAGTTCAGCAGTGGCGTGGACCTTCTGCTTGCCGTGGAGGGCCTCTGAAGTCGCTCTGAGACTGATGACTGTGAGATACAAATGACACTGGAGACACTTGGAAAGAAGAAACAACTAAAATAAGCAAATTAAGTAAGTAATGCACTGTACCGTAGAGCGAGTAAAGGTGCAGGGTGCTGTTTTGGGGCGTCTGAGGGATGCTGGTCTCTCCAGTGTTGATCTTGCTGAACCTGGTAATGATTTAGCAACCTTTTCCAGGCCTTTCTGTTCTCCACTGAACTTTTTCAGGAACTCACGATATTCCAGATTTCCAAAGCCATTAACTGGTAGCATTTTCCACAGGTTTTGAAACTGAAAGAGTTGAATGAGTTTCAAGCAATTGAAGGAACTATTAAAGATGTGGTACACTCTTAAAAATTGGTATCTATGCTTACATGAAGAAATGCAAAAGGTTCTTTATAGCAGAAAAACGTTCTTTACATTTTTAAAAGGTTTAATGTTCTTTGGGGAACCCAAACTGGTTCTTCTATGGCACTGCTGTGAAACGCCCCTCTTGGAAGCTTTATTTTTAAGAGCGTACTGGAAATTACCTGGTCGTCAGTAAGCCTCATGAAGTGACGATCACAAATGGTCTTAAAGTCCATTTTCGAGATTGTGTTTATATTGGCGTAGTCGAGGTCTACCATCTCCTTTGTTATAGTGTACATGCGGGCCGACACAACCTCCTGTACCCGCCTCAAAATGTCAGAGACGACTAAAGGTCGGGTCTGATTCGGAAAACGCATCTTATGGATTTTCTTCAGCCATTCATCTGCTGTCTGTTAGATTTAAGAAACAACCATTTTAATATACTCTACACCAACTAATACATGCAACTAAGACCATTTTACATTATGATGATACCAAAACAATTTCTGACCTCTTGAGTGTGGAGGTTGAACACTTGGAGGAATTCCTTCCAGTCAATCATAATCTCCTCTCCTTCGCTCAGTCTCATCTCAGACAGCAACTTCCTGAACTGCACATCTGAGAGACGCATGCAGAAGTGGTCCAACACTTGCCGAAACTCTGTTTGTGTTATAATCCCATCTCCAGTCTTATCAAATGCAGAGAAGGCCTAGGAAAGCAAAACACAGGAGCAGTTTTTTAAATTTATTTAAAAAAAATCTTAACTCATGCTCATCAAAGCTGCATTTATTTGATTGAAAATACAGTAAAACAATAATATTGTGAAATATTATTACAATTTAAAGTAACTGTTTTCTATTTTACTATATTTTCAAATAAAAGCTGAATTTTCAGCAGCATTACTCTAGTCTTCAGTGTCACATGATCACTCAGAAATCATTCTAATATGCTGATTTGGTGTCATTTTAATATAATTGAGAAACTATTATAGTTTTTAATATTTGTAATTGTTTAATTTTAGTTCAGGTTTTAGTCATTTTTAAATGTCTATATAGTTTTTATTCTTTTATTTCAGTTTTAGTAATTTTAGTACATTAGTTAACATATGAAAATGAGAACTGTAGTCTTGACAACTAGCTGAAATAAATTTCAATATTACATATATTTTATTACAAGTAAAAAATATGTTTTTCATAGTATTAGTTTCAGTTCAGTTAACCTTAATAACCCTGTTTGGCACTCAAAAAACATTTTAAAAAAAAGTTTAACGCCTCTTGCCGTTCAAAACGCTTACGCTACGTCAGTTACGCTTTTGTCATAATTTGAATATGGAAGGCGATCTGGCGGAAGCTAGATTTTTTACTTTATACCTTGTTAAATATGGATTTTTTAATTTATGTTTTTACACAAATGCATCGCTTCACTTCAGAAGGCCTTTATTAACCCCCTGGAGCCATGTGGAGTACATTTATAATAGATGGATGCACTTTCTTGAGCTTAATACTCGTTGATGCATCAGTTTATTTATTAATATACCTCTGATTATGTTCATCAGAAAGAAGAAAGTCATATACACCTTGGATGGCTTGAGGGTGAGTAAAGCTTGGGATAATTTTCATTTTAAAGTGAACTAATCCTTTAATATATTATATAAATAGTCTGTACCTTGTAGAGAGTATCTGAAGAAGCAGTAATCAGCTCCTTGACTCTCTGTATGGCTCTTTCTGGACTCAGCTCCTCAACATCCTCCACTGGTTCTGGAGAACCCATAGGCGAGCTTTGAGGAGGGTCGACTGCAGTCCCACTCGAGACTGGAGGTCCAGCGAGATGTTTTAGGAAATCAAGGTACGGCAGCTCCTTCAGACAAGCATCAAAGCCAAGGCTGAAATGTAAAGAGAATAGAAGAAGTATAATGCAGTGCCTGACAACACTTATCACATTTTTGTAAATGAACAAGAACATGTCTGTAATGGAGGGTTACAGGTTCAGTAGGCATGTGAGCTGTGTTTCTGTTAGCTGAAAGCCATGTCTGCGCAGGAGAGAGAGCAGGTCTGTCAAAGTCACGTAACCATCTTTGTTTTTATCCAGAACCACAAGGCTTCCACTCACACTCTCAAAGTCACTCCCAATCCACTTCCTTCAAACACAGATTCATGTATCACTATATGTATGAGCAGACTGATTTCATACAGCATTACATTTGTCATGTGTATATTATGATTTGATAGAGACAATTCTCACCTAAGATTTTGTAGCATAACCTCTAGATCAGGTGTTGTGGAAATCTCTGTGAGCTGTTCCTGTAAAGCGTCCGACTGACTGTCTTCATCTGATGTGGCTTTAAACTTTCTTAAAAATGCTGTCTGAGTGAGGAAGCCCTTCCCCTCCTCATCATATCTGTGTAAAAGTGTTTATTTACACAGATATCAATTCTTGCCATACATGTATTTTAGTTAATGTCATGCTAATATTAATTCTGAATCAGCTGTTAAATGCATTGAGGAACACATACACATATTAAAGTGAAATATAATATAAACAAAATTAAGTTGCTTACCTGCGCCAGAGTTTTTCAAACTCATTTGGTGTGATCGGCATGGAGTATTTAAAAAGTAGCTGCTTTAGATCATTTTTGGTCATGATGCTTTCACCATCGTCACCCAACTGGCAAAAGGCCTGTGTACACAATTATTAAGTGGAAAGTTTAGTTTAAAAGAGCACTTATTAATTTTTTCCTCATTAAAATTTTTAACATGGAGGGGTCTCCTCATGGGAGTTCACATGATCAGTCAAATACTGCTCTTGCTAAAAACAAACATATCTTACTATAAACATGGCTGACTGCAAATAATGCATCAAAAGTGATTTCTACACTTTCTACACAAGCTATTTTTTTGCATTATGTTACATCCAGGCCACTAGGTGTCAGTGTACGTCAAAGACATCTGCCATATAGCGCAAAAAAAGTGAGCAGGACTGGATGGAGATTACCTTTGAGAGCTCTGAAGATCTTTTGTGCACAATATCTGCTAGATAGTCATGAACTTGGTCACATGCAATGTCAAGACACCCATCTCCTCTGAAAAAACATGAATTCTGAGCTGTTATGTTTACAAAGACAGCTAAGATTATATATATATATATATATATATTATATATATATATATATATATATATATCGATTAATTCCAGAGAAGTAAAAGGTTCTTACAAGGTGTTATTATGGTGATGTGATTTCATCTTGCCACTAGAGAGGACTTTTTTGTAGAAGTCAGTGTAGTTGAGTGTGGCACCGGGAGTAAGGCCCAGCAGGTCGAGCAATCTCTGATACTCTCGCTCTTGGGTTACAAACATCAGGCTGTCAAACAGACTCCTGAAATCAATCCGATTAACTAAGCCATCTCGGTTCTTGTCCATGAGACGGAAAGCGGTCAGAACATCCTGTAAACAAGAGCGAGGTAAAAATGTCTCAAGCACTGGGACATATTCTGCCATGAGAAGAAGTAAATATACAGTGGCCTAAAATGTACATAAATATGTACTATTTGTGCATTACATATATGTATACATATGTACATATACTGTATGTAAGTAAAAAGTTTATTTTAGTAAATAAGTAAAAATGATCTGTTGCTTTGATACCCCGTGATATTCCTTGATCCTCTTTTTAAGTTGACCAAGACAATCCTCTGCAGTCAAAAGAGTGGAAGTTTGCATGTTTTTTGTCCATTTATCTTTGTCCTTTTCTGGTTTTGTTACTTCTGTGATGAAAAGAAATTAGAAAAATTATGTTTTGCCAGTTTGTGCCATATATTTGCTCACCCAAAAATGAAATTTCTGTCATTAATTACTCCCCCTCATACGGAAGAGGATTAGGGCCAAGCAATAATAAAAAATGAAACCATCTCGAGATTAAAGTTGTTAAATTTCGAGAAAAAAACTTGTTAAATTTCGAGAAAAAAGTCAAAATAAAATGTTGAGAATAAACTCGTTAAATTATGAGAAAAAAATTGTTAAATTTCGAGAAAAAAGTCGAGATAAAATGTTGACGAACTCATAATTTACATTCACGAACTCAACATTTTATCTCGACTTTTTTCTCGAAATTTAACAACTTTAATCTCGAGATGGTTTTATTTTTTTATTATTGCTTGGCCCTAATCCTCTTCTGTACCTTCATGTTGTTCCACACCCGTAAGACCTTCGTTCATCTTCGGAAAACAAATTAAGATATTTTTGATGAAATCTGAGAGCTCTCTGACTCCATAGACAGCAATTTAATTACCACTTTCAAGGGCCAGAAAGGTAGTAAAGACAACATTAAAATAGTCAACGTGACTACAGTGGTTCAACCTTAATTTTATGTGCGCAAAACAAAACAAAGGTTTTTGTTTCGTTTTTGCACACAAATAATTTAATTTGTGTTCTGAAGATGAACAAAGGTCTTACAAAGGAACGACATGAGGGTGAGTAATTAATGACAGAATTTTCATTTTTGGGTGAATTAACCCTTTAAGTAAAAAGATTCTGTGTTATATATCAAACCTTCAAATTTGGCCACAAAGTCAGTAACAGAAATTGGACCCAAATTAAAACCAAGAGAATCAATAAGCATCTGAAACTGGAGTCCTTCCAGGAAAATACCACAATCATCCAGAATCTGAAAGCAAGAGTGACATAAATCGATGTAAAGAACTCAATGTTTCAGGCACTGAATGAATGACTGTCATAATTATAGTACCGGTAATGAGTTTCATTGTGACGTCATGTAAAAAACAAAACATGAACAAAAAGTGTGAGCAGATCTCAGGCCATACCTTACAAAAATCTCTCAGAGTGAACGCTGCTGTTGAGCTTTTCCTGGTGGACATCAGATAGTCCTGAAGGGTCATCCCTTGCCTCTGAAACCTGTCCTTGAGTTTCTTTAGGACAACATCTTTTACTGCTTGTGCTTTTATGTTCAACATGCAGGCTTCATGTTTCTTTTCCTCCCTGTAGTATACCAAAAAAACATTTATCATATGTGATTCCTCATCAGGGCAGGGTGTTACATATCACTCCTGTGTTCATTAACTATACAGACCTCTCATTGATTTGGATGCCCTCATTCCTCTCTGGAACACCCAAGCTTGTCAAGAACAGCTTGTAGTTCACACCTCCACCCTCCAAAAATGGTTTGCAGAGCCTTGAAAGCAAATAGGGGACATTAGTCAATATCCAGAGGTAAGGCTGAGGGCAGAGAAGTGAGACTCACTTGCTGAAGTGGTGCTCAGACAGCGGTAGTCCATGTTGTTGGATCAGTCTCCTAAGGTCTTCTAGTGGGATGATATCACTCTGGTTTTGAGTTGTGTTGATGATAGATTCAATCAGCATGTCATAGTTCTCAGAGAGCTTCTCCATCAAAATCCCTTCCACCTGTAGAAATCATGTATGTGTAAGAATTAGTATTGGCAAGTGATTCATTTTTATCTTAGATATACTGGTGGTAAGTAAGTTCAAAGTTTTGGTGCAGCATAAAATATAAAAAATACAGTAAAATTACTGTGCAGGTTACTTACTGCATTCCATGTTGTTGTTGCTGAGGAAGGCAATGTGTTTACCCATGCTGGAGCCTTTATATTGAGCTTTGGTGTCTGCCGGAATTAATAGTCAAGTCAAGTCAAATTTATTTATATAGCGCTTTTTACAATTGGTAATTGTTTCAAAGCAGCTTTACATATTAGAAGCACAGAAAAAAAGAGAAGTGGTTAAAAATAAGCTGTACAAGCAAGCGTGGTAATGTGTAACATATACAAGATGGTGCTTCATTAAGCCAATGTCGGCTGACTCCCAGGGGTGGAAAAAACCCCCTAGGAGAAAAACCCAGCGTGCTAGCACTGGGAAAAAAGTCCTAGGAGGGAAAAAACCCCTTGGAAGATATATATAATATATGTAAATGGATATGGAGATCAAACAACAGGGTTTTTAAGTTTCATTTTAAATATGTGAATAACCTCTATATGGGAGAATCTGTCAAAACTTGTCAAGAAATAAAATAAAGAAAAACAAATGTACTATTTTGGACACGTTTTATTTATTAGGACATAGTGGGACCCACTGTACCCACCAATCCTCATTACAGTAATGTTTTTGTCAGTATTTTGTAATGATTGTAATGTTTGTATCATTGTATCATTTTACTTAAAATATTGTTTTGTAATAACTCTTTTTTAAATAATCTATGGGAGTTTTTAAAAAAATGCATCTTCATTTTTTATGTCACAGTAATCAGAATGAAACATTGATAATTGGGTAAAATTAGCTTATATATATATATATATATATATATATATATATATATATATATATATATAACACATATACATAAATATATATATATATATATATATATAGCTTAATACATAGCATATATATATATATATACACATTTGATTTGTAGGGTAAAATGTGACCCAGGCAACTCTTCCTAAAATTCAGAACAGGTATTACAGTACAGCAAAGGTTACAATTTTTTTTTATTTATAAAATGGATTTATTGTGTTTTTATATTCTCACACACACACACACACACATATTTTTTTTCTTTTTTTCCCGCAATCCCCCCCAAGTAATGTGTAAATTGAGCTTTATTGTCTTAAAAATGTCCTAAAAATTGTCCAAAAAATGCCAAATGTTATAATACCTCGATTGGCCTTTGGTGATGGAGGAAGTCCAGAAATTGTTGGTAATTTATGACATCTGTATGTTCCACATCCAAGACATCAGCAAGAGCCGTGAACTGCTCAACGGTCAGATGGAAATCGAGACTCTCCAGAGCCCTGCATAGTTCATCTCTACTGATAAACCCTGTTCTGCTCTGCAGAAACAATGATCATTATTATGAGTAGTTGATATTTAAAGGGCACAATTCGATTCAAGTTTTTCTGAATCTCAAAACATACTTTATCGAAGTCCAGAAAGGCCTCTGTCACAAGAGGATGATTAAGTACATGTTGACGTAGTCTTGCTAAAATTGCTTCAATACTGCATGTTTCTGAAGTTGCTGGAGGAGATTCTTTCCTGATTGAAACATTAAAATATATTTGCATGATATATGCTTTCTTCAACATATTGCATTAGTGTGTTAGAAATAATATTGATTTACAGGACCCAAAATGTATGGCCAACTTACTGTGCTGTTATGTCATCTTTGAACAATCCAAGAAATATTCTCCACTGCACAGGCTCTGTGCTGCTCACTCCAAATCTGTGACAATAAATGATCGCTCGATGAATTTAACAACTGCAATCAGGTAAGTACATAAACAATATGTTAAAATCTCATACCTGTTTAATAACTCCCTAAAGATGTTATCATCCATGGGAAAGAGGAAATTACTGAGGACAGATCTGAGATTCTCTTGGGAGACAAACCCACTGTCTGTGATGTCAAATGCCTGCAGAGCTTTTTCAACAAGGCTGTGATTTTTCTTGATCTGTAAATTGCCAAGTAAAGTAGAAAACTGTGTTTAATGAAATGCTCATATATATGAGATGAAAAATAATCGGTCATACTCACTTTGCTCAAAAACCTGATCTGGACTTCATCCAAGGTGTCCCTGGATTTGCCTGAAAAAGCCCTTACGCTTGTCTTACTTTTAGGTCTTGTTGTGGTTCGACTGACAGCATCCCAATTCAGTGCTGAAAACGGGCATAAATCAGAGAAACAATTGACATATATTGAATAAAAATAAGCATACATTTCATTCTGGTTTGCCAAAACTAATCAATACTGTATCATATTTTTATATTACATCATTTATTTTGCATAACTGTACCTAGTTGTATAGAATCTGGTGCAAATTTTCTATAGTTTTCACAGTCGACACCAAGATGCTCAAGAAAATCCTTGTAAGATATTGTGTCAGCATTATTCACGCTATAATGTGACCATAGTCTGTAGGAAAAGACATAGACACAAAGCATTTAGCATTCTGGGAAAAACAATAACACATCAAAAGAATTCCATTAAGTGGAAAAACCAGGACCTGTGGAATTCCAGCTGACTCATGGGAAAGCAGTATCCCTCTAGCACTTTACGCAGCTCATGTTGCTGTATCTGCCCATCACTGTTGTAGTCAAACAGCCGAAAAGCCCTGGTGATGTTTTTCAAATTGCCTCCGATCTGAAATGATGAGAATCATGGATATTACACACTAGCATCTACAGGTAAATATGTATATAAAATTCATACCTTATCACCCACACCTTATCTTTCAGACGACACTGTAGTTCTCCAAGTGACAAGTTACTGTAACTTCCACTCCTGGATGAGATTCTGTTAAGAGATTATATATTGTATGTATAAAGAAATATTATACATAATGATAAATACATTCAGCAAGGGCACATTAAATTAATCAAAAGTGACAGTAAAGACATTTCTAACATTTACAAAAGATTTCAAATAAATGCTGTTCTTTTGAAATTTCTATTCATTAAAAAAAGTCCTTTAAAAAAAGATTTGTGCTTGTCAGAAACCCACATCATTGATAATAAAATGAAATGTTACTTGAGCAATGAAGAAATGTTACTTTGATTAGAATAATCATGTGACACTGAAGACTAAAATTGTTTTAAATTGTAATATATCACAATATTACTGTTTTACAGCATTTGTTGATCAAATAAGAAAGGTTGTAAATGGAGGGCATAAAAAACTTTAAAAAAGATAGTGTATAAATTAAAGAAATATAATAACTGAGAAAATATCTACAAAAGCATAAATTACCTGCCCACAGCAGATGAAACCTTGCAGTATCTTCTGAGAAACTCCATATAGGGAATTGTTCCATTTTCTCTTAAGTCAAGCTATATGAAAAAACGGAACGGATCACAGTTCAAACAAATACTTATACATACAATTTCTGGTGGTGCATAGATCCAAAGATAACTCCAAGATCAAAAAAAATGAAAGATCCGCACACGAGAATGAAGTCAAAAAAGCTCCAATGAGGCCACAAAAAGTGCTTTCGGAATCAACCCTTCATCAGTGCCATGATCATGGATATGGTCTGGCAATAGGCTGTCAATCAGGCATTGGCCCCGCCTACTGGAATGCTGAAGGGTTGATCCCGAAAACGTTTTGCACTTGCACTTTTTGTGGATAATAAATTCATTTGAGCTTTTTTGACTTCATTCTCATGTGTGGATCTTTCATTCTTTTAAATGGATAGTTCACCCAAAAATGAAAATTATGTCATCATTCACTTGCCCTCAAGTTGTTCCAAACCTGTATAATTTTCTTTGTTCTGTTGAACACAAAGTAATATATTTTGAAGAATGTGGGAAACTGAACAATTCTGGTGCACCATTGACTTCCATAGTATTTTTTTTCCTACTATGGAAGTCAATGGTACCCCAAAGCGGGCTGGTTACAAACTTTCTTCAAAATATCTTCCTTTGTGTACAGCAGAGCAAAGAAATTCATACAGGTTTGAAACAACTTGAGGGCAAGTGAATGATGACATATCAAGTGAACTATCCCTTTAAGTCAAGCTAAAATAAATATATTATATAGTGAGAATATGAAACATTTAAGATGAAAAATCACTGCCTTAGTACCACAAAATAACATTGCACTGAAAATGGTGTTGTAATTCGAAATGAACACACCTCAGCCAACAGACCCTCAAACTGACACTCGGTGAGAGGAACAAGAAAGCCCTCAATGACACGTCTGAACTCTCCTTTGGTGACAGTTTTGTTGCCTTCTTGGTCAAAGGCTTCAAAAGCAACCTTCAAGTCATCTTTTCTGTCCTTGACTCTCTCCAAGAGTACGTTTTCAATGTCCACCAAAGAAAGGTTCTCATCTGCCACCGACTGCACTGAGGAGGCTGTAAAAATGAGATAGAAAATGTCCTTTAATACAATATACTAGACAATACAAACTAAAAACAACCAAAAAAAACAGCATAAACCCTACCAGAGTCAGATTTGAGAGTGTTCCTCCTGGATATTCGAGACGAACTCTTGACTCTAGGGATGATGGCGAGCCCTTGTGTTATAGGCCTCAGATCTATATGGCCAGAGATCATCTCTGCTGACGGTGACACCTGAATATAACAAATATATTTGAATTTTGTGGTTAATAACTTTTTTATATATTTTTATATTTTTTACAACATATTATAATGTTAGTCTTTAATGTACACAGTTTTTAAATTATTTGAAACAATTAGAAAGTATTTAAACAAGCTTTTATTAAGGAGAAGTAGCGTCATTAGCGAATCTATTCCCTTGGTAGTTCAACTTAGCCATTTTTCTTTCAGAAATTATATTAGTAAAGTGTCTTCATACTAACCCAACTTTCCACAGCTGACCTCGGGCGCATTCTTGTGTTAAATTCGTATTTAGACTAAATTAAAGACGACAGCTTTTGTTGCCAACCAGTCAAACTTTGTAGCCAGTCGAGGACGCTCCGCTGTTCCCATGGATATGGTCTGGCAATCGGCTGTCAATCAGGCGTTGGCCCCGCCTCCTGGAATGCTTAACTGAAAGTTGCACTGAAAACGCGAATAAATTCACAAAACATTTTTGAAAATGGACAGTACAAAAGAATAAGCAGTGAAAATTAATTTGCATCACATTATCATTTTTAAAGGAAAATAGTGACGAACATGACGTTGTTGTTCTGTCCTCCTCAGCCAATCATCATTCCCGATGGGCGTGGTTACCAAGTGTCATGGCGGCCGCCGGGAGATTATTGTAGTGTGCCAGAGTCAGACCGCGGATCGTCCTGCTTTAGCTTGAACTGTGTTTATTGTCATATTGGGGACGTTTGAATGTAAACAGACTTTTAAACATGGGGACCGTGCATGCCAGGGTAAGCGCATTTTTTCAGAGTTGTCGGGAAAGCTAAAGCAATGACCTCTGAACAGTCTTTGAATGACAGGCCGAGTTCAGGATGACGTTTTGTACTACACATAGATCCAGATTAATTGTCAGTAAGATAATAAATCAGTTTTGCACATCTAAACGATCACTCTCACTTTACATAGACGTATGTAGCAATTGACATTGACAAACTATAGCTGTCATACAATATTTACTTAATTGCCTTTATATATGCATAATTCTATAGTATATCTATTGCAGTTTTACATTTTGTCTGTGATCCTAAGATAATTTACTACAGAAATCAGATTATTTTAGTATGCTTAATATAATAACATACTAATAACTCACTGCATATTTATTGACCCAGAGTCTGGAACCCCTTCCTATGCAAGGACCTGAACTGGGGGTTCAAGCAGATGACATGGATCTGGGGGAACCAGAGCATGAAGAGAAACAGGAAGTTCTTGAAAATAAAGATGTAAGATTGGTATATCCAGTGCTTGTACATGCATAAATGTAGTTTCAAATCCGGTGTTTTCATGTTTTTTTCAATTGTTTAGGTTGTAGTACAACATGTACACATTGATGGTCTCGGAAGAACAAAGGAAGACCTTTTAACGTATGAGATTGCTGATGTTTTCCGTGCCAAAAACTTGATTGATGTGAGTATTTTAGGTTTGCATTAGGCATGTGACGGTATCAAATTTTCATGTTGCGATTAATTGCTGAAGCTTTTATCACGGTATACCGTATTATTGTGATATTGAAATCAGTTGCAAAAAAAAAAAAAGTGTTGTCAAAGTATAGTATTTTTGTAATAAAAAGAACTCTGAATGTTTAAATACAATAATACAATACACAAAAAAATATATAAAATTTTCAAAACAGATATAAGTGCAAAAGAATTAGGCTATAAAGAACAACAGGTAACACTTTACATAAGGTCTCTTTATTTAATGCGTTAACTAAGATTGAGCAATAGCTACATTTGTTACAGAAAGTATTATTTTTTGATTAAGTTAGTTAAGAAATACAACTGATCATTGTTAGTTTTATCTCCGGTCCATTAAATAAGTTCTTTTGATTTTAGTAATGTTATTAAACAGTAACTAAGAAATTAACATTAACTAAGAATAATTAATGCTTTATAAGTATTTTTCATTGTCCGTTTGGTAATAATGAATTAACATGTTAATTAATGAAGCCGTACATCTTAAAGTTTTACTGAACAATAACAAATAATCAGAACATTTCTAATCATTAGGTCATGTTGTAATCCAGATTAAAATATAAAAATATTTAAAGGGATAGTTCACCCAAAAATTAAAATTTGATGTTTATCTGCTTACACCCAGTGCATCCAAGATGCAGGTGACTTTTTTTCTTCAGTCGAACGCAAATTATGATTTTTAACTGCAACCGCTGCCGTCTGTCAGTCAAATAAAAGCAGTGGATGGGAACTTCAACTATAACAGTAAATAAAACTTGCTTAGACAAATCCAAATTAAACCCTGCGGCTCGTGACGGTACATTGATGTCCTAAGACACGAAACGATCGGTTTGTGCGAGAAACCGAACAGTATTTGTATAATTTTTTATCTCTAATACACCACTATGTCCAACTTCGTTCAACTTCCGGTTAGTGAGGTCTGATCGCGCTCTGACAACGGAAGTGATGTCTCGCGCTCATTGAAGTATATGGGCGAGACATCACTTCCGTCATCACAACGCGTCTTTTGACCTCACTAACAGGAAGCTGAACGAAGTTGGACATAGTGGTGTATTAGAGGTAAAAAATTATATAAATAATGTTCGGTTTCTCGCACAAACCGATCGTTTCGTGTCTTAGGACATCAATGTACCGTCACGAGCCGCAGGGTTTCATTTGGATTTGTCTAAGCAAGTTTTATTTACTGGTATAGTTGAAGTTCCCATCCACTGCTTTTATTTGACTGACAGACGGCAGCGGTTGCAGTTAAAAATCATAATTTGCGTTCGACTGAAGAAACAAAGTCACCTGCATCTTGGATGCACTGGGGGTAAGCAGATAAACATAAAATTTTCATTTTTGGGTGAACTATCCCTTTAAGTTTGAAAATAAATAGCCTATTTGGTCTTTAAGTATTAAGTATCTGGTGCTGTGATGAACAACATTGAGATTACAAAAAACTGAATGGCAGTATGAAGCATTTTAAAAACTTAACTAGCGCAATTACTTTGTTTGTGGGGTTTCTGGGGTAACCGCTGCATTTCTGCTGTTCCATCAGCGCCCTCTGCTGTCAGAGAGTGAATGTGCACTCATTCAGCGCATCTCCTTCACTCGTTCCGCCATTTGCTTCTCATGCACGTTACATCTGAGTGAATATAAAAATTTTAATAATTGGTAATAAATGATTTATGCATAAATTATATCGTGCATATTCATTATAGTGATAGATTGCATTACCGAATATTGCACATGTCTAGTTTGCATTCACTTTATATATATACTTTATTTATATTATATACATTTATGAATGAACTATATTTAAATTATAGTTAAAATCAGGTTTATATTTACAAATTTGTTACAGGTAATGAAGAAGTCCCATGAGGCCAGACAGAGACTTTTGCGTCTGGGGATATTCAGACATGTGGAAGTTGTCATTGACACTGCTGAAGGTACAACAATTATGCAAACAATCAGTAGCAAATAACCAATAATCAGAATGATTCTTTAAAGTCTGAATTTCTCTTAAAAAATTAGGTACTGATGCGCTGCCTAATGGACTTGATGTGACATTTGAGGTCAAGGAGCTGAGAAGAATGACGGGAAGTTACAACACCATGGTCGGGAACAACGAGGGAAGCATGGTGAGTTACTGACGAACTGCATTATTACTGCTGGCTGTGTGTCTACAATGAAAAACTGAGATTATTTACAAAAGTGTTCTGGTTCTCATCTCAGGTACTGGGCCTGAAGTTGCCTAATGTTTTCGGCCGTGCAGAGAAGCTGACCTTTCAGTTCTCTTATGGGACTAAGGAAACCTCATATGGCCTGTCATTCTTCAAGCCCCAGCCTGGACACTTTGAGCGGAAGTATGTTTCTTGGCTTTGTAGTGAACAATTACATTTAATTTTGTTAGAAATGTCATGTTACCCAAGTTAGTCATTAAATTTTCCCTATTATATTTTTTCAGATACCTTTCACATAGTGCGTAATTTAGAGTCATCAGTTATTCCAGTTTTACTTCCTGCACAAACCTATGTAGGTTTGTAACAAATTTGCATAATGTTAGTCTATGGTCTTCATAGGCTCCTTGCGACAACACAATGTCTACTTTGACTTGCCCTCAAACACTGTAGTTGTAGCCGAGGCCTGGAAGAGTTTGTTTTGTGTTATCAACATGTCAAAAAGACATGCGCTGTAAATGGTAGACCACTCACAACAGACTTGGTCAAGCCCATTTCTTTCTCTTTCTTTTCAGCTTCTCCGTTAACTTGTATAAAGTCACGGGGCAGTTCCCATGGAGCTCGCTCAGAGAAACGGACAGAGGGGTCTCCACAGAGTTCAGTGTAAGGGATTTCATTTTGATCATTTATTTATTTTCATTAAGGCATTTATTTTATATTTAAGGGTTAGTTCACCTAAAAATGAAAATAATATCATTAATTATTCACCCTTATGTCGTTCCACACCTGTAAGACCTTCGTTCATCTTCGGAAAACAAATTAAGATATTTTAGATAAAATCCGATGGCTCAGTGAGGCCTCCATTACCAAACGCCCAGAAACTACTACTGCTACTAAAGACATATTTAAAACAGTTCATGTGACTACAGTGGTTCAACCTTAATGTTATGAAGTGACAAGAATACTTTTTGTGCGCCAAAAAACCCCCCCAAAATAATGACTTTGTTCAACAATATCTAGTGATGGGCGATTTCAAAACACTGCTTCATGAAGCTTCGAAGCTTTACGAATCTTTTGTTTCGAATCAGTGGTTTGGAGCATATTAAACTGCCAAAGTCATGCCCCCCAGTGGTGAACCATTGAAATTTCCAACACTTGTCACGTAACGAAGCCTCGTTTACTGAAATCACGTGACTTTGGCAGTTTGATTCACGCTCCGAGCCACTGATTCGAAACAAAAGATTCGTAAAGCTTCATGAAGTGTTTTGAAATCGCCCATCACTAGATATTGTTGAATAAAGTCATTATTTCAGGGGGGTTTTTGGCACACAAAAAGTATTCTTGTTGCTTCATAACATTAAGGCTGAACCACTGTAGTCACATGAACTGTTTTAAATTGGATTTCATCAAAAATATCTTAATTTGTGTTCCAAAGATGAACGAAGGTCTTACAGGTGTGGGACGACATGAGGGTGAGTAATTAATGACAGAGTTTTCATTTTTGTGTAAACTAACCCTTTAAGGCATTTATTTATATTAAGGCTGATATTATTTTATGTACATTTAAAAAGTCAAACGTTTTAGTAATATGTAAGATATTATTTATTTGTCCATTGTTTGATCTATGATCCCCAGTTCCCCATCTGGAGGACAAATCACACTTTGAAGTGGGAGGGTGTGTGGAGAGAGCTGGGTTGTTTGGCCCGTACGGCCTCCTTCACCGTCAGGGAGGAGAGTGGCCATTCCCTAAAGTCCTCACTTTCCGTATGTGTCTGCTGTAAATCTTGGCTTTGTTATTACACTCGTTGATATATCATATCTGATTTTGAATATTGTTTTCCTCACAGCACGCAATGGTCATCGACACACGTAATTCTACCATCCTTCCAAGAAGAGGTGCCTTACTGAAGATCAACCAGGTTTGTTTGTTATCCTTATAAGTGATAGGAATAGTTCATCCAAAAATGAAAATACTCTCATTATTTACTTACTTTTTATGGTCTGTCAGGAACTGGCAGGATACACTGGAGGAGATGTCAGTTTCCTGAAGGAAGACTTTGAAATTCAGCTCAACAAGACTCTTTTTTGGGACTCGGTGAGATGCTTTGGAGAAAAAAAACTTTGCTTATGTTTGTTGCAGTGTTATTTTAGTATCATTATTATACTATAGTATGTGGTATGTACTGTAGTAATATTTACTAAAATAAAATGATAAAAACACAACAAATTGACTAAAATAAAAGTGGAAAATATAAATAATTGAGTAATTTTAATTTAGTAATTAACAAATTTGTTTTAGACATTTTCAGAAGGCTCCGTTTTCTGACTTTCGTCTCTTATAGGTGCTCTCTACCTCTCTGTGGGGTGGTATGTTGCTGCCCCTTGGAGACAAACCATCCTGCATCGCAGACAGGTTAGCAAATTCCCTCTGTCATTGGTGAAAATGACCCACGAACTCTCAAAGTAATAGTGGCTTTGTTTTAAACGTGTATTTAGGTTCTATTTGGGTGGTCCGACCAGTGTGAGAGGCTTCAGCATGTACAGCATCGGCCCTCAGAGTGAAGGTAAATCACTCTGACCCTGACAAAGCTCAATATCTCTATACATTCATGACTAATGTTTGTTTTCTCACTTTGGTGACAGGCGATTACCTCGGTGGGGAGGCGTATTGGGCTGGAGGGCTTCATCTGTACACCCCTCTTCCATTCAGGCCAGGCCGAGGTGGCTTCGGAGACCTTTTCAGGACACATTTCTTCCTCAATGCCGGAAACCTGTGTAACCTCAACTATGGTAAGATATATAATGCTGTGAAGGGCAATTTTTTCTCCTTTTGTTTTATTAAACATGCTGTTTTTACTTACATTTGTTGCTCCACTAGGGGAAGGGCCGAGGGCACACCTGAGCAAACTGGCCGAGTGTATCCGCTGGTCTTATGGAGCGGGCATTGTGTTGCGTCTGGGGAACATTGCTCGTCTGGAGCTCAACTATTGCATTCCCATGGGCGTCCAGAGCGGAGACAGGTGGACAATCACAGACACTCAATCAATTAATCACTAATACACAAGCGATGCACTTTTAATGTACTAGCATTTGTCTTCTCTTATTATGAATTTATGATATAATGTACTCATGTGTTTTGTATCTCAGGATATGTGATGGAGTGCAGTTTGGGGCTGGAATCCGGTTCCTGTGATTCCTCGATTCGCGTGGGAGGGGGAAAGGAGGCTTTCTGTCACTTTGTACTCTTTGTCACTCTATTCATGATTCCACTTCAAGCTGCAAATTCATTTTGTTCAGTGTTGGCAAAAAAAGTAAAATGGTTTAAAACCGAAAACAAAACATTTGTTATTAATCAAGTCACCCTTTTTAAAGTTATTAGCACTTCAGTGGGGAATACTTTGGACATCAGTGCTCTTATTGTCATATTTATTTGTCAGAACAGTCAGTGTTCAATAAATAATATTTCTGGCCTTTATTGTGGTTTCATGTGTGTTATTCAGCTGTTCTGTTCTATATTAAAGGGTTAGTTCACCCAAAAATGAAAATGTTGTCATTAATTACTCACCCTCATGCCGTTCCACACCTGTAAGACCTTCGTTCATCTTCGGAACGCAAATTAAGATATTTTTGATGAAATCCGATGGCTCAGTGAGGGCCAGCAATGACATTTCCTCTCTCAAAATACATTAATGTACTACAAACATATTTAAATCAGTTCATGTGAGTACAGTGGTTCAATATTAATATTATAAAGTGACAAGAATATTTTTGGTGCGGCAAAAAACTAAATAATGACTTATATAGTGATGGCCGATTTCAAAACACTGCTTCAGGAAGCTTCAGAGCATTATGAATCAGCGAGTCGAATCAGCCGTTCAGAGAGCCAAAGTCACGAGATTTCAGCAGTTTGGCGGTTTGACACGCGAATGGATTTGACACCGAATCATGATTCGATATACGCTGATTCATTATGCTTCCGAAGCTTCCTGAAGCAGTGTTTTGAAATCGGCCATCACTGTTTTTATTTTTGGGTGAACTAACCCTTTAAATATGTGTGTGTGTGTGTGTGTATATATATATATTTTTTTTTTTTTTTTTTTTTTTTTTTTCTGGTTCTCGAATCTGATTGGCTGCGAGGTCTTTCCCGCCACGCAATATTTTACCAGTATCGCACGGTAACCATTTCACCATTTGAATCACCACTGTCAGCACACAAGCGAGTGTCATGGTGGACGAGCAAACCCACCATATTTTTATAGATACTACTGTTATTTTGTAGCGGAATGTCATTTTAAGAGTCTTTTAGGTGAGAATATAATTGTTTAGACCTCAACATATGTAAACATAGCACCTATTTGAAAATTTGTTTAGACGCTTTCGGAGATGTGAGCTCCCAGGCCGTCAGCGGCCGTTCAATGTACCCGCAGAGAACAGCTTCATTTCGGCCAGTCCTTCGGGAATTTGCCGCTGGCTCTTAAGTAGATAGTGTTTAAACATTAGCTATAATTCGTTTTGGGTATATCAAACAGGCAATATTTGGTTTTAGTACTTGTTCCAAAGCTAACAGATTTGGCTTGAGGGCTATATTAAAGGGTTAACTTAGTTCACCCAAAAATGAAAATTCTGTCATTCATTACTTACCCTCATGCCGTTCCACACCCGCAAGACCTTCATTAATCTTCGGAACACAAATTAAGATATTTTATTTGAAATCCGATGGCTCCGTGAGGCCTTCATAGGGAGTAATCACTTCCTCTGTCAAGATCCAAAGGTAACGTACTAAAAACACATCTAAATCAGTTCATGTGCGTACAGTGGTTCAATATTAATATTATAAAGCGACGAGAATATTTTTGGTGTGCCAAAAAAACAAAACAAAATAACGACTTATTTAGTGATGGCCGATTTCAAAACAATGCTTTAGAAAGCATCGGAGCATTATCTGTGTGTCGAATCTGCAGTTCGGAGCGCCAAAGTCACGTGATTTCAGCCGTTTGGCGGGTTTGAACCGCGATCTGATTCATGATTCGACACACTGATTCATTTTTGCTCCGATGCTTCCTGAAGCAGTGGTTTAGAATCGGTCATCACTAAATAAGTCGTTATCTTGTTTTTTTGTCGCTCCAAAAATATTCTCATCACTTTATAATATTAATATTGAACCACTGTACTCGCATGAACTGATTTAAATATGTTTTTAGTACATTAATGGATCTTGACAGAGGAAGTGACATTGCTCCCTATGAAGGCCTCACTGAGCCATCGGATTTCAACTATATATCTTAATTTGTGTTCCGAAGATTAATGAATGTCTTAGGGGTGTGGAATGGCATAATAAATGACAGAATTTTCATTTTTGGGTGAACTAACCCTTTAAGTTTCATAACTTTATATTTACACTGAAATTTAGCTAGAGTGCTGCTTTTGTACTTTTGACCGAACTGTTTGCTTGTGTTTATTTCCTATTTTAGTTATACTGTTTATTGTTCAATAAATAAAATTTTATATGAATAACATGCCGTATTTTTGGTATTGAGAAAGAGTCCGTTAGTGATTTTGACTTCAGTGAAAGTTAGATTAATGCGCCATTAGATAGTCTTTATGAGTGAGTCAGTCAGTCACAAAGACTTTTATATTGAAATGGACTGAAACAAGGATGTTGTTTTTACTTTAAACAGCATCTTACGAGACGCCACTGACAAATGCATTGACTAGAGCTGTCATGGGAGTCATGACATCCTGATGTTAAAAGGACAAAGATATCGCTTTCCTCAGCAGACATTCAAACTGTAAGTGAGAGCATTTGTGTATAAAAACACACAATTAAGTTAAACAATTCATAATTTTGTAAGTTCAGAAATTATTCACACTTGTACAGAAATTCAGAAATTATTTACACTGTACTTTTTAATCACACAAACACCAAGTAAGTACTTACTCGCATAAAACATTTTTCAACCATTGTCAAGCCATATTTAAAAACTATAGGTATTGTATCAGTAAGCATACAGATACTAAAATACACGCATATATAATTCTGTTTTAAAAAATTATTCAACTGTATCCATCTTACACAACATATGAAATGCTTTTCATTAGTTTCAGAAAATGTGGCTCAATGAAAAACATTAAGTAGCAACCATCATGAAAATTAACAGCAGTTTAGCTGCCACTGCTCTATATTTGCTTTAAAACATTCATCGTATTCCTAAACATATAAAAAAATGAAGATAATAGCAGATCTGATGTATAACATCAAGTCACACGAGACAATCTAAGATTATATCTCTCGCTGTCGCTCCCACTGAGAAAAATATAATCTGTGCAGAGTCATAATGAGTCCAGTAGGGGGCAGAACTGCTGTGTATGAAGCAAGTTAAAGAGATGGTTCATCATTTAGTCTTCTTCATGTAGTTCCAAAGTGGTATGGCTTTCATTTTTGGGTGAACTATCCATTTAAAGTGTAATAAATTCTATGTAGTATAAAGCTGTTTTTGGTTGAATTCCTCATGCTAGAGATCCACAGAAAAGTGTCCTGTTTGGTGTGTCTTGGGTCCACTGTAGGATAGCGGTGATAGATTTTTTATTATTCATTGGAGGGCCAATGATATAGCCAGACATATAAAGTAAAGTGTGAGAGATACTGCTATACTGCATGCTCCACCACAGTCCTTGGCATTTTCCTGTAAGAATACAATACAACAAAATAGTAATTTGTACTTGGTTGTACTTGGGGAATACGTATTAATACAACTGTCTGTAAATTCTTTATTTGCCAAATATCTTCTTTATATATATATATATATATATATATATATTGATATATTTTGATATAGATATATATATATTATTATGACTCGTTCATGAACTGTAAATGGTGGCTTACATGAGGATGGTATGCGTGACAAGACTCGGGTCGTCTGCGAATCTTCTGAGATTTCATCCTGTTGCACTTAACTGTGGCATTATGTTCAAAGAAGTTAAGAAGACTTCAGTTTCAAATAAAGTTTAAAAAACAACATTTCAAAGACAAGATAATCATCATGGAAGGATATATTTGACTTCTTTGGGCATGAGTGTGATTGGAGCGTACTGTCGGGAGCAGTCGCAGTCAGCCTGGACCACCAGCATGACCAGGTTACTGTTAGGAACCTGCTGTAGGACAAACATCCTGAAACATAACAGAAAAACAGAGGAATTTACAAATTGTTACTGGTACAAACCCACCAAACCCGAGGACAATCTGACAGATGGACTTACTTCTGACAGCGGCCACATTTGATGATGCTGTTGGTCTCTCTGATGGAAGTGTCATACATGAAACTGGGATACTCTGTGTTACAAGGCTGCATTAGTTCCACCTTCTTCTGTTTGTGTGCTGGAGAAGACAAGATTTTCAGTGTTATTGACAGATAAGTACTTCATAAAGTCTGTGTGTAGACCAGAGGTTTTTAAACTGGATTTTTAAATATAATATTGGATGGATATATATATATATATCAGTGGCATTTCCTCCGAGGAGGCTCATAGAGAATCAATAGACCCCCTAAAGTGTGCGGTGGAGTCTGTGTTTATGTAATACATGTGTGTTTGTGTATTATTATGTATATATAGAAATATTTATATAAGAAATATATGCATGTATGTATAAATATATATATTTATATTTTTATATATTTAAATTATATATAAATGTAAATATTTTTTATACAAATATAATATAGATATTTTTCTTAAATATATACATGTATGTGTGTGTATTTATATATATATAATAATTATACATATATATATATATATATATATATATATATATATATATATATATATATATATATATATATATATATATATATATATATATATATATATATATAATATATATACATATATATATATATATATATATTTTATTTATTTTTTTTTTTTCTTCAATGAAATATGTTAACACAATATAAAAATTACTATATTTTTACACTTTATAAAGACTGGTCAGATATATATATATATATATATATATATATATATATATATATATATATATATATATATATATATATATATAATTTTAAATATTATATGTTTTTTAAATGTTTTTTATAACCTAAGTATTGTGTGCATAATATATTTGGCTGCCTTTATATTTAGATCATATACAGTCAAACCAAAAATTATTCAGACATTTTTTATATATTTTTACTACTGGGTGCAGGACACTATAGTTCATTTATGTAAGTGAGGATAGCAAAATAAAGTAAACTGAAATATTATACCCAAAAATTCTTCATACAGTGGACTACCAGTAAAACTGATAAAAATTTGGAACCAAAATTAATTCAGACACTTTGTCAAGTCAAGATATAGCGCTTTTTACAGTGCAGATTGCGTCAAAGCAGCTTTACAGTGATAACCAGTAAATAATTTTGGCTGCACAGCAGCTCCAGAAGAAAATGGTGTTATTGACCAGCTTAAATAAATTCAGTATTGATTCATTCCGATGTAAAAATCAATAGTTATTAGTTTAGTTCATTTATATATCAGCACTAGAGAAAATAGTGATGTCCTCATCCAGCTCAGTTCAGTTTGCATACAATGGTGTCAATGCAGGCAGATCAAAAACATTGTTGAATATCAAGTGTCCCCAACTAAGCAAGCCAAAGGTGACGGCAGCAAGGAACACAAAGTCCAACAGGTAACATAAGACATGTTTTGCTTAAGTGTTATCTGACATCATTAAGATTATTTTTTTAGTTTAACTCTGAGATCTTGTCATATTTTATTACCATTTTTTTTAAACTTTTGTAAATAGTGAATAAACTGTATTAATGAATGAAATGTTCAAGGTGTCTGAATAAATTTTGGTTTGACTTTATGGGGGATCTTGGCATTTAGAAGTTGGAAAACCCCTGGTCTAAGCCAGTAAAACAGACATTGCTTTTTCTTTTTTTTTTAGCTATTAGTACAATGGTTTAATATTCTCTGATTAAAAATGAAGATCTTCTAAACTTTCAGACAACACTAATATTTTGTCTAGAAAACCATAGAAATATACTAATCTAAAAGCACTACAGGTGACTGAGGCATTTCATTAACTACAAATTGCAATTTCAGGATCTAAGTTGGCATTCTAATGGAGACCTTCAGTAAGCCAATCTTGGCTATAAAAAGGCTCAAACTAGATGAAGGACATGCGCTCATGTACACACTCAGCATGGCTTATGGATACTTACTTGCATGAAACCCAGCTTTAGCTGCACAGCGTCAATGACAAACAATTACAGCACAGTGATGAACAACAATGGAAACGGAGAATGAAGAGATGAGACAGACAGACAATACATAAGATGACACATTAAATGATAAAAAAATATTATGGAGATGGAGATGATGTTTGTATGTTTGAGGATTTTTGAAGTGTTTGTGAACTACAAGCACATCATGACATTATATTGGGATCGGTCTAGATTTCTTAAATTGCCCACACATCCTTCATAGCTTTTTAACTTACCATCCACTACATAGTCGCTATGCCAAAGTCCGCAGATGTTGAACTCCAACAGAAACCTGAAAGTCAAATTAAAGTAAAATGAAATTACATTTCAAATGAATTAAAATAGCTCATGTTCCTTCTAGTGGCACATCCTCAAACAGCACTTACATCACGAAATGTGAGAAGAACCACTTTATTATCGCCAGGAGACCATAGAAAGGCTGTGAGGTGAACAGAGGTGTAGCGTCAGCACAGTAAAGACTACATTATAAAGACGTTTCGCTCTGATAGATGCTAAGATGTACATACGCTGAGCAGAGGTCGAGCTCCACTTGCGTGATGATGGGCGTTCTTACACATGGCCTGGTAGTCATACAGAGTCACCCTATAGAACAATATAGAAGAGCATTTCCTCATGTTCAAATTTTGAAAGTCCCATTAAACTTTAAAGGAATTAGAATAAAAAAAAAATGGTATTTGAAAGGTTCAGTTACCTTTTATACAAGCCAGTTTTTAGTAACTGGGCCATGACAGATCCATCTATTTCCCCAAAGAATTTACCAACCTGTGTGAAAAGAAATAACACATTAGTAACATACACAAAGACTACAACATAGAGTGAGGGATTCCTTATGGTCCCGTCTGAGGTTTAATATACAGTAAGACACAGTATGAATCAAACCCTTTCTGAATCCCATGATGAATAGACGCACACACACACCTACACGCTCACAGACAGACTGATGTGCAGTGATCCAGATGTGCAAACAGATGCCTGACACTGCCCTGTCTGCCCCACGGCAATCTGGGATTAGACTCCATAAGCATTAATCTCCTGGCTACTGCTCACATAGCTGCAGTGCATGTGTTGTTATAAACAGCTGCGGTTGGTATGAGCCTATTGTCATCATATAGACATGGATATGCAACAAAATACACAGCATTTACGTTTTAAATGGTATGAAACAGTGTTAATCGAATAACTAATAATTCAACAATAATGATGACTTTAATAACCACAATGATTTAAAAAAAAATACTGTTGACTAAAATGTAATTTATATTAACAATGCACTAAACAATGTTTTTTTTTTTTTTTTCTGGGAACAAACATGTCACAATGTTCCCTCGTATAAATAATTCCCGCCCAAGGCATACGCCAAATTAAAGAGGCAAGGCCTGGTTGAGTTGCGTTAGTACTATGTTGAAACTCACGCTTATGGTAAGGGGTTTGACATTTCCAAAAAACACGCTGACCAATCACAACACACTGGTCCAGCTGACCAATCAGAGCTCATTGCGCTTTTCAGAAGGAGCGGCTTCATATTAGAGACTGAAACTAAACAGAGCGTTACTGACAGACTGGGTAGACAGGTGCTGCAACAATATAAATATGTGAAAAATAAAGATTTTTTTAACATTTAAAGGGTTAGTTCACCCAAAAATGAAAATAAAACGGCTAAACTGCTGAAATCATGTGACTTTGGCCCTCCGAATCACTAATTTGATTCGCAAAGCTCTGAAGCAGTGTTTTGAAAGCGTCCATCACTATAAAAAAGAATGAAAAGTCGTTTCACTAATATCACTAAAAATATCATGTAATCATGGATCATGTCAGTTATTATCTCTCCATCTGCCATTTTTCGCTATTGTTCTTGCTTGCTTACCTAGTCTGATGATTCAGCTGTGCACATCCAGACGTTAATACTGGCTGCCCTTGTCTAATGCCTTGAACATGAGCTGGCATATGCAAATATTGGGGGCGTACATATTAATGATCCCGACTGTTACGTAACAGTCTGTGTTATGTTGAGATTCGCCTGTTCTTCTGAGGTCTTTTAAACAAATGAGATTTATATAAGAAGGAGGAAACAATGGAGTTTGAAACTCAATGTATGTCTTTTCCATGTACTGAACTCTTGTTATTCAACTATGCCAAGATAAATTCAATTTTTGATTCTAGGGCACCTTTAAATATGTTTTTAGTACTTTTCTGTATCTTGAGGGAGGAAATGTCATTGCTTTGAATGCAGGCCTCACACTGAGCCATCAGATTTCATCAAAATATCTTAATTTGTGTTCCGAAGATGAATGAAGGTCTTACGGCCGGGTGTTGAACGACATGAGGGTGAGTAATAAATGACATTATTTTAATTTTTGGGTGAACTAGCCCTTTAAGCACGAACACCTATTCTAATAGACCCAAAAATCAAGACTTTGTAAAAGAGCATAATAGGTCCACTTTAATCAAAATATCTTCCTCTTTCAGCAACATATCTTCTCTTCTCTGATGTTTTGTGGCAGGAGGGCGAGACAACCTGTCACTCACATGAGATCACACCGATTGCAATCCACAAGAATCCAATCAATTCCTGATGGATAAAATCAAGTCCTACCCTACATTTTTTACTCATTCGAGAAGCCATTTTACTCAGATTAACATCACATAAGAAGAAAAGACTATCACAACTTCTGTTTCATGCAGGACATTTTTTGTCACACAAAACACAGTTAAAGGCATAAAGGATGTCACCCTCCATTCCAACACTCATATATTCTGTCTGCACTGTACTGTCCTATAAATAAAAGGCCCAAAAATATATTAAATATATGGCAACCTATTCCAACTAATCCAATTTTACCCTGCAGTCTAAGTCCATTCTCACTCTCTCAATCAATGTCTCAATTGGGAACCCATCTGTTTGCTCCAAGGACAAGCTTGTGGTACATTATTGAGTCCTCACAGGAGAACATCCGCCTACCCCATCACCTGCCCTTCACATCTAACCCCCTGGGCAAGGAAACGTGCAGCTAGAACCGTCACCAAACACACATCACCATCTTCCATCTTCTGCTTCTACTGTCTGGGAAAGGCTCAGCTCACCATGCCAGTGTATTTCTCATAACCCAAAAGCAAATGATTTCTCCAGCAGTGACTTCCTTCTCCTGAGCAATAATGATGGAAATGTTCCAGTTTTTTAAATAAAGATTTGAAGCTATCGGTCTATGCAGAAATTGACTTTCAAAAATAGATCTATGCTAAGAAATATTCACTGGAGTAAAAAGTTTGCCCTGTCTTCTTTATGCATTATATGAATACATTTTTTCCCCCATTTTATTTTACTTAAAGACTGGTTTTATATACTCACATCTCCTCTGTCCTTTGAGACCAGTATGAAGCCATTACTGTCAACAAGGTAACAGTTGACTTCCTGTGAAAAACAGAGTTGGATTAGAATTGACAATCTCCCTTCTTGAATCAAAATTCACTCCAGTGAATCAGTTTGTGTAAATGAACTGATTCACAGATTACATAAAGGCCCTGTCCCAAATGGCACTTGTGGACTTAGCGGACATGTATATGCAGCAGCCATTGTCAATACTATAAGTGCATATGAAGTGTGTCATTTGGGTCAGGGCCAAAGACAACACAAAGAAAAGTCAATTAGATTCACTCACGATGCTGTCACAGCTGAGAGGACATATACCGTCCACATCACTGCACTGCAAAGAGTAAGAAGACAACCGCAAGGGCTTTAGTAAATGGACAAAAACATTTTACTGGGTGCATTATATTAAGCGAACACTACAGTGATGAAATTACTAAAATACATGTGCAGAGATTACATTATGGTTCTTCCCATGAATAGGGTATAAATTAGTATCTAAAAAGTTTTTTTGTCAACAAATGAAGGTTATAAACCTTCTGCAAATCTTGATCGGCTTTAGATTTTATACCATCTGCAATTTTTGCAACTATGTTACCAAAATTTGGGGCAAAAAATGAATTGGTGACAGGGTTGCAAAAAACACTTGGTATATGCTAGATATTTTGGGACCAAATGCTGGTTTGTAGTTATTGACAAACTATAAATTGACGAAAAATATTTGTTTGATCATTTTTCATATGACAACGTGGGTAACACGATTGAAGGTAAAACTTGATAAATACAGTTAAAGGTGCTAAAGAGGATGTTTTGTTTTATAAATTTTTGCAATATTACTTGAAACTGTCTTTACTAACTGATAAAAGACTATTTATTAGGTGCACTGAAAGGAATAATATTAATATACATCATCTGTGCATGAGGTATGGCCTTAAAAACATCAGTCAATCATTTACGCGATCATCGCATAAACGATTGGCCCTCTGGCTTGTCAATCACTGCCGTGACGTTCCTTGTGAGAGACGTGCGCGGCTGCGCGCTTCAGTAACTTTCCACACTCCACAGGCGCTGATTTTTATAAAAATTGAGAAAATTGAGACGATGGGCCCTATCATACACCCGGCACAATGTGACACCAGGCGCGATGCGTGGTTTTTGCTAGTTTCAGCCCAACACAGTTATCATTTTCACGTCTTTTGCCATGTTGCTTAAATATCAAATGCACTCGCACCCATCTGTTCGCCCATGGGCGTGCTGGTCTGAAACAAGATGCGTTCAGGCGCATTGTTGGCATATTGCTATTCTGAGGCAACTGAAAACAACTAACAAAAAAAAAAGTCAATGCCGCAGTATTTTTATTTTTTGGTTATTTAAAGGGCGCGTTAATTATATGCGCCTATAGGTGGGTGCAAAACACGCGTACATTCTGCTTATTACACACACAGGTATGCGCAGCAGCACACAAACAAGCCAAATATTAAAAATAAAAGCATTACAATGTAAAAGATTATTATTGTGTACATAAAGATAAAAATTCCTACATGTCATAATGGATAGTCATTGCATGTATCAGAATTACCTATATGCAGTAATGACAAATGAAATTTGACCAATTGTGGCAATACACACATGTATTTAAACTGACTCGTCAGGCTGAGGGTGTCTATATTCCACTATGTAAAAAGCAATCCGCCATGGTGCAGGCGCACCTGGCTTTTAAAGGGGATGGGAGATGACATTCTGATTGGTTTATTGCACGTTACGCCCAAAAACACACCCATGACTCATTAAGAGACTAAGTACAACCCTTTTGGACCATGTGCCAAACATTTTTTCTGTCGTTAAACTGTCGTTAAAGTGGATTCGGAAGTGCACCAGCGCCAGGCGCTTAAGATCGTTGAACAGATTATGTCTAAATTATTATGTTAAAATGATTTTGATTTTAATTATTGGATACTGGCAAAAAAGTTAAGACCTCTGATGTGGGGCAAACCAAAATCCCATTATAAGGGGGATATAGACATTTGATGTGTAAAACTAGCTGCTTTTCATATTATGTCAATTTTGTTAAACGGTTTTCTAATATTTATTATAAAAACAAAAAACAAGTACAAATTTGTGCATCTAATGCTGTTAAAAAGTAATAGGACACCAGCATGTATCATATTAATGGAATGAATCTTATAAATGCATTTTGGCTTCTTTTAATGTAGAAATCAAGCAAAGACAACAATGCAATACTTACATCTGTGGTGTTTGGCTGACAGGAAAAAAGGGAAGAAAAAAATGAGAAGGAAAAGGTTAAGTGATGCAGATTCATTAGTTGTTTGTAGGTTTGTGTGTGCTGCACCAGATTTCAAAGAACAAGAAAAGAGCCCTTGTATGAAAGGGGGGTGGTGATTGAAAGGTCCTAGGTTTAAACCCCAGAAGGGGCAATAAGTCATGTGGCAAGTCGCACTGGATAAAAAGTGTTTGCTAAGTAGCAAGCATCTTGATAAATTGCTCGGAGGCCTGCAGACGTGAGCATGTACATGTACGCTTAGAAATCTCCAGTGACAAACACCATTTGCTCATTCGTCAGTGTAAGGCGGACAGGAACCGATACACACCATTAGCCAAAGACCTTCAGTACAACAACATCTCATATTCTAGATTGTTGTTATTACCAGTCTGCCTTTACACTACACAGTTCTGTATTTGTGTATCATTTAAAAATGTTAAAAATATGCAAATTAAATATAATAATATAAATTTTATATTATTGTGTTTCTTTAATATGAATATTTTGGTAACACTTTAGTTTAGGGTCCAGTTCTCACTATTAACTAGTTGTTCCATATTACTAGGATATTGGCTGTTTATTAGTACTTAAAGCACATATTAATGCCTTATTCTGCTTGACCATATTCTACATCCCTTAATCCTACCCAATACCTAAACTTAACAACTACTAATGATTAATAGGAAGTAATTAGGAGTTTGAGGCAAAAGTCTTAGTTAATAGTCTAAAGCTAAAGTGTGACCGAATAAGTCATTTGTTACAGTATTTTATTCTTCTTTCTTTGTTAATGTTAGTTAAAAAACCACAACTCATTGTTAGTTCATGTTAGCTCAGGTCCATAAAAAAAATTAACAGATAGAACTTAACAAGATTAATAAATGCTTATGAATTATTTTTCACTGTTTGTGAAATACATGAAACCTTATTGAAAAGTGATACCAATAATATTAAGAATATTTTTGAGGTCACACTCACTTGTTTGGCAATTGAAAAGAACACTCTTTCCAGCAGGTCCAGGGATGCTTGCATTCCAATAACTGCACATGAAAGGAACAAGGGGAAAATCAGAAAACATTTAATAGGAATAGATGAGGTATTTTATAGAGACTGCATTCATATTTCCAGAGAATTCCAAGAAATGAATAAATGTTTTGGATTTAAAAAAATCCAGAAATATTTACAATAATAATTTTAGAGCTGATCATAACATGACAAATAATCAATTTCCATAAATATTTTACAATTTTATTCATTCCCATGATTTTTCCAGCCCTGGAAACCTTCATTGTAAAATTCCCAGATATTTCCAGGCTTTTCATGAGCGCAAGAACCGTGTATTCATGTTTTCCTGGAAACATTTGTTGATGCTCTATATCACACGATTAATCCTCATATGGGCAACATCATAAGCTACAGGAAAGAGTCATAAAAAAAGAGACCAGAAGAGGCCATTTCTAAGCTGTATCAGCTGATGTTTTTTCTCTTCTGCCCCCTCCTCAGTCCATCTATCTATCTCTCTCTCTCTCTCAGGCACAGACTGTTCTAATGTTAGTCCTACTTACTGATGTGACCCACGCTCATACACATACTGGACTTTGTAGCTGTGAGGACCAACCGCACGTTCCTCTTGTTTCTTTCATTTTCTCCTGATTCGCTCACTCTGTCTTGATAGGAGCAATTATGAGGACCCATAGATGAGGACTACGGGAAGGTATGTTTCTGGTCTGATTTGCTTTTAGTATAAGTGCAATCATAATGATTTCTCACTGATTAGGTTCAACAAGCAATGGTTTTTATTTGTGCTCATTCTTTTATTGAACAGAATAAATTCTTTCCAACAGTTTATATGTAATTCTAGTTCTAAGCTTTTTTCTTCTAAAAATATTTTTTAGGGGATTATTTCTATTCTAGATCTATAGAACAATCTGGTTCAATCAGATATAAAAATATACAATTTGATGTATTACAAGAAGTGGGCATTGCAGCATGCACTGTTTGATCCTCTTTTCACTGATAAAGCGGATGTTGTTCTTAGCTCTGATTTATTATCTAATGGTGTGGACAGTTTAATCCGTGATAGTTTAATGCAACAAATGTTATGGGCAAAAAGGAATAAGAACAAGTAACCTCAAATGCCTCTAGTTTTTACTTGGCTTTATTCTCTTACAACAAGCAACGGGCCTCTGGGCAGCTTTTATACACAGTACTCTCTTTCACTCTTTCTTTTCCTCCTGAAGACTCAAATCCATTTCAGGTCTGCCTAATGTTCAGCCTTCACAGGGCATTCATTTTACATTTTAATTTTAGTCAGCTTATTAGTAACGTCATAAATTAATCTGTACCAGCTGAGCATGCACCATATGACCCATCCTCCTGAAATATCTTCTTCTAAGGGTATTTTTTTAACCTTTATCAGTGTTGAGGGTAACGCATTACAAGTAACGGACTACTATTTTTTTTAAAGTAACCAGTACAGTAATGCATTACTTTTAAATTGACAAAATATGCCACATCCACACGAAGCCAGAGCTTTCCCTATCCAATCTTTTTTTTTCCCTCGTTCTAACGCCGTAAACACAGCATCGTCTCAAGAAATATCTGCGTACACGAAACCACTGAAACCAAATGATGTAGTGCACGTGCCAGACCAGTATGTGGCGCTGTAATTCTGCCACAGAGATACACTAAAAACTGAAAAGACCTGGAGCATGCGCATAAACCTTGCGCGCTGTTTACAAACTTTAGTAAAGCTTAGTAATAAAGCTTTACATTAGTAAAGCTAATAGGCTCGGTAGCTTCTGCAGCACGAACACGAGCATGTAATCCACCATTGTTGTTGCATTTACGTGACGTAGCGGTGTCTGACTAGGGTCGAGACGTGGGGTGATGACATCTTTGTTTCGTAAAATATACGGATTGTACACATGGAAACATAAGGGAATTGTTTTCAGATTTATCCACTCTGGGACCCGTTTTAAAAAATAGCGGTTTCAGGCTCCAAAAACGCTGGATCCATCTGGACAAAACGCTGATATGATACAAAATTTTTACGTATACAGCTAAACGCGTCTCTGTGTGTACGGGCTCTAAGTAATGCAAGTTACTTTGTTTTCCCATGTATTGACTGACAGTTCTCCTTTAGTTTGAGGTAACAAAAGTAACGTAAAAGTAAAGGAATGCATTACTTTCCATAAAAAGTAACTAAGTAACGCAATTAGTTACTTTTCAGGGAGTAACGCATTACTTTTAAAAGTAACTTTCCCCAACCCTGACCATTATCGTAACAATTACAGCAATTCCAGCTGAATTCATCATGATGGAGAAGGACAGATTCTTTTGGCGTAGACTAGTGGATGCTCCTGTTTGCTGAGGAACTGTTACAACAACATTTGGTGAACAATGCAGACCAGGATGAACATTATAAGTAAGATCTTCAACTTATTATAAGTATTTTCAACTCTTGCAGTTTTCTAACCCTCTTCCTTTTCTTGTAGTTTCCTCAAGTTTGATGACCCTTTTGAGCCTGTGTGGGACATCAGCAAGTTGTCCATCAGTCTGTTCCTGCAATGTGAACCAAACAGACTGCAGTGACCTTAACCAACGGGCTTCTTTGGACTCCATCCTGGACCAGCTTCCCTTCAACACAAGCTACCTCAACCTCTCAAAAAACAACTTCACCATTGTGGAACCTGGGAGCTTTTCCAATCTCAGTGGCCTGCTACATCTAGACCTCTCCAGAAACCTTCTTTCCACCATCAACCCTGGGTGTTTTTCCAATTTCAGTGGCTTGCTACATCTGGACCTCTCCAAAAACCTTCTCTCTAGAGTTTTTCCTTCTAGCTTCTCCCAGCTGAACAACTTGGAGTTCCTGGATCTCTCTGAAAACCTCCTTGTGAGGCTCCCCGTTACCCTGTTCTCTGATCTTGGCAGCCTAACAGAGCTGGTTCTAAGAGGCAACAAGCTTAAGGAACTGAACCCAGACCAGTTCAAAGGCCTAACTGAGCTTAGGCATCTGGATCTTTCCTTAAACAGTCTCATCTCCATGCCCACACATCTACTGGATGGGCTCCAGAACCTAGTGTGGCTCTCGCTTGTGGGCAACAAGCTGAGAACCCTTCAGAGGACTTCACTTGAGCCAGCGACTGCTCTACAGCACCTTCTTCTCGAAGGAAACCCCTGGAATTGCAACTGCAACTTAATCCCACTCAAGCACTGGCTGGAATGGATCATATATACAGGTGACCACAATATATTGGAACCATATCGGTTATCAGTACATTTAGAGAGATTTCAGAGATTTAAAGTAAACAGGTTATAGAAAAAATAAAAAAATATAGGGTGGGGACGTGTTTCTATGCATCGGTTGTTGACTGGATGAAGGCGGATCTGAATGCGTGCGTGCAGTTGATTGTAAGGAAGGGGTGGAGTTTAAGTGGACTAAATAATGGGAGAAATTCATCATACATCATGAGAAGGAAGTGTTGTTTTCACCAGAAAATCAAGTTATGACATTTTGAGGTAAAATAAAAATGGTACAAAAAAAGAAAGATAAATATATGCATGGGTAAAACATTCACAATAAGAACAGTATCAGGCAAATAGAAAATAGAATACATTTTAATTTCATGCTGACTTTGATTGTTCATGCTCATTTCCTATATTTTTTTCATTTATATTACCTTAGCCATCAACTGACATTCATTTAAACTTAATCTTTAAAAACACTAACAACTTAATAGCACTGTTAATGTAATCTTTAGCATATCTCAAAATGAATATCCATTCTTATACTGTAAATTATAATGTTGCGATGTCTAAATTCACTTGTAGCATTTAAAACTAATGATTTTATATTATTTTAATGTATTTAGACAAAATAATATAGAATTTATTATTGGCCATTTATCAGAATGTGTGTGTGTGTGGTGTGTGTACATGTTTACATAATTGATTTTTAAATACAGTGTATATATATATATATATATATATACACACACACACACACACATACACATTTTAGACTTATTAGTCTAAATAAAGTTTATAGTCTAAATAAGACTTATTAGGCACTTATTAGTTATCAGCCAAAGCATGAAAATATTTATCAGCTTACAGTTATTGGTACTAATTTTTATAAATTTAATAAAACCCATTAATCTATAAATGTAATGATACTGTACATACATATTTAACATAGACAAACACATTTAACAGTTTTAAAATGCATTTTAAACATCTGAATATGTTAATTTATATTTAAATATTAAAAATATTTTTTAAATTACATTTCAATTTCCATAAACGTTTTATGTCTTTTTTGTCATTCCATAGGTGGCGATATAGATTCCGCCAACTGCACCTTTCCTTCTAATTTTCATGGTAAGGATCTTCGCAGTATCCCTATGGACATGTTCAGACACTGTTACCCCCTCTATCTCGAGACCAGGAACCCATCTGCTGCCGAGGGCCACCAGGTACCAGCCGGATCAGCAGGAGACTGTATGCGGCAGCGTTATCGCCCCGTGAGTGTGCGGCGAGCGACCGCCACAGTGGTGATAGCTGGGGTGGTGTGCGGCGTGGTATGCGTGTTGATGGTGGTGACGGCCACCTACGGCTGCATCTATGCAATGCTGGTCGCTAATGAACAGCAGCAAATGATGATTGGGAACAGCCAGCAGCAACAGCCGCTGATGGTGGCAAAGGAACCAGAGCAGGATGAAAAAGAAGATCTGATGCCAACTATCGGAAAGGGAGCAGAAGCCACTGAGTGTGTAGGGTGGATGGCATTTCCTCCAGAAGTGTGTGTTTAAAGCACATGAGGACCTCTGGAGTTTTTTTTTGAGCTTTTTTTTTTTTTTTTTTATCATTGATGTACATAGGTTTATAGATGTTTAGTTTGGGAGGGAGAGTTGGAGGGCAAATTGATCCTACTAAAAGACAAAATATATATTAAAAAATATTCTTAAGTGGTACTTACTAAAGGTATCAAATGATATTTCAAGTAATTTTTTATATTTTCCTATGAATTCTCCTAACAAACCAACTCTGCATTTGTTTTCTTATGGTTGCTGTCAATCATATGTTAATTAGCATATTAAATAGTATATTTTTCTAAAATTTAGAAATAGACTATATTTTAAATGTGTCTATGTTCAATATACAAGTAAGATACATTTTAACATTCTGAGCGATAATTATGATAGTTATGATAAGCTGGTCATTATGTTATTAAAATTCTGTACTATTTAATCAAAATAAATGGAAAATTATAGACTAAAGACTAAAATCAATCATTTTAAATGCTTTAAAGTAATTACATTCAAGTGACGACACAAATGAAATCACTACATTATATTGTACAATATGAAAATGGATATTTATTTTGAAATTTGTGAATATTTTAGTGAGCATTATATGGTGACAAAAGTAATCGAAATGTAAAAATAGGTGAAATGAGCGTGAACAATTAAATATTTAATATCGGCCAAACAGAATCCAAATTTTTGGACACTCCATTTTGTATTTAATTAAAGATGCTAAATAATCACAAAATTATATCCTGAATGTAAAATCAGATTTCAGAATTCAAACAATGGCAGACAGATTTCTTACCTCCAGCAATAGCTGTTCTTTTCCCTTCAGTCACTGTCACAGATGTTACCGCCACAAAAGTGTTCCTGCCTGGTGGACATAGGATACTGTCATATGATACTGTAGCCCATGCAACAAATGTAAACTTTGACATTACTACAAGTCCATTTAATAATCAGTATTTAAGCACCTTTGTTTATATCATCATGTGGGACATAGAATAAGAATTGACCAGGTTTGTTCTCAGCTGCCAGGCGATACCATATGGGAAAATGGTCCACTGTGAAGATGTTCTCTTTGTCCACACGGGTCAAGAACTTCCTGTGAGGTCACAGTATCAGGAGATTTGGGGAAAGACCAAAATCTATTAGTATGGTTTTTTTTTTTAATATTGTTTCAATAATATATTTCAGATGAAAAATAAAATCTGACAATGGTATCATAATGTTTTGGCGTCATGTTTTTTCTTTATCTCAAATCATGCTAAAAATTGTGTTTTAGCTGGTCCAGCTATCAATATTAAATGACTAACACAAACACATTTCATTGCAGGCGGTGTAATGGTATATGTATTCGTCCCGAACCATCACGGTACGGACGTCATGGTTCAGTGGTTCAGAATACAGTCAGTCACAGGCGATTCACACTCCAATCCAGAAGGGGGTGTGTGACCCCACAACAGGAAAAAGGACAGAAGAACAGACGATCTATGCATAGATATGTTTACATGTAATCTCTCGACCAGCATTACAACCACGGAAAGACATTAATAAAACAGCTTGAGAATAATATCTCACGTAGCATTACATTTACCTCAGGCAAGTCATTTAGTGTCCACAGCATGTTAGTTCACAAGAGAAATGAACTCAAGAAGGGAGCAATTCACTAAATATATGCACTATATTAGCTTACATATTCATTATATTTACTTTACCTGTTAGTAACGTCATAATTATTTAATATGATTAAATAAATTTGTCATGAAAACAAGTTATGACAGTGACTGTGTAAATGATTATAGCAAGTTAATGCAAAACCTGCCTTATGTGCAAATTACATGCTTATTTATTTATTTAGTGTTATTAAAAATTAATAGCAACTGAATTTAATAGTTTGGGCTCTGTTGTTAATTTTAATCTTTAATATTATAGTAATGTGCAAGAAAGGGCTCCCTGTATATAGTTTACAGCAATAACTGATTTTTTTTTATCTTTAAGAAAATGTTAATTGAATTTATTTAAAGGTGCCCTAAAACCAGTTTTTACAAGATGTAATATAAGTCTAAGGTGTCCCCTGAATGTGTCTGTGAAGTTTCAGCTCAAAATACCCCATAGATTTTTTTTAATTCATTTTTTTAACTGCCTATTTTGGGGCATCATTAACTATGCACCGATTCAGACTGTGGCCCCTTTAAATCTTGCGCTCCCTGACCTCCTCCTGAGCTTTCGACTATAATACAGTGCATTTACAAAGTTCACACAGCTAATATAACCCTCAAATGGATCTTTACAAGATGTTCATCATGCATACTGCATGCATATATCAGATCATGTGAATATAGTATTTATTTGGATGTTTACATTTGATTCTGAATGATAGTGCTGCGTGGCTAAAGCTAACATTACACACTGTTGGAGAGATTTATAAAGAATGAAGTTGTGTTTATGCATTATACAGACTGCAAGTGTTTAATAATGAAAATAGTGAAGGCTGTTGTCTCCATAAATACAGTAAGAAACGATGGTAACTCTAACCACATTTAACAGTACATTAGCAACATTCTAACGAAACATTTAGAAAGACAATTTACAAATATCACTAAAAATATCATGTTATCATGGATCATGTCAGTTATTATCGCTCCATCCGCCATTTTTCGCTATTGTTCTTGCTTGCTTACCTAGTCTGATGATTCAGCTGTGCACAGAACCAGATGTTAATACTGGCTGCCCTTGTGTAATGCCTTGAACATGGGCTGGCATATGCAAATATTGGGGGCGTACATATTAATGATCCTGACTGTTACATAACAGTCGGTGTTATGTTGAGATTCGCCTGTTCTTCGGAGGTCTTTTAAACAAATGAGATTTACACAAGAAGGAGGAAACAATGGTGTTTGAGACTCACTGTATGTCATTTCCATGTACTGAACTCTTGTTATTCAACTATGCCAAGGTAAATTCAAATTTTTGATTCTAGGGCACCTTTAAAGAGAGTGACAAATAAACCACTGTTTAATAAAAAAAGAAGCAATTTTATGTTTAGTCTTCTCCCTCCTGCTGTACCGAATGCGTACCGAACCATGACTTCAATACCGAGGTACGTACCGAACCATGCTGTTTTGTGTACCATTACAACCCTACTACTTTAATGTAAGTCGATTTGACTATATCTCACTCACTTTCCCACACGTTTCTCACTTCCTGCATATCTGATCACACGCATGAGGCCAGAGCGGGTTCCAAGGAAAGCTGACTCCATGCCTTCATCTACGCTATAGGGAGATAAAAGCAAAACGAGAATGACTATAAACAGTTTTTTTCAAAATAACAGTGGGATTTTATAGGACACACAGAAAAGCTGGTTTTATGTTGGTGCCTAATGCACAACATACACAGATTAAATAAATCCTCTTACCCAGGGCCGGATAGTGTTAGCGCTGTCCAGTAGGCCTCCAGTGGTGCTGTTACCACTGCATCGAAAAGAACCTGCTGTAGCAGTATCTCGTCACCTATTACAATTAAAATCTTTATTTAAGCAATACCGGATGGTACTTTTGATAACTGCTTGCATGTTAAACATATGTAAAATAGTTGAAAACACTATAGCCAAATTAGCCACAGTATAATCAATCATGTTGAAGAATAGATTATTTAGCATCTGCAGTGAAAATATTGTAAAATAAGGTAAAATACAGCTAAAGAAACTCACATTCCAAGTCAGGCTCTTTCCCAGTCAGGTATCGGACCACAGCCTGGAGCTGAGTGAGCTTACGGTGGTGTGGGTCAATATCTGTTTCGCAATACGTCCTGATTGGGTAAAACAACTTCAACTTAGCAAGACACATGACTGAGTTTTTAGGTTTCTGTTGTCCTGACAGTGTTCAGAAGAAAATTCTGCCTGTTATGTTTTATATTCTTGCTTCAACTCAATAGTACATACCATTCATCTGCTATAGTGAGGTCTGGCTGCTGAAGGTCATGAAGACCTAAAGAAAGGAGAAACTGGTAAGCAGCTATAAGGCAGCTCACAACATCAAACTATAAATATTTTAATTTTTAAAACTATGATTATCTAAACCAATAGTGGAATAAAAATAAAGATTTCCATATTTATCATTGGTAAAATTATATAAAATTGTATGTACATATTTATATAAATTACAACTGTACACACATATACTACCATTCAAAAGTTTGGGTTGGATAAGATTGTTTTGTTTTTTTTATGTTTTTTAAAAGAAGTCTCTTATGCTCACAAAGGCTGCATTTATTTGCTCAAAAATGCAGTAAAACAGCAATATTATAAAATAACTTATTACAATTTAAAATATATATGTATATATTTGTTAATACTAATGTAATTTATTCTTTTGATGGCAAATGTGAATGTTCAGCAGCCATTACTCCAGTCTATATTTTTATTTTCAGTATTCTTTGATAAATATAAAGTTTAAAAGAACAGCATTTATTTGAAATAGAAATCTTTAGATCCATTAAATGTGTCCTTGCTGAATAAAAGTATAAATTCCTTTCAAAAAGAAAAAAATCTTACTGACCCCAAACTTTTGAACGGTAGTGTATGATTCCCACCTCAGTATGCTATTAATCATAAACTCACCCTCCTCTACGGAAACATTCCCAAAGAACATGTACTGTCCGTGACCTCTCGTAAGCACCATCCCAAAGCTGAAACCAGATCAGAAACAAGCATCATATGAAGGACTACAGAACTAAAAATAACTAATCTATTTTAAAATGTGTTTTACAATAATCTACGGTAAGTATGAAGGGAATATTCTGAGAATGTGAGAAGCATATCAAACCTAAATGGAGTTTCATTGATGGTTGTGTAGAAGTAATCATTTTTGAGAAACAAAGGCCTTTTCTGGGGAATAAATGGAAAAATACAGTCACAAAGACTATCAGATTTACTATAGGTTTTTGCTTAACATAACATTTACATAAAATATAATTCATTATCACTTCATGTTCAGTGTTAGGGGTAACACATTACAAGTAATGTAATCAGATTACTTTTAAGTAACTAGTATGTATTACTTTTAAATTTATAACAAAATATCTGAGTTACTTTTTCAAATAATCAACGCAAGTTACTTTGTTTTCCCATTTATTGACTGACACGTCTTAATGTCCCCATTTTGAGAGAAAATCATGAGTAAATGCAGAGGTGTTATGTGTGCTGTGTAAACATGATGGTTATTTAAGATTACTGTAGTTATAGACTAAATGTGAGCATACATTTACTCATTTACTTCTTCTCCTGTGTCTTATTCTTCTGTATTCCAGAATGGCAGCACAATTGAAAGGCTTGTTTATTTGAGCTGCGCCCTCTACTGTACAGGTGTGAATTTGCATTTCCTTCAGCCTGAGGCTTGTTCATTTCATTTTTAGTGTGAAAGGACCTTTACATTTGCCAAAAATAGAACTTTTTTTGTTTTTACAAAAACAAACAACCCAGCCAAGATGAGAAAAAGTAACGCAAAAGTAACGTAACGCATTACATTCCACAAAAAGTAACTAAGTAATGCAATTAATTACTTTTTCACAATTGTAATGCATTACTTTTAAAAGTAACTCTCCCCAACACTGTTCATGTTAAACATCTTATTAAAAGGATGAATCTCATAAAACCTATCAAGAACATGTCAAATATATATATGGAGGAAAAACACAATAATGAGAATATGATTATACCCAAAAATTCTTTATACAGTGGACTACCAGTAAAATTGATAAAAAATTTGGGACCAAAAATTATTCAGACACTTTGACCTGACCATGTTTTGCTTAAGTGTTATCTAACATAAAGATAATGCAACATAAAGATGTTTGACTGTATGTCACAATAGGGAAGTAAAGACTATTGCAACTTTCGTTTCATGACGAATTTAAATGGACATGTTCTTGAGAGGACTTGTAAGATTCAGCCAAAAGTAGTTAAAGTAATTTAAAGGGTTAGTTCACCAGAAAATGAAAATTCTGTCATTTATTACTTACCCTCATGCCGTTCAACACCCGTTAGACTTTCATTCATCTTCAGAACACAAATTAAGATATTATAGTTGAAATCCGATGGCTCCGATTTCCTCTCTCAAGATCGATAAAGTTACTGAAACATATTTAAATCGGTTCATGTGAGTACAGTGGTTCAATATTAATATTATAAAGCGACGAGAATATTTTTGGAGCGCCAAAAAAAAAAATAACGACTTATTTAGTGATGGCCGATATCAAAACAATGCTTCAGGAAGACTCGGAGCGTTATGAATCAGTGTGTCGAATCTGCTGTTCGGAGCGCCAAAGTCACGTGATTTCAGCCGTTGGCAGTTTGACACGCGATCTGAATCATGATTCGATACACTGATTCATCTGTGCTCCGAATCTTCCTGAAGCAGTGTTTTGAAATCGGCCATCACTAAATAAGTCGTTATTTTTTTTTTTTTTTTTGGCGCTCCAAAAATATTCTCGTCGCTTTATAATATTAATATTGAACCACTGTACTCACATGAACTGATTTAAATATGTTTTAGTACCTTTATGGATCTTGACAGAGGAAGTGTCATTGCTCCGTATGGAGGCCTCACGGAGCCATCGGATTTCAACTATAATGTCTTAATTTGTGTTCAGAAGATTAATGAAGGTCTTACGGGTGTGGAACGGCATGAGGGTGAGTAATTAATGACAGCATTTTAATCTTTGGGTGAACTAACCCTTTAACATTATAACATAAAAGTTGCAAACAAGCTCACCCCTTTATCCACAGCTGCTCTCACATCTAATGCCATTGTACCAGTTTCTCCCTTCACCATGGCTGTTCTCAACTGCACAGACAGGGCAGAACATCATAAAGACTTTGCTGAGGCTTAAAACAGTGCAAGTACAATATGTGGAAAACTCACAGTGTCCTCAGTGTCCTCCCACTCCGCCTCTGACAGATCCACACTGTTGTAGTTAGGCTTGGGTTTCAACTTCTTCCCATCACTGTACTGTAATGACAAACAACAAGAGTGATGACAAATCAATATACAGTATACATCAGTGCTTTGTATTTGGATCTGTCTAGAGGAGCAGATGTTTGAGTGATTGAGACTGTAAGCGGATTCAGAAGGACTCACCAGTGGTCTTAAATCAGGATGTGCCAGGATGTATCCATTGTTTGTGATGAGGAAGGCGTAACCATGTGCTCCAAGCTAAAAGATTAACAGTCACACATTAAACATTTAAAATGTATTTTCTTAGTTCTAAATGGAATAAAGAAATGATGGTATAAAAATAAAGATTAAAGCTTCAAGCTGAAGTTTTTCTTGTACCTTATATCGCGGGGCAAGTTTCATGACTTCCAGCAGGGGGACGTCAGTTCCCACCACTCCCAGCAGAATGCCATGAGAAAGCGTTTCTTTCTTCTTACTGAACACTGGCATAGCCACAGACGTCATGAGCAGCAGACTGTGAGCCTTGCTTTTAAACAGCTACGGGAGAGATTCGAGAAGGCAATTTCACATTATACCAAAACATTCAGACTGCTGAAGCACACAGTTAAAATCAACATGAAATCAAAATGAACCATCCAAATGCACATTCCTAGTCTCACAGTATCATTTTTCATGATCAAAACAATTCCAGATGAGTAAAATAAAGCCTCACCCTACATTTTTTCTTGTTTCACTTAAAGTAAAATGGGTTGCAAACTACATTTCATGTTGATTTTAATAGTGAAAGCTCTAGATCATAATATCATGCTCTGAAAAATGTGATGAATGATGATAAACAGTAGGGGGCATCCTAAAACAAGAAGTCCTGGTAACAGCTACGTTATACTCTAAGCACAGGCTAAATTTCTAAAGTCTTCTTTTTATACATGCTAAAATACAGTGATGTGTTTTACTGTCTATAAAAGTTACCTCCTTAGTGTTAGGAAGCTGTGTGATAGAGAAGATGATGGCGATGAATGGGAAAGAATCACATTAATACAAAAACAGTGATATATGAGGATAAGGATGACACAAAACATAGAATTAGGAGACATTTGGGTCAGATAGCACAACAAAATCACCTTGAAATGCTTTGGAATGAGTTGGTGGAAATGAGTACTGGGAATTTATGAAATGTGAATTTTAAAGGTGCCCTAGAATTTTTTTTTACAAGATGTAATATAAGTCTAAGGTGTCCCCTGAATGTGTCTGTGAAGTTTCAGCTCAAAATACCCCATAGATTTTTTTTAATTCATTTTTTTAACTGCCTATTTTTGTGGCATCATTAACTATACACCGATTCAGGCTGCAGCCCCTTTAAATATCACTAAAAATATCATGTTATCATGGATCATGTCAGTTATTATTGCTCCATCTGCCATTTTTCGCTATTGTTCTTGCTTGCTTACCTGGTCTGATGATTCAGCTGTGCACAGATCCAGACGTTAATACTGGCGCCCTTGTGTAATGCCTTGAACATGGGCTGGCATATGCAAATATTGGGGTCATACATATTAATGATCCTGATTGTTACGTAACAGTCGGTGTTATGTTGAGATTCGCCTGTTTTTCGGAGGTCTTTTAAACAAATGAGATTTACATAAGAAGGAGGAAATAATGGAGTTTGAGATTCACTGTATGTCTTTTCCATGTACTGAACTCTTGTTATTCAACTATGCCAAGGTAAATTCAATTTTTGATTCTAGGGCACCTTTAAGCTGATTTTGCATTACCAAAATCTCTGGTGTTTTTCTGAATGGTTTAATTATGTACTCACGACACTGTCCATATATGCCTCGGTCCAGATTATGTCATGGTCATGGTTGATGACCATCGGTCGACTCAGAACATGAAGATACTCCATAACATTTTCCTGTACGTCAGCCAGTGTAGAGACGTGAGTATAATAACCTGTAAATATCAAATGTACATTTTGTACAAGATTTTTGCATATTTTCCTGTTAGAAAAAGAGCTTAATGAATGTGCAGCACAAAAGGGGATTTTTTTTTATCAATGAATGAGCCATCTGCTCTTTTCCACAAAATTATAATGAGTGGAGAATGGTGCTTTTAAAGGGATAATTCACTCAAAAATGAAAATTTTGTCATTATTTACTCACCCTTGTGTTGTTCCAAACCTGTATGAGTTTTTTTCTTCTGTTGTACACAAAAGAAGATATTTTGAAGAATGTTGGTAACCATACTTGGCACCCATTGACTTCCATAGTATATGGAATATCTTCTTTTGTGTTCAACAGAAGAAAGAAACTCATACAGGTTTGGAACAACACGAGGGTGAGTAAATGATGACAGAATTTTCATTTTTAGGTGAACTATCTCTTTAAGTTTCCAAAAAGACATAAAAGCATGAACAATATTTCAAGTTTACTGAAGTCATATGATATTAAGTCATTACTCACTGAAAATCTTCACCAGAAAAAATCAGGAATGAATCTGAAAAAATCTTTTTTTTAATGAACCAGTTGACCTAGTTCCAAAGAATCATCTGATCTGAATGGTCTGAATCATTCATTAATTGGAAATTTGATTAGTGCCTAAATGATACATTAATAAATCAAATTGATCCATTTCTCAAGTTCAACTCACTGAGTTTTGGTTGACAGCTCACTGGAAGGTAAAATTAACGACAAATTTCTGTTCCTCACAAAAATTATGATATAGTTTCAGAAGACTTGAAATACTGTACACGGCATGAGACATATCAAAAATGATACTTTTATGGTGCTTTTGTGTCCTTTTTTGAATCTCAAATGTTTCAGTCTTGTGTTCTACAGAAGCAAGAAAGTAATACATTTAATAGTAGTAAATGATTTTTTTTTTTTTTTTGGCTGACTACATACCCTTGTTGTTGCAGGCAATCCATTTGACATTTTCTGAGAAGGTCATATCTCTGCCAATAAGATAGGTAAAAACCCGTACCTGAAACCATTTCATTTTATGTTACTGTAATTTAATCATTGTTCCATTGGAAATATATCCATACCTTTTTGTTCAATCGCATTAAATCTGTTTATCAATGTAAAGTGTGCAAAAAGACAAGGTTTGCAGATTTTATAGATGCTGTACGTCATATGTTATAGCCTCCGTTCCCTGTAGAGTGAGCAGATTGTGTGTTACCTTCCTGTCAGGCCAGTTGAACTCTTCAAACACTGACTGGAAATCTTCCATGGCTCCATCTGTGATCAGCATAATTGCCTGGTTACATAGGCTGCCCTGACCATTTGCTCTGGCCTAGGAGACAGGAAGAAGAACATGGAGGACATGCAGAGGGTTGGCACTGTATGTACAGTTTTGTATATTTGTGTGAAAAAGTATTGTGAATGATACTGACGTCAGCAAGGATGCGGAAAGACTCCTTCATGGCTTTTTTTACTTTAGCTTCCCCCTTTACATGGAGTTCATCCACAAGCAGCTTGAAATGCTGAAAGAAGATTTGGGATAAGAAAAAGGTGAGGACGAGACTGAAAAAGATTAAAATGTTACTCTTTCAAACTTTCCCCAAAAATTTAAATCTCATTAGTATCTCTTTGGCTTCTCCTCAACCAGTGTTGTTATTGTTAACTAAATGAAAGTTAGTTCACCCAAAAATGAAAATTCTGTCATTAATTACTCACACTCATACACCTGTAAGACCTTCATTTATCTTCTAAACACAAATTAAAATATTTTTGATGAAATCCGAGAGCTCTCTGACCCCTTTATAGACAGTAATTTAATTACCATTTTCAAGGCCCTGAAAGGTAGTCAAGACATCGTTAAAATAGTTCATGTGACTATTTTTTTACTTAATTGAACAATTTCTTCTCTTCCCTGTCAGTCTCCTACACTGTTTACATTGTAAACACAGTGCAGCACTTCCAGGTTCTACGTCAGAACGCCGACTCATTATTGGCCAGCTCCTGCATCAGCATCACACGCATGCGTCATGCTGCTCACATGAACAGCGGCGGCCAATACTGAGCCGGCATTCAGACCACAGACTGTGACGTGACGCCACTTCCTTCCACTGTAATGAACTGAAGCCAAAATGGGCCGACGAATGGGCGCTGACACGTTACGCAATATGTCAAAAAAAAAAAAAAAAAAGGTTTGGAGCCTGGGCATGCGCAGAAGGAATCGTCAGTGGAGCCCGGAGGCGGAGTCGCGGTATCAAACCTCCGCCCAGACGACTGCGTCATCATTCATGTATTTTAAATAGACTATAAAAATTATACACAATTTAAAATTCTACCTATAAAATAATAGGCTATTCTGTTTCTAGAGCAATAATATTTTTGAAACAGCAAATTTAGTAGATAAAATCAATATAATATGCCACTAGAAACAACTCTAAATCGTCAGAAACGGTCCTGCCATTTTAAATCAAGTTCAACCAAAGACTATAGAATAACACAAGACGTGTCACTCGTATTGTTTTGAATGGAGAAAGTGTAACGCGCAATATGGCGGAATAAGTCTCGCCTTCTAAAAAAGAGCCAATCGCCAACTGGTAAAGTCATTGCGTCACTTCAGCGGCCGTTAGAATTGCCGGTTTCTATAGAATCAGTCAGACGCGCGCCTTCGAAGAGACCCGCAGTTAGGTCTGCGCATGCGCATTAGCTTGATCCAGCCTGAAAAATACAGTTTTTTGTCATGATTCAAGCGTTTAGAAACTAAATTTATGAGCCGGTTGTTGTTAGATTTCATTGGTGATTTCAAATATGAAATTTAATCGTAAGGTTGGCGAACAGTTTTGGAGAATTTGATGTTTCCCCATTCAAAGAGATTGCATGATGCCCAGGATGCCCGAGAGGCGTTTCAAAGATGGCCGCCGAGTGAAATGACTTGTCTAAAGGGACTTTGGTTCACTAACGTTACAGGAGATCGATTGCTGTAATTAGAGTAGGCTATCATTAGTTTTGTCCTGCTAATTATTATTTTATACCCATAAAAATAATAAGTAACTGCCAGATAACGATCACCTGCTTTTTCGCGACATGGTAACATTTATTAATTAGCTTATAACGCCCACATTTAATGTTACAGAAAAAAGTTCAGTGATCCGTCAGATCCTGTAGGTCGGTTAGTACAGTTTACTGCTGAACAACTCATTTTATTGGTGTTATATAACAAAGAAATCTAAAATTAATAGACAAGTTCCCATCCACTGCTTTTATTTGACTGACAGACGGCAGCGGTTGCAGTTAAAAATCATAATTTGCGTTCGACTGAAGAAAAAAAGTCACCTATATCTTGGATGCACTGGGGGTAAGCAGATAAACATCAAATTTTCATTTTTGGGTGAACTATCCCTTTAAGTAAAGCTGAAATAAAGTATATATATATATTTTAGATAAAAAAATAAAATACATTTACCCAAAAATGGGACAAAACTTAGGATCAAGTTGATCACCTGATTAGGTGAGACAGGGATCTCATTGTGCTGCTGTCTTTCAGAGTATTTCTTAGAGGATCTGTGTCAGCACCTTAAGCAGATGCAAAGTGACTTAGACCTGGAATATCATTATGAGCTCTGCTGACCCATCAACCTGCATTAAGTCCCAGTCTGTGACTGCACAGACCTGTCCAACTGTCCAATTATCCTTTTTTTGTAGATATTTAGAGATGTACAATAGTAGAGTAAGTTGTATTATAAAAGAATGTGGCCATTTCTTGCACTCACATTAATTAATCAGCATATCAATTCATGGCATTATCAATAATGCAAATATATGGCCTATTTAATTTTATTTCACTAACAAAACAATATTACGAGAGTGATCCAAAGGATGAAACATGCTACCTACAGTAATTTCACTATCCGATCACACTATAATTCTGTATCCACTGTAATTCCAGAGATTAGAGTACGTCCCTACTTGCTCTCTGATACATAACAAGCAAAAGAGCTGCACATTAGATCAAATCACACACCCGCTAGCCTATCACATGACTAAAAGCAACAGCAGAATAAGGATGGGCCTAGTTTCCCTGCCTAGTGTCACAGCTACAGCCTAGTTTTGCAGAAAAAAAGCACGGTTTGTCTCAGTGATTGCTAGAAAACGTAATCTGAGTGCAAACATCACTTAAAAATAGTTTTTTTTATTGTTTATTTTTAATATTGTATTATTTTATTTATATTTTCTCTCTAAGTAACTATAAAAAAGTGTAAAACATTTTGCCCAACATTGCGACATGGGCTCAACCAATGGTGTGAGTTTGGTTTTTCCAACCAACTGTATATAAAATATATTAAATAAATGAATAAATAAAATAAATAATTCAGAGACATAACAACATGAAAAAATAAAAACTTGTAAAGAAATCTAATATAAATCTAGCATATTTATATACGTTATTATATAGAAATAATGTGTACATGAGTGCATATGAGGGAATGGTAGGGTGCCGGTATCCTGCAGTGCAGATTGGAGTCATTGGCTTAGTTCCTGAGACTCAAGTGAAGTGGATAATCGACTTACCTCGCGGTTGTCCAAGTCTGCCTGCACCAACGTTCCTTTAAAACAGGGCTCCACGTAGCGGACATAATCAGTGTACTAAGGAAAGGACGTGCAAAATTTTACAGTGCTGATAAAGTGAGAAAGTGATGCTAATTGGAAAGCAAAGAGTGCTCTTACTGCAATAACATTGACAAAATCATTTTCCCCGAGCGTGTCCAGGATAGTGTTGATGGTGTGTTTGGCAATGGTCATTTTCAGACCCTTCATGCTGCCGCTGATATCAACCACAATGACGATGTCCTTAGGAGAGGTGGCAGCCTGGATATACCTGCGACAGAGAGAGAGGATTTTCTTAGAAGATGGCCCAGGACACCTCTAGATCAGTGTATGGAGGGCAATGCTAACTGATTTATAGTAATATTGACGGATAAGTTATTATAAAGTATCAAATTTAGGACTAGAACTGGGTATTATATCAAACATTCCCAATATATTTGTGATGACTTAAAAAATTTTTGCAACATTGTGGAAATTGCAACAATTTTCTATTTGACTGTAATGACTAAAATTTATATTTGAGTATTATAAGTATTATAAGAGGGCATTATGATACAGGTTTTTATGATTTTAAACGTGTTTGAGTTGGTAAGTTTGAACCAATTCTCTGAATCACTGATTCAAATCTCTGATTCATTCATCTCTGATTCATTAACATGACAATTTTTGTATAAAAATATATGATTGATTAATTTAATTGATCAAATATTTTATATCTAGTGTTTATTTTGTGATATACACATATAATATGCCTATATATTATTATTTTCTCCTTTTTTTTTTTTCATTTTCTTTAGTTTAACAAATGAATCTCATCGTCATTCATCTCTTTGGCAAAAATGGCTTTGTTGAAATGAATGAAAACACCATTTTAAGCCATTTCAGTATAACACATAAACATAAAAATGTACTGTATATCAAATCTGAAAAATACAGATATTGTATCTCAGTCCTATTTAGGGTCTACAAAGTAAAAAAAAAGTAACACAAGGACTCTGTTTTGTTTCAAAATGACAGTGTCTTCGTACTGGTGTGTTTAGTCAGATTCATTGCAATCACTTGCCTTTGTATAAACAGTCACATATGGAGCCTGTGTCAGTCCTACTAACCTGGCTGTTGAGCTGCTAACCACTTAAGAATGAGATTAAAGTCTTTCAGTGGTATCACGGCCTAACTGGCTGTGCTACCATAGGCACAAGCAGACATTTGGGTGGCATCCACACAGATAATCCTGTGTTGCACTCTGGGTCAGGAAAAGACCTTGCTGAATCCAAGTCAGCTGGCATAAATTTTATTTCATATGAATGAATCAACCTCACTACATTGCCAAGCACTTTGATATGCAGGACAATGTATTTTTGGTCAAATATTTTACTTTATCTCACCAGTTTCTGTTTCTGCAGTCGAAAGCAACAACGCCATTAGGATCAGGGGTCCATTTGATTCCTAAAAGACACAAAGGCAAGCAAAACGAAATATGTTTTACATTAATAATGCAATTTTTTAGACTTTTTTTTAAGTTGTAGGACTGACGAAACAATGTTCCTGAAAGCAGAATTGATCAAACCTGGATAGAGTCTGAAGAAGCCTGTTGAGCTGCCAAAATATTGCCAAGTGAGTGTGGGATCCTTCTGGAAGTTACTGATGAAGATGTCGTTCAAGGCCTCTGACATGTACACTCCATTAAGAATGTTTGGATCTGCAAATAAACACGACTGATATTAGTTTTTGATGTTTATATGTTGCATTTGCACAAAATAGGCATTGAAAAGTTCATTTTTAATAAAAAAAAAATTTCTTAAAGGTGCCCTAGATTCAAAAATTGAATTTATCTTGGCATAGTTGAATAACAAGAGTTCAGTAAATGGAAATGACATACAGTGAGTCTCAAATTCCATTGTTTCCTAAAAGACCTCAGAAGAACAGGCGAATCTCAACATAACACTGACTGTTACGTAACAGTCGTGATCATTAATATGTACGCCCCCAATATTTGCATATGCCAGACCATGTTCCCAACATTATGAAAGGCATTAGACAAGGGCAGCCAGTATTAACGTCTGGATCTGCACAGGTGAATCAACAGACTAGGTAAGCAAGCAATAACAACAGCGAAAAATGGCAGATGGAGCAATAATAACTGACATGATCCATGATTATGTGATATTTGTAAATTGTCTTTCTAAATGTTTCGTTAGCATGTTGCTAATGTACTGTTAAATGTGGTTAAAATTACCATCGTTTATTACTGTATTCACGGAGACAAGAGCCGTCGCTGTTTTAATTTTAAAACACTTGCAGTCTGTATAATTCATAAACACAACTTCATTCTTTATAAATCTCTCCAACAGTGTGTAATGTTAGCTTTAGCCACGTAGCACTATCAAACTCATTCAGAATCAAATGTAAACATCCAAATAAATACTATATTTACATGACCCGAAGCATGCATGCAGCATACATGACGAACATCTTGTAAAGATCCATTTGAGGGTTATATTAGCTGTGTGAACTTTGTAAATGCACTGTATTATAGAGTCGCAAGCTCGATAGGCAGGGAGCGCAAGATTTAAAGGGCCAGCAGCCCCTGAATCGGTGTATAGTTAATGATATCCCAAAATAGGCAGTTAAAAAAAATTAATAAAAAAAAATCTATGGGGTATTTTGAGCTGAAACTTCACAGACACATTCAGGGGACACCTTAGACTTATATTACATCTTGTTTAAACACGTTCGATGGCACTTTTAAATTCAATTCGCACCGTTCAGAATATAAATGCAACATCATATATAGAATTAAACACTCAAATCAGAAGTAATCTTCATCTAGTAAAGTTTTATACAATATACTGACTTAAAAATCCCTCAGAAATTTTACGTCAAAAGTCCAAAATAACAAAGTGTTTTTTTTTTCATTGACTAAACTGTTTAAAGGGATAGTTCACCCAAAAATGAAAATGTGATGTTTATCTGCTTACCCCCAGCGCATCCAAGATGTAGATGACTTTGTTTCTTCAGTAGAACACAAATTATGATTTTTAACTCCAACCGTTGCCGTCTGTCAGTCAAATAATAGCAGTGATTGGGAACTTCTACTATAAGAGTAAATAAAACTTGCATAAACAAATCCAAATTAAACCCTGCGGCTCGTGACGACACATTGATGTCCTAAGACACGAAACGATCGGTTTGTGCGATAAACCGAACTGTATTTATATAATTTTTTAACTCTAATACACCACTATGTCCAACTGCGTTCAGCATTCGCTTAGTGAGGTCTGATCGCACTCTGACAATGACAGTGATGTCTCACGCATATACTTCAATGAGAGCGAGACATCACTGCCGCTGTCAGAGCGCGATCAGACCAAACGAATCGAGTGATGAATGCAGTTGGACATAGTGGTGTATTAGAGGTAAAAAATTATATAAATACTGTTCGGTTTCTCGCACAAACCGAACGTTTCGTGTCTTAGGACATCAATGTGTCGTCACGAGCCGCAGGGTTTAATTTGGATTTTTCTATGTTTATTTACTCTTATAGTAGAAGTTCCCATCCACTCGCATTATTTGACTGACAGACGGCAACGGTTGGAGTTAAAAATCATCATTTGTGTTCTACTGAAGAAACAAAGTCACCAACATATTGGATGCGCTGGGGGTAAGCAGATAAATATCAAATTTTCATTTTTGGGTGAACTATCCCTTTAAATCAGATACAAAGCCCATGGAGATTATCATACCTTTGTTGTAGACATTAGTTGGAACTTGGATGTCGCTCATTAAAGTGTTGACAGACAGCTTGTTGAAATGTTCATTCTCCTCCAACGGAAATTCGCCTCCAAGTTCAATAAAATTTCCTTCTTCATCCATAGTATTCACCAATAATGCATTAAAGTAGTCAAACTGACAGAAAAATATAGCAAAAAAATGACCATGCAGTATTTGCATTTAAATATATATATATATATATATATATATATATATATATATATATATATAATATATATATATATATATATAATATATGATTGTATAAACAGGTTTAAATGCCAAATCATCTTTTCATCTTGTTTATTTACCCGTAGAGATGCATTAAACTCATGGTACAGGTCGGCATCCTCAGCTGTGTCTGCGAGCCTCTAAGGACAAAAAGAACAGCATCGTTTCGATTCATTCTTATGAGTTAAATCCAAAGCTCCTCATAAAATAACACCAAAAACTGTAAATCAGAGTCTTAAAAATTAGGATTAATCTCGAGAAATGAGCACCTTACACTGACCTTCACAGACTTCATCTTGCTGCCAAGCATTCTCTCAATTTCTTCTGCAAATTCCAGCACTAATCGAGCTCCATCCACGTCCTCTATTCTGATGATGGGCTCGACATCTTTGAGTTTCTGGACAAAAAGGGAGAATTGTTTGAGCGTTTTGCTTTTCAAGAAAAATTTTGTTTTTTATTGCGGAATATATGCAACGTTCTCCTGATTGAAGCAAAAATAATTAAATAAATAAAGCAGCAAAAAACTGTCATTATGTTTTAAAACGGACCTTGAAAGTCTAAATTTGCATTGATATTTACCTTTTGTAATAGAGCAGCTCCTGAATATTTTGATGCAATGGCATTGATTTGCTCTGAAATGGTGATGGCCCATTTTTGAACCCTAAAGATACAAAAAAAAAAAATTAAATTAAAATCCAACTAAACTTTTTCAGAAAAAAACGTTCCATTATAAAAGACCTTTAAACTTTGAACAAACATTCTATTAATGTTACTGGAAGAAGAACATTTGTTGCGAGAGTCTTGCTGGAAGTTCTGTGGACTTTGTTGGGCAGGTACGCAGCAAAGAATTTAGTTGAAATTACATTAGTGAACTTAAAATTATTAAACAAATGTCTACATTTGCTTTGTTCAAGCCCCCATCTGCCAGTCTATAAATATACATAATTGTCTTAGTATGCAGGTGGCCCATAATCACTTGATAGGATTCCAAGTAATCTATTGATCTCTGACCATTGACAGTAAATACAGACTTTGCAGATACTGGCAAATCCAAACACAAACAATCCTATACATTAAAAGTACATATGAGGTCACTGTAAATGATATATTGTCCACAAATATACAGTTTACAATTAAACATGTCTGTCAATCTTGATGTACAGTACACAAATAACAAATAAAGCATTGTGGTTAGTCATATAAAGAGCCCTGTCAGCACTTTGTCATAAGACTTGAGATCTCGGTCAGTCTGTCTTAACAACTGAGTCTGTCATCAGTCTTATGTTAAAGCATCTCTGTTGACCTGAAGGAATCTGGGATCATCATGGAGGGTAGGGAATTGTGTAAATAGCTTGGCAATGTTGCCGACACTGATACTATTACAGCGAAGGAAATCAACGGGGAGTCAAAATGAAACCAAACAGATAAAGAAGCAGCACATATATTTTCCTTGTATTAAGCAATATTTAGGAATAAATATATAATATAGTAGGGTATAAAATAATTTCAAACCGTTCAAAGTTTGGGATCAGTATTTTAAATTAATACTTTTATTTAGCAGGAAACATTAAATTGATCAATGGTGACAGTAAAGACATTTATAATGTTACAAAATATTTCTATTTCAAATAAAGGCTGCTCTTTTGTTCGTATGTTTCACGGTGGTTTTCGCAAAAATATTAAGAATCACAACTGTTTTCAACATTGATAATAATAATGATGTTTCAGCAAATCAGCATATTAGAATGATTGCTGAAGGATCATGTGAAACTGAAGACTGCAATGATGCTGATTCAGCTTTGCATCACAGGAATCAATTACATTTAAAAATATATTAAAATAGAAAATATTGTTTTTGAAATTGTAATAATATTTCACAATATTACTGTGTTTTTAACAATAAATGCAGCCTTGGTGAGCATAAGATACTGTAATTATTATTAAATATATTTTTAAATATTGATGGCATTTTTTTTTTAAATGGACTCGTGCTGCAGTAGAACAATTTTGTCCTTGAATTGTTGTAGTTATATAAATCCAAAAATCTAAAAATAAACATTGGGATTAAGGTCAAAAGAAAAACAGTTTTCAGCAATAAATCCTTAAAACACAGTTGCACTGGCAGTCGAATACAAATATGCTTGGTGTTACATACTGAGCTGGTCTAGGACACATACTGTAATTAAACTCAAATTTTTACGCATGAGAATAACGTTAGCAGTACGTTGGGAAAAGCTCACATCCAGTGATGTTCCTGTATGCACAGGGCCTGGCCTGTATTGCCATCTGTGAACGAGCTGGTGTCTGGATGGTATCCAGAAGGCATTATTAATGGTATGAGTGTATCTGCTCTTCTTCAAGCCAGGACTTTACCCTACTAGTTGACAATGTGTGGAAAAAATAACCAAAGAAGTTCCCCATCTAAATCTGACATGTTTTTTAGTTGGTTTGTTTTTGTAGGGCTTACGAGAAAAACAGTAAATGAAAAACCTTAAAAGAGATAATTAAAAATTAAAATAAGCTGTCATAATCTGTCAGAAAGTGGAATAGTATTTAGATTTTTTTGCCCTCAATTTTTTTATATTTTATATGTATAGTCATATAATCATTATATAAATTATATAGATAATAATTATATAATTATTTCTGTATTAGTAATGAAAGAATTATGCACATACAACCAAATTATCTTGCATCTCCACCTTAAAATATTATCACAGCTGCTTACGTATGTCGAAAAGTGTCTGCCATCTGCCATTGCACTGAACGACTTCCAAGCCTCGTGAGAACTGAATTTTACACCTCAACAAACTCAGGGAATCGGGGAATTACTAAAAATGATCATACAACTGTCAGAGCAATTTCTCTTCCTGTCTCATTTGAAATTCTAAGAAGGCACAGAGCAAATTGGACCCCGAAATAGTCTGTCTGGTCTTCCAAGCATCTACCAAACCATTGATAAAATAGAACAGTAACACAATAGATTCAAAACAGTAATATGATATCATCAACAGTAACTTTTACCCCAAAATACATCAAACGAAGACAGTTTTTAACTTGGCATCTAAGGTTTTGCACTGAAAATCAAACCAGGGATGCCTATAAGGATAAAACAGCTGAAATTCAGGTGAATCTTACGTTTCAGGTGGAATCTTCATTTGAGCATGCGTAAAGATACACAGCCAACCTGTGTAGACCATGAGGAATGCGACCCAAGAAGACCCTCTGATGTGACACATGATGCTGACATCTATGCTTAAGGGCCACATCTGTACGGTGAAGTCATGAGAAGACGTTTCTGAGAATCCACTACTCCAGTAGGACGACTAAAACCCAACTTCCATTCCACTCTCTTCCATTCATGTTGGCTTAAATGGTTTCAAAAGTCTCTTACGACCCTTCTGAGCTCCTCATCAACTGAACTTGCACATCCAAAAGTTCTTGGAGGGCCTTGTGATCCACGTCAGAAGACTCCTAATCATGCTCAGATCTTCCAGAAACTTCTCAAACTCCCACTGAGCTGCATGGAGTAATCAACGCTTCTCATATTCAGGATGATACCGATAATCCAAATAATCCACTTAATGTTATCATTAGGTCCTTCTTCCTTCTTGTTAAAATCAGATAAACATGATATCAATATTTGAAGAGTCTCTCCATCATGTCATCTGCAAAGCATCACAACTGAAAGGTGTTCTCCAAAAGTTTCACAGTTCTTGGCACAGAATAATCCCAGTTATAATATATAAATCAAACGAATGGCAAGCACACTGCTGCAGTTGAGATTCACTTCCAGAGCATCCAATCCTCCATCACCCAATTTACAGTGTAATCCACTTGGATTACAATCTCTCCACACAGTAGGTTCATAAGCGTGGGGAGGGGAAATGGAGAGAGGAGAAAAGGGTGGGCACACTGGAAAGACGCAGCGGATTGGGCGAGTAAGAGTTTTGTTGTCTCTAAGAGGATTATTAGTGATTTCAGGAGGTTGGCCCATGTCCATCCAATCAGTGTAAGTGAACAGCTCCGGTTTGTTGAAGGACAAGGCCATCTAGTGGGGATATGGTCGTTTGTTTTGCATCATGCTTTGCAGACACCCTCATGCCGTTCCATCCATCTCATGCAACTTTCATTCTGAAGTTACTGAAGAATAATTTATAATAAATTTAAGTATAAAGCTCCAGTTCATATTTTTTTCCTTTTGCGTCCCATGGAAGGAAGTCATATGGGTTTGAGGGTGAATATATGATAACAGACTTTTCATTTGTGGCCCATTTAATAATATTTATTGCTGTTATGATCTTCATCAGTGATCTCATAGGGCAATAGCTTCCTGTTGATGCATGTTATCCAGAAATGCGTATCTGGGATGTGCAAAAGCATGTTACGAATCATGATTTAGAGTCAAAATGCAGACCAGGCATAATGGTGATAAAAAAGGTCAGACACACTAACAAACACATAAACCTGAGTCTACATCCAATGGTATCCAAGGCTGTCCAGGAGGATGCTCATTTGAACAACCGGCCCAAACAACTGAAAGAAGTAAAGATAAGCAAAACATCATTCACAATGTTAATTTTAACCGTAAAGCTGATTTGTGGTTAGTGATTTCGAGGGGTTCACAAATGCACACATTTCATCATATCATTTACAGTACCTCTTTACCCAAACTGAAGCGTCAAATTAGGTACAAAATTTATTTAATGCATTACTAAAACTTTGTATTATGCTCAGTGATTATACTATTCCGAATTCAGTCGAAGTGAATGTGCAATGAGTAAAACGAATTGTTGCTGTGACACAATTTACCATATTTGTGACTCTGGACCACAAAATCAGTCATAAGTTGCATAGGTATATTTGTAGCAATAGCCAACAATACATTGTGCGGGTCAAAATTATCAATTTTTCTTTCATGCCAAAAATCATTAGGATATTATGTAAAGATCATGTTACATGAAGATATTTTGTAAAGTTCCTACTGTAAATATATCAAAAATGTATTTTTATGAGTGGATATGCATTGCTAAGGACTTCATTTGGACAACTTTAAAGTTGATTTTCTCAATATTTTAATTTTTTTTTTTTTTTTTTTTTGCACCCTCAGATTCCAGATTTTGTTGTATCTCGGCCAATTGTTGTCCTATCCTAACACCCTCTTTCAGATTATGTATAAGTCTCAGTTTCAAAAAATTGACACTTATGACTGGTTTTGTGGTCCAGGGTCACATTTTATTAGCAACTGTATTATATTATATTACAGTGAATAAACTGCCTTTGTGTGGAAACACATCATCGCATAATAAATTGACTGCAAGTACGCTTAACTTTAACATCTTTGCATTACATATTCATTTTAGTGTGAGTCATATTTGGAATAGTATAATCACTGAGCATACTACAAAGTGTTAGAAATGCATTAAATATATATATATATATATATATATATATATATATATATATATATATATATATATATATTTTTTTTTTTTTTTTTTTTTTTTTTTTACGGGTGTGGAACAACATGAGTGCGAGTAATAAATGACATTATTTTCATTTTTGGGTGAACTAACCCTTTAAGAAGACACTTAAAGTCGACATACTATACTATCCCAAATGTGACTCACACTAAAATGAATATGTAATGCAAACATGTTAAAGTTAAGCGTACCTGCAGTCAATTTATTATGCGATGATGTGTTTCCACACAAAGGCAGTTTATTCACTGTAATATAATGCAATGTTTTTTTACGTTATGTGTTGTTGTTAAACGTAAAAACGTATGGCTAGTGACAACTGACTATTGAAACACGTTCATAACTTTAATACCACATTAATATAAGTAAAAAAATCCCTGTGGATGAATTCTGTCAATAGCCTGTTTCTTAGTATCTTGCTACTTCAGACTGCATTATTCCTTGGCATTATTATGCTGGCATTTGTTTTGACCTTACAGTCTATGGTTTTGACCAATCAGAAAGTACAATGCTGTCCAAACGGTGCAGCCAATCAAATCGCGGGATTCGGGTCTTGTCTCGGCATGTTCTCTCGTGCCTGGCTTCTCTAACCAGTCCACGTGTAAATGCAGAGGTATGTGCCAACAGTGCTTTTGTATAAAAATATAAAGGTATTACAGTGCTAAAGAGTGTTTTTTGTCGGAATGTTTTACAATATAATATTATGTCTGTTATGTTATGTTATTACACGTAAACGCGACGAAGTACGCTATTGTTTCATTGCTATATGAGTAGCTAGCCAATGCTAAATGACTACTTATGAATGATTCACAACGTTAATATAGAGAAATAATTGCATATTTCAAACCATCTACTCCTTTTAGATTTCTTTGAATAAAAACAATTGAGTTAATGTCATTCATGCATTTAAACTAACTTACTAGCTACATAATTCCTTAAGATTGAACTGTTATTATGATTATTTGTCATTTATTTTTTTAGTAGGGAGATTTAATGTCATGATTCTCTACTTACAATAACGACTACATCATCCATGTTTATTCAGAGAAATAACTTCTTTTTTGACAGGTGTGAAACTACATAGTGACACATAATGTCTGCTTTACCCTGGGAATACACCACCAGCCATGGCGTGGACCGAAATATCTTGTCAGCCTCAAACCAAGAAACGACCACTAATTCTCATAAAGCTAAAAGATGTCGACTAAGGAAAAAGAACAAAATTAAAAATTCCACCATTGAATCACATGAAGCCTCATTTGGCCAGAAAAGAGGCAAGAAAAGAAAGTCAGATGAGCTTCTGAAAAACAAGACGTGGTGTGTTGAATATGTATCTGAACAGTCAGATCATGTGCAATTCAAAAGGCCTAGAAAAACCCTTCATACTCTGCCTGGTGAAGCTGAGTCTGCACTACCTCTCACGGATGGCTGGGAGGTGGACAGTGGCTTTTCATCTGAAACCAGCCCTCCCACTAGTGGCAGGAGTTCGCCATATGTGGGAATAGACCACTCTAGGCTAGTAGCTATGGACTGTGAAATGGTCGGCACTGGACCTTATGGCCGGTGTAGTGAATTGGCACGCTGTAGTATTGTCAATTATAATGGTAGTGTTATATATGATAAATATATTTTACCTCGGCATCCGGTCACAGACTACCGCACAAAATGGAGTGGCATTAGGAAACATCATTTAGCACAAGCAGTGCCTTTTGAGGATGCTCAAAATGAGGTGAGATGGCACTCTCTGTAAACTCCACTGTATTGTTCTTGTGGGTTTATTAGGTCTGCTTTATTTTTATTTGTGTGTGTGTACAATGTGTAGTATTTTTGAATAAGTATTAAGTTAAAGGTATTATTAAAGTAATTAAAGGTGCTCTAAGCGATCCTGAGCGGAGTAACTTCCTGTTGACGTTCGAAGTGTTGTGAGACAAAACAGAGGCTAGCTAGACCCTCCCTCCGTCTCCTCCCCTCCCATCCGTTCTTCCTGAAACAGTCATGAACACGTATTTAAAATCATTCTTGTCGGTTATTGGCTGGAGCATGTTTATTATGATTCGTGGTCCAGGCTGCACCAGTTTGTTTTTATTGCCGTTTTCGGAGCTTGTGGTGACTACAGAGACCGCGTTTTTTTACAGTGTGTTCAGGGGACAGGCAGCTAGCGGATAGTGAGGAGATGTTTGCTGTATGTGACAAAAAATGTTTTGGCCTAAAAACGTGTGACATCGCATATAGGGCTGGGCGATATATCGAATGCTTTTGTCATGCGCATTTCGTCAGTAAAGCCGGTTCCCTGATTGCCGCTAAATCGCCATCACCTGCTTTCAAATGGAGCAGCATTTAATAGACAGAGCCGTAGTTCACTGATAAGCCACGCAATATCGCGTTCAATATCGATATGAATCGCCGTCGATATTGAACGCGATATTGCGTGGCTTATCAGTGAACTACGGCTCTGTCTATTAAATGCCGCTCCATTTGAAAGCAGGTGATGGTGATTTAGCGGTAATCAGGGAACCGGCTTTACTGACGAAATGCGCGTGACAAAAGCATTCGATATATCGCCCAGCCCTAATCGCTTAGAGCACCTTTAATACTATAAATTTTAATTAGTGTTCTTTTTTACAATATATATTGCTTAGATATTCTGTTTATATTTCTGTTCTTTATATTGTATTTAATTAGAGGGTTAGTTCACCCAAAAATTAAAATAATGTCATGTATTACTCACACTCACACTTACTCGTTCCACACCCATAAGACCTTCGTTAATCTTAGGAACACAAATTAAGATATTTTAGATGAAATCCAATGGCTCCGTGATGCCTCCATAGTCAGCAATGAAATTTCCTCTCTCAAGATCCATTAATGTACTAAAAAGATATTTAAATCAGTTCATGTGAGTACAGTGGTTCAATATTAATATTATAAAGCGACGAGAATATTTTTTCCAAAAAAAAAAAACCGACTTCTATAGTGATGGCTGATTTCAAAACACTGCTTCGGAGCGTTATGAATCTTTTATGTCAAATCAGCATTTCGTAGCGCGAAAGTCACGTGATTTCAGCAGTTTGGCGGTTTGACACACGATCCGAATCATGTTTCGACACAAAAGATTCATAACGCTCCGAAGCTTCATGAAGCAGTGTTTTGAAATTGGCCATCACTATATAAGTCGTTATTTTGTTTTTTTGGTGCACCAAAAATATTATCGTCACTTTATAATATTAATATTGAACAACTGTACTCACATGAACTGATTTAAATGTGTTTTTTGTACATTAGTGGATCTTGAGAGAGGAAGTGTCATTGCTGGCTATGCAGGCCTCACCGAGCCATCGGATTTCAACAAAAATATCTTAATTTGTCTTACAGGTGTAGAACGGCATGAGGGTGAGTAATTAATGACATAATTTTAATTTTTGGGTGAACTAACCCTTTAACAGTAGCTATTTTAAAATGAAATTGTATGTATTTATATACATTTTAAATGCATTTTAATTTTAAAAAATGTTCTTTATACATTAGTTACAATCTTGTTTTTAACATAGTTATAGCTGGAAATTATTCTGTTTTTTAGTAACTCCATAACATAATTAAAATTGATATCCCCATCATAAACGACTACTGAATTTCATAGAATATGGCTGAAATAACACCCTGTGGTTTTTTTCTTTCCTAGATTGCCAGCATCCTCAAAGAGAAGATTATTGTTGGCCATGCCTTATTTAATGACTTCCGGGTGCTTGACATCTCCATCCCAGCACAAATGATTAGGGATACCTTTTATTGCCGCTTGCTGCGGAAGTTGTATAATGTTGATAATAAATCTCAAATCTCTTTGAAGAAACTGGCTGAGAAGCTTCTTAAGAGGACCATACAGGTAAGATCAGGTCATTTCATGAGATGAAGTTGGGCTTAGTTTATATACATTTTTTTTTTTCCTTTACTTGCTGCTTGTTGACATACTGAATATTTCTTTCAGAATAGCACAATGGGTCACTGCTCTGTTGAGGATTCTCGTGCTGCCATGGACCTGTACAAGCTGGTTGAGGACCAGTGGGAAAAAGACATCCTGTTCTGGGATTCAAACACAGACCATACCCCAATCCCCAACAACTCCCTCGAGCACTACATGCAGGACCAGTACTGGCCAGAAAGTATAATGGACTGCAGCCTGTAAGACCAAGAGTTAGGATAACGGTGCCAACCTCAGTCGTCTTTGTTGTTTAATGTTATTTAAACCTCAAACTTGATGTTAACATTTCTTTAAGGAAATATGTGGAAGTGTACGTTGTAGAACTGTAATAATGCACTTGAAAAGATTATTTAAATAACTTAAACTTTGACTCTGTAAAAGTTGATCATGTTTATAAAGGGATTATAATGTTTCTAACAGATTTTTGAATCTACACCGACTGTATTTTAAGGAATAACTCCATTATGAGTTTTTCATTTGTATGATCAATGTTATCAAGATGTAATGTTAATGACACATTATGCTTTCTGTGGAGTTGCAGATAGCATTATTATTATATTGACAGTTACATATTGACAATTGTAACAAAAACGTTGTTATATTGTTATAATGACAATGCTGTTCATCCAGAAAACTCAATCATGTGAAAAGTTTAAATACAAAAAAAAAAAAATGTTTAAATAAAGATTATGATACTAAATTCTTGAACTCATTAATTCATAAAAGGTGTGGTCACTAATGAAATTTATACAAAAGTTAGCCAAAAAAGACTAACACTCGCAGTCGTTTTCAAATCAAGCGATTACTGTTGGTCAGTGTGGCTTTTCTGCTTGACCAAATTGATGACTATCTGCATGTGGAACTCTTTCACCCTCACACGAAATTCCGAATTTACTATGGAAATAATTGGATTTCGCTGAACAACAGTAAATGTGACCGTGCACCTTCACTGTCAACTGGGGTGTGGATTATCTACATGCATTAGGTTTGTTGTTGTTGAAGATTGTGTCCTTGAGATATACCTCTTTATGACTTTGTATGCAACATGAATAGATGTTAACATAAACATAATCCAGCCTAAAGATTAACAGTAAATCTATAATATCGCTGGCTTGTGGTGTCAACTCCTTTAGGATTATAATGTAATGGTTTCAGAGTGCATATTTGTGTGATTAAAATGTATATTTGCAGTAGTAACTGATCAGCAAAAACACGGAATAATTATGCTCCTAAATTACTTGTAGCTGTCCCGTTTGTGCTTTCTTCAGTGCTCACTTTTGCCATCTGCTAGATTTGGCGAGGTAAACAATTAAACAAGCTCTCTTGTGACAAAAAGCATAGCTGCCGTCCTTTCAGTTATGGTCCAACCCAATATTATATCACTGTCTTAGACCTAGATGACCTTTCTTTGCTCTTACAGTAGCTGCATTGTCAAGATGTACATTTCAAAACCGTGAATCTAGTATTTTGGTTTTAATTGTGTAAAGACTACAGTGTGATGTAAGCTTTAACTGGCACATGACAAAGGCTGGATTGAAACTGAAGTAATGGGAGGTCTTTATAGTTCTTTATAAGTCTAAATATTTTGCTTTGGCTGAAACAATATAGGCTGCATAATAACAAATCATTAAATTTATCGTCTTTCCTCTATTTATTGTCATTTCCCTTACCATGGAGCCGTGGAATAGACATTGAGCAGCTCTGGTAGCACAGAGACGGCCATTGTGCTGCAATCGCACTGCTTTAGTAATACAGACCCTCACATTCAAAGGCTAAATCCTGCTTTATAGGATTATAGCCACCCCACCGGTCAATGTATCACTGGGAAACATTGTAGTGACGTGAGAGGGTGAGTGAAAAGCATTCTGGGCTCAAACCACTGGCTTCTTAAAACTTAAAAATTAGTCCCTTTGAAACATATGGCCCAAACTCCTCTATAACGGGTTTTCAGTAAAGGGTTAGTTCACCCAAAAATGAAAATTCTGTCATTTATTACTCACCCTCATGCCGTTTTACACCCGTAAGACCTTCGTTAATCTTCGGAACACAAATTAAGATATTTTAGTTGAAATCCGATGGCTCCGTGAGGCCTGCATAGGGAGCAATGACATTTCCTCTCTCAAGATCCATAAAGGTACTAAAAACACATTTAAATCAGTTCATGTGAGTACAGTGGTTTAATATTAACATTATAAAGCGACGAGAATATTTTTGGTGCGCCAAAAAAAACCAAAATAATGACTTATATAGTGATGGCTGATTTCAAAACAATGCTTCAGGAAGATTCGGAGCACAAGTGAATCAGTGTGTCGAATCTGCTGTTCGGAGCGCCAAAGTCACGTGATTTCAGCCGTTGGCAGTTTGACATGCGATCTGAATCATGATTCGATACACTGATTCATTTGTGCTCCGAATCTTCCTGAAGCAGTGTTTTGAAATTGGCCATCACTAAATAAGTCGTTATTTTTATTTATTTTTTGGCGCTCCAAAAATATTCTCGTCGCTTTATAATGTTAATATTAAACCACTGTACTCACATGAACTGATTTAAATATGTTTTTAGTACCTTTATGGATCTTGAGAGAGGAAATGTCATTGCTGGCTATGCAGGCCTCACTGAGCCATCGGATTTCAACTAAAATATCTTAATTTGTGTTCCGAAGATGAACGAAGGTCTTACGGGTGTAGAACGGCATGAGGGTGAGTAATAAATGACAGAATTTTCATTTTTGGGTGAACTAACCCTTTAAATGCCAAGTGGGAACCCCTTCCTAAAATATAAAGGCAGTTATGTATAAAAGCCCATACAGTAGTAGTAATACAATAATGAAATAATTTGCTTTCAAATTCTCATTGCACTAAACTCATAAGAAATTATTAAAATATTATCTGGGAAATATTTAATTTTTATTTATTATTTTATTATTGTTTATTAAAATAAATTATTATTATTATTCTATAATTAATACCAATACAATTTATTATTATTAATAAAATAAAAATTCTAAATATTTCTACCCACTATTAGTGTTGTTAAATGTTTTCAAATGAATTTTATATAAATTCATAATTTATTTGTGTAGCATTTTGAACAATAATATCATTCCAAAGCAGGTTTATAGAGAATACTCTTTAAAGAGACAACAAAAGCATAAAAATATTCATATGTATTAGTTGCTAAATGTCAAAATCTGTGAATGTCTTTATTTTATTTTTTAATTTTTTTTTTACCCAGTTTAAAAACCGCAATATTTTTTGTAAAACATTTTGTAAAGAAAACTACCTAAAAATACAAGACTTACTGTAAATAATTGTAATCGCTGACTTTTTAAAAAAAAAAATCAAAAAGGATAAGGACTGATGCGTTATTTATGTCCTATAATTATTTTCTAATCTGATTCTAGTGAAAATGCCTACATCTATATCTTGGCATGTGAGAACACAGCTTTGTGTTAAAGGTCTCAACTCAAGGTCTATTTCCAGAGACCGTTCACGTTGCCAGCACATATTTTTCACTGGTGCTGGAACGCAGTCAAATCTTATTGGTCAATGGATTGCCAAATCCTCCTCGTTTAACCTCGAATATTATTAACCTCTATAATAAGTTTAACACATTCCTGTTCACTCCCTTTGTGAATGCTATATTTTTATTCAGTCAAGGTTAGGGCTGGGGGAAGGTTTCTCTTGATTAAAATATTAGAGCCATGATGCTATTGGCTATTGGTCAATGTTCTCTTTGCTCCTTTTCTCAGTGTTTTTGCTGATTAACATTAAATCTGCTCTGCATAATCCCATATGACGCTGTTAATCCATCAGGGGTCACACTACAAATTATTAAAGCCACCTGTTCCTCACCTCACTCAGTTCTGGTGGCTTGAGTAGGTAAGTGTCATTTTCTGCTTAAGATAGTGTGTGATGTTGTTATGTTTGTTTGTTTGTTATGTTGCTTATGTATTGGTATCTTTTAGAATATTGTTATTGATGATGATGATGGATAATACATATTTTTAAAGTGATGGTCATTGTAATGTGGTCAGGTTTTTTAAGAAAACAATTTTTTAATAAGAAGAAAAATCTGTTTTATTTTATTAAATTGGGTTTTATTACTATTTCACTGGTAATATTTTCTTATATTTTATTATTTTGGTATTTTATTACTCTAATAGGGAGTTTTAATAGACTTAATACAAAGTTATACCAAAATCAAGAGATTAATCACAACTATATTGTATTTACAGCCCTATTTTTAACAATACAAAATAAGAAAACAACCTTTTAATATATTTTAATATATACCAAAATAATACAAAATAAAACAAAACGAATTATATATATATATATATATATATATATATATATATATATATATATATATATATATATATATATATATATATATATATATATTTTTTTTTTTTTTTAATTATTATTATTATTTTTTTATTTTGGTATTTTATTACTCTACAAGTGGGTAAAAATATTTAATACAAAGTAAATATTTTGCAGATAATATATTTTAATAACTTCTTTTTCCCTCAGGACAATGACAATATAAAAGCCATTTATTTAATTTCAGAGACATGTTGTCTTTATTATACAATGCTTTTTTTCTCAAACAGTATAAATGAGTGTTTACTTTATACATATAACATTTTATAAAATACATATCTGACTTGCATTTGTAATCATCATATTTAGGGGTCCTGAGCAAGAAAATGTTTGAAAACACAGTGATGAATGCTTAAATTAAATTATTATTTTAAAATGTTCTCTTTTTTTCCACAAAATTTGGTTCATCAGACTAAGTGTTTGTCTTAAATGCCAAGTATAGAAGAACAACTTGTTTGTAATGATGACAGTAGTTTTACCAAGTCACTCAACTTTTATAATTTCTCATGGTTTATAAAAACTGTGATACCTTTATGACATAAAAAGCCTTTTTTGTTGGAATGAAAGCATTTGTCGTGTGATAAATATCTCTCTTTCCACAGAACGTTGCACTGAGCATCTGAAGCAATGGCTGTTGTTGTAAGTACTTATTTTTTACATGTAAAACCACATTTAATGATGCTTACTGACCAAATTATGTTATTATAATAAAGATAACTTTTATTTGCAAAACCCTGTATTTCCCACTAACCTGAAGTCTTAAGACCCTGTTATGTCACACAACGTGATCTCACCCTCTTTCCTTGAAACCTTCACTCATTTGGTGAACAAATGTTTTAAGAACAATGCAGTTTTTGGTGCAGGGATAGAGCTACGAATATTAGCGGCTTATCCCCAATCTCAGACCAGGTTTACTAGGCTTTACGCAATTCATGTGAGTGAGCTTAGCATTGGCCCACACTTGCTTCCATTAATTAGGGCTACTATACTAAACCGTTTGCTTCAAACTCAGGATTAGGATGTTTTCATGAGTTTATCTCCATAACTTTCTACAGAGTGGATCATTCCGGATGGTGTCTGAGGAGGAGCAGGCCCTCAGGGCTAAGCTGGAGCACCTCACGGTCAAAGATCACGGGCCGGTGTTCGGTCCCTGTGCACAAATACCTGACCACACGGTGCAGAAGGTGCGAGCAAGCCTTTAGAAAGTTTGAATGTACAAAATAAACACAATTACACTAAACACAGTACATTTTAGCTGTCTAATTTTAAAAATTTACTATAGCTAATTCACTATTAGCAGTGTTTGCTAAGTCAAGCGATGCTATTTTTAAATTTCAACCACAAAGTGACCACCCAAAAAACACTAGAAACAATCTAGCAAACATCCAGCATCATGGTGGCACAATACTAAACACAGTACATTTTAGCTGTCTAACTATATGAATTTACTATAGCTGATTCACTATTAGCAGTGTTTGCTAAGTCAAGCGATGCTATTTTTAAATTTCAACCACATAATGACCACCCAAAAAACACGAGAAACAATCTAGCAAACGTCCAGCATCATGGTGGCACAACACTAAACACAGTACATTTTAGCTGTCTAACTATATGAATTTACTATAGCTAATTCACTATTAGCAGTGTTTGCTAAGTCAAGCGATGCTATTTTTAAATTTCAACCACATAATGACCACCCAAAAAACACGAGAAACAATCTAGCAAACGTCCAGCATCATGGTGGCACAACACTAAACACAGTACATTTTAGCTGTCTAACTATATGAATTTACTATAGCTAATTCACTATTAGCAGTGTTTGCTAAGTCAAGCGATGCTATTTTTAAATGTCAACCACAAAGTGACCACCCAAAACACCCTAGAAACAATCTAGCAAACATACAGAATCATGGTGGCACAACACTAAACACAGTACATTTTAGCTGTCTAACTATATGAATTTACCATAGCTAATTCACTATTAGCAGTGTTTGCTAAGTCAAGCGATGCTATTTTTAAATTTCAACCACATAGTGCCCACCCAAAACACCCTAGCAAACATACAGCATCATGGTTTGAGAAAATTTAAAAATCTAATTACCATAAACTAGCATCTGCTAGCATTCTAGCGCATTTCTGATTGATGAAAAACTCACTTAAGCTGTTGCTTTAATAACAAATGTTGCATTTTATGTATTCTTTAACTTGAGATGTCATTGTAGGCTAAAGATGAGCTAAATGAGACGGATGAGAAGCGAGTGTCAGCCGTAAAGGAACTAAGAGGTATTATGAAAGAGAAGGCGGATTCTGGAGACGACCTTGCTAAAGGTGTTCAGGACACTTTTGGGGAAAAGCCCGATGACGTGCTGGTGAGGTTCATCCGTGCCAGGAAATATGAAATAAACAGGGCCTATGAACTCATGAAGGGTAAGTAGTTTTGTGAGAGTTTTATTTAGATGATTGCTGCCACCAGAATGCTACTTGCCCTAAAACAGATATTACTACATTGTAATTAATAAATAAATAGCTGTGTAAATTTAAAAAAGTAAGGGTTTATGCTACCTTAGTTTAGTCAACTTGAAATTGTGAAGTTGTACTAAGTGAAAACTTGTATATTTGAGTGGACTAAACTTAAAATTTTAAGGCAGCTTGAACACATACTTTTTTAAGTTGAAACAACAATTTACAGTGTATTGGTTTTATTATCTTAAAGGTTATGTGCGCTTCAGACGGGATTACCCTGAGCTCTTTGAAAACTTGACCCCTGAGGCTGTCCGCAGCACCATTGAGGCCGGATACCCAGGGATCCTGTCGAGCAGAGATAAATATGGCCGTGTGGTGCTGCTCTTCAACATTGAGAACTGGGATTATGAGGAGATCACCTTCGATGAGGTGATTTTATTTTTCAGTGATAATAAGCTAAGCTGGTAGTAGGAATGTACATTTTTATTATTATTCATAAAATTTACATTACCATTCAGAAGTTTGGTTACATAAGGATGCATTAAATTGATCAAAAGTGACGGTAAAGACTTCAACATTGTTAATTCTATTTCAAATGAATGTTTTGAACTTTCTATTAATCAAAGAATCCTGAAAAAAGTGTCATGGTTTCCACTAAAATACTAAGCAGTTTTCAACACTGATAATAATAAGAAATGTATCTTGAGCAGCAAATCAGCATATTACAATGATTTCTGAAGGATCATGTGACACTGAAGACTGGAGTAATAATGCAAAAAATGTAGCTTTGCATCACAGGAATAAATTACATTTTAAAATTTATTCAAATAAAAAAAAGTTATTTTAAATTGTAATAATTTTTTACAATTTTACTGTATTTTTGATCAATTTTTTTGTATTTATATTTCTTATATATTATTTATTTTTTTTACTTAAATGTTATTTCAATACAAATATATTGTATTATTTATTTTTCATGGTATAAAATGATGGCATCTTTTTCTTGCTGAAAAAAAAACCCCACACAAATCAAAATGTATTGAAATTGTGTTTGCTCCAGATCCTCAGAGCCTATTGTGTGATCCTGGAGAAGCTTCTGGAAAACGAGGAGACTCAGATCAACGGGTTTTGCATCATTGAAAACTTCAAGGGTTTCACTATGCAGCAAGCCTCCGGCATCAAACCCACAGAGCTGAAGAAAATGGTGGACATGCTGCAGGTGACACAAAGACTTTTATTACAATAAATCCAAGTAGCATACATTGAAAGATAGAAAGATATATCAATATATATATATATATATATATATATATATATATATATATATATATATATTTATATAATTACCAAACTCAACAGTGTGATATTCAAAAACAACAAAAATTCATTGTGCCACCTCCTTATAATTACTAGTAACTGAAAACTTGTATGTAATACTGCAACCATGCCACTAGGTGCCATCATAAGTCCAGGATGACAGGAAAACAACATTGAATGCAATGTTTACAAACACAATAAATGTACGTCCATCTTTACATATCCTAATTGCTTAAATTTAATTTCCGTTTCTATATGACAGGATTCTTTCCCTGCACGTTTCAAAGCAGTGCACTTTATCCACCAGCCCTGGTACTTCACCACCACCTACAATGTGGTCAAACCCCTGATGAAGAGCAAACTGCTGGAAAGGGTGAATTTTGTTTATCGCAGAGAATTAATTGGGAAATAATAGATAATAAATAATGATTCCAATGATTTTGACCTTCTTTGTCTTTGAAGGTGTTTGTCCACGGTGATGAGCTGGAGAACTACTACAAGGAGTTTGATTCTGAAATCCTGCCTTCAGACTTTGATGGGAAAGGCCCCAAATATGACGGCAAGGTCACAGCAGCACATCTTTTTGACTAAGCACTTTTTATCCATCACTGTACCAGAATGTGACAGTGTGTTGTTTTAGTTGTATTGTATTACAGAATGATCGAATATGTTTTTTTCTGAGAGTGAACTCAGCAGCATAGAGATTTTCCCGTTCCAAACAGCCATCCTCAGAGGAAAAGTCTCCAGAGATGTCATCAAAGAGGAATGAAAACAGATAAGGTCTGTTAGTTCTGCGACTCTTCATTCTATAAGAGTGCTTGGCATTCCTTGCTAATCTGGGGCAGGGCCATTTCCAAATTTACCCCAAAACATAGATATTCTTCTGGAACGTATGGAAGATGACAGAGTCCAGACATTTCTGTTGTTTCTCTTGTTAACTGATGATGGAAAAATACTCGAACCAGTCAATGTTAAAAGCATATTTGCAAGAATATATTATGTTCCAAATGTATAACTTACTATATTAAAGTGCACACTTACAATGACAACTTTATTACATTATCATGTATTTCCTTCAAAAGAAAATAAATTAAAAAACATTTGGAATGTCAAACATTGTGCTTGAGTGCTTTTTCTGGACATGAAAATTTATGGCATTGATGATGGCTTGAAAAATTAAGTAATAAAAAATAAAAATCTTTAAGCCATCTGAAAGATACAAACAGTGGGTAAGGAAAGTATTCAGACCCCCTTAAATTTTTCACTCTTTGATATATTGTGGCCATTTGCTAAAATCATTTAAGTTCATTTTTTTCCTCATTAATGTACTAACAGCACCCCATATTGACAGAAAAACACATTTTTGCAGATTTATTAAAAAAGAAAAACTGAAATATCACATGGTCCTAAGTATTCAGACCCTTTGCTCAGTATTTAGTAGAAGCACCCTTTTGATCTAATACAGCCATGAGTCTTTTTGGGAAAGATGCAACAAGTTTTTCACACCTGGATTTGGGGATCCTCTGCCATTCCTCCTTGCAGATCCTCTCCAGTTCTGTCAGGTTGGATGGTAAATGTTGGTGGACAGCCATTTTTAGGTCTCTCCAGAGATGCTCAATTGGGTTGAAGTCGGGGCTCTGGCTGGGCCATTCAAGAACAGTCACAGAGTTGTTGTGAAGCCACTCCTTCGTTATTTTAGCTGTGTGCTTAGGGTCATTGTCTTGTTGGAAGGTAAACCTTCGGCTCAGTCTGAGGTCCTGAGCACTCTGGAGAAGGTTTTCCTCCAGGATATCCCTGTACTTGGCCGCATTCCTCCACATTCAGTCTTCCTGTCCCCAGTCTTGCTGCCACCACCATGCTTCACTGTTGGGACTGTATTGGACAGGTGATGAGCAGTGCCTGGTTTTCTCCACACATACCACTTAGAATTAAGGCCAAAAAATTCTATCTTGGTCTCATCAGACCAGAGAATCTTATTTCTCACCATCTTGGCAAACTCCATGCAGGCTTTCATGTGTCTTGCACTGAGGAGAGGCTTCCGTCGGGCCACTCTGCCATAAAGCCCCGACTGGTGGAGGGCTGCAGTGATGGTTGACTTTCTACAACTTTCTCCCATCTCCCGACTGCATCTCTGGAGCTCAGCCACAGTGATCTTTGGGTTCTTATAGCTCAGTTTGGCTGGACGGCCAGTTCTAGGAAAGGTTCTGGTCATCCCAAACATCTTCAATTTAAGGATTATAGAGGCCACTGTGCTCTTAGGAATCTTAAGTGCAGCAGAAATTTGTAACCTTGGCCAGATCTGTGTCTTGTCACAATTCTGTCTCTGAGCTCTTCAGGCAGTTCCTTTGACCTCATGATTCTCATTTGCTCTGGCATGCACTGTGAGCTGTAAGGTCTTATATAGACAGGTGTGTGGCTTTCCTAATCAAGTCCAATCAGTATAATCAAACACAGCTGGACTCAAATGAAGGTGTAGAACCATCTCAAGGATGATCAGAAGAAATGGACAGCACCTGAGTTAAATATATGAGAGTCACAGCAAAGGGTCTGAATACTTAGGACCATGTGATATTTCAGTTTTTCTTTTTTAATGAATCTGCAAAAATGTCAACAATTCTGTATTTTTCTGTCAATATAGGGTACTGTGTGTACATTAATGAGGAAAAAAAAAACTTTATGATAAATGATTTTAGCAAATGGCTGCAATATAACAAAGAGTGAAAAATTTAAGGGGGTCTGAATACTTTCTGTACCCACTGTAACCTTAAGACCTAAAGTTGATCATCAGCCTCAGGACGTCAAACTAAATAATATATGTGCTGTTTTATTTTCCATTCATTTTATATGGAGATAATAATGCAACCTTGTTACAAAATGTTATACATGTTTTTACACATTACAAAAACAAGCAAATATAGACCATTAAAATAACATTTAATTAATTGAAGCAAATTATAATTTATTATAATAATTTTTAAATTATGTTGGCTTGGCAAAGCCAACATATTGATATTCTACTTAAAGTCCCTGTAAAATCATATTAAAATATGTGTTCTGAGTTTGTCACACGACAGAAAAAATGTGTTTTTAACCACCCAGCCAAATTTGAATGATTAAAAAAAATCGCTAAGTAAATTAAATAAGTTTTCAAAATCGTGTAAAACTGAAACCTGAAACCACACCCACTCGCGAGAGCTGCCGTCTCAAATTACTTGTCTAATGAGTCAAACATACTGATTATATATTATACATTCGCTAGAATAGTTCAAACTGGCATTATTTATTTCTTTGTGGCCGAACAGACATGTACTTTGGCTCTTTTGCCACAGGCTGCCCATCAAGGCTTTTGCCAAGCCAACATCAAAGTTTGTTTACGAACATTATCTTCTAGTTTAATTTAAATAAAACTAAAAGTAGTTTAAATAGTAAATGAGTTAGGATTGGATATTGTATGTTTCCAGTTAGATACTTTTGAGAAGAGATTTTATGTGGTTATCATTCAATGCCAATTCAAGACGTGAGTTAAAACGAGTGCAATAAAAACACTATGTCATTGTTCTTACCTTGGTTTAATGTTACAATGAAAGCAAATAATTGGACATGTATATTTAGAAGTCTAATATAACACAACATTGACAGAGAATTAAAAGAAAAACATATTTTCAGGTTGGACATAAGACATTTCATAAATGCAGACCTAAGTCATCCACATAGTAATAAAACTGTGAGGCCAACAGAACTGTTTTCCACAAGGTTTCTTTTTAAAAACATGTTAGGAATCCTTCTGCACAGTTTGTCCAGCTTTGTAGCAATACACCACTGACATCTGACTCAACTTAACAGTCGGTGTAATTTACTGTATGTGCTTCCTCTCAAATTCCTTCTTGAAGGTCAGAGCAAACTCTGGTGAGTCAAACCTTTAGAAACCATCATCTAACCTCAACTCAGAGCGAACAAGCAAAACTCCATAAAGTGTTATGCTTTGTGTTGCAGACTGCATTATTTTTCCTTCTGGCACTGCGGCCTGTGCTTCTCCCACTGGCAGATAGCATTGGCGTAACTGACTATGACTTTGTCCATCCAGGAAAGGGGTTGAGGAAAAAGAACGGCACCTTCAAAGAAGCCGAGATGACCTCCATGGAGTGTCAGTGCAAAGATCACATTTTCCTTTTTTTCTGCGAGGAAACAGTAAAGATTAACAGTCTTTTTAAAGAAGCATAAATGCAATACAAATAAAAATGTGCTAAAAAGATTCGACTCATAAGAGTCATTCATTCGGGAGTCAAACAACACTGGTCATGGTGTATGATTTTTATTAAATAAAAAGTACAAATAAAGTCATTATTTATATATAATTTTACATATATTATTTTGCGCCTGCTGCAGCCATGATACGGCAGCAAAGTTCCTTGATTATTACGCCGAAATGAAAGTATAGTTCCTAGCCATATCAGCCTAGAAAATCACAACTTTTCATTTTCTGTCGGTCTTAGTACACGATTTAACTACAGAAGAGTCAAGTTTTAAATAGGAAAAATATCAAAACTCTTTGGTCATTTTTAAGCGCGATGCTAACGGTCTAATCAGATTCAATGAACTATGCTAAGCTATGCTAAAAGTGGTACCGCCAGAGATCGGCTGAATGGATTCGAAAACGGTAAAACTCAACTGTTTAACTCTAGGGGAGTTGGAAAATGAGCCTATTTTCAAAAAAAGTGGAGTGTTCCTTTAAGTATGACACTTAAGGCGTGATTTCCCCTTAACTAAGGGAATGACTTAAGGGTGTTGCATATAATCTCTTAAACTGTTCACTTAGGTAAGGGAAACCGATAAGTGTTTCACGACAGCAACCCAGGTTTTGCCGTTATAAAATTCTACTGTTGCCATGGACACGTTATTTGTTAATACATATCGTGGTAAGTTTCCACAGAAAACAACATAAGATGGATAAGGAAAACAAAAAAGAAAACCAAATATGAAAGAAACCGACCAGATGAAAAACTCAAATTGATAGTTTACTCAAAATTGAGATTTCTGCCGTCATTCACTCACCCTCATGTCGTTCCAAACCCAAGACTTTCATTCATCTTTGGATAACAAATAAAGATATTTTTAATATTCTCTCATCATTTATGTCCATTTATTGAAAAACATCCATATGATTACGGCTGTGACGGAAGCTCAAACGTGCGTGCAAGAACCAAATGAGGCTTGTTTTTGCGTGTGATGTACGCACGTTTGCCCTTCCGTTGACCATATAAGATATGTGCTACATTTGTGATCTCATCAATGTTTATGTGAATAAACTGCTAAAGTTTATCATATAAAACGGTCGATCGTGTCTTGTTAGAAGACTTGGATTGAACCTGCTCACTCCGTGTAACACTTAAGGTGAAGTTTTCCTAACCTTATGTTATACTTAGGAAAATGACGGTTAAGGGGCTTTATGCAACACTTAAGGGATTAAGTGAAAAATACATACTTAAGGGAAATTCTTAGGGTTTATGACATTTCATCTAAAGAAACCCTTAAGTAATACTTAACTGTTATTTTCTGCAACACCCTTAAGTTTAAGGGAAACATAAGGGCGATCTTAAGGGAAAATTACACTTAAGGTGCTTTATGCAACCGGGCACTGAAGATTAGGTAACACGTATTTCCTTTGTGCGAAGCAGACTTGTTAATAGGGATTCACTGTTGGATCTTTCACCTGAGGCTTAGAGGAAGAAGCTGACGGCAGTAATCTGATAAATAAACACAGAGGGAAGGATCAGATGGCCTTAAAAAATTCAGCACAAGTGTCAAATGCAGGATCTTAGACTCTGTGCTGAGAATCTTAATAGGTGCCTAAAAGCACTATTAGGCCATATGTGTCGAAAACGCATGGCCTTTTGCATTACAGGGCTGATTATGTTTCAGACAATTTTTATTGAAATGTTGGTAACACTTTACAATAAGGTCTGATTTGTAACATTAGTTCTGTCATGACAACTCTCGGGTTGTGTTTGACATGGTAATGGATATGACAATGTTGATATGTTTGGTCGTGGTGCAATAGATCTGCTACACTGCTGCTGCAGAGCAAGCACAGCAAACACTTGCTATTGCCAATACATACACGACACATTGCTGTGAGCGAGTAAGACATGCTGCTGCTGTACAATATAGCGTACATGAATTACCTATAGCAGATTTATACAGGTGGAGCTGGGGAAGGTGGTTATTCTAAAGTATTACTGAAATGTTCAAGTGAAATGGAAAGCGATAATCTGCAATCTGTCCTTCAGTGGATAAACATGTTTAATAATAAAACAGATAAATAATATAATAAAATAGATTATTGAATATATAATACCTGCTAGTGTGCGAGGTATCGTCAGCAGTGACTGGTGGACTAATGGATCATCTGAAGAGTTCACCAACAGGAGAGGAACGCTGATCTGACATCATAAGAGATAAGGTTTTCATAAATACTGCCAAATAATATGAATTAATATGATCTGCTTTCAACAAGATTACTTACATTGTGAATATAATGCACACAGCTTTCCTTCTCGTAGTACTCCTTTAAAGAGTTGTGTCCATGAAACTTCCTAATAGAGAAAAAACATTATAGGCACATAAGCTGCAGTCTGTCCTGAATAACACTGAGCTATCTCACATCTAAATGTCCCTCAGTATTAATGCTTTAATGCAGGTCAGTATTGTCTCATGAAAGCTTTTGAAGTACCTCATAATGTTGTCATCAATCTGCATGAGTGAGGTGGCTGTATACAGATGGCTAAGGTCAGCTGACTCCATTTTGCTAGAGCTCATACCAAATAAACTTACCCTACAGGACAGATTTATTTGAATTTGTTACACATGCTCAGCAAATAAAAGATTGTGTCATTCTGAAGTGGTTTATTTTGTGAGAATAATTAGTTCACTGTACACTGACCCCAGAATGCAGTGTTTGACAAATCAGAATCAAATTAAATAGAGCCACACAATAAATGAAAATACTAACCTGTGAGAGAGAATGATTTTTTTCATGTTGTCTGCCATGAGGAAGTTGTACAGCCTTCTGCACTGATCCCACTGTAAAAATGTCTCCTGAGCCCTAATCACAAATATACAGAATAGAAAACACTAATCAAAACACTTCCTATTAAGTGTTTTATATTAAGTGTACAATCATTTCTCACCTCAGAGCACTATATCCCTGGCAGACACTGACGCAGCACAGCACTCTCTCCTGATTGGCTGGATTCTCACCCAGGTACTTGCAGGCAATGTTTCCTCCCAGACTGAAGCCCACCACAATGAGCTGAGTTTGTGGGAATGTGCGTTTAATGTAGCCCACCATGGCTGAAAACTCCCAGGTACAGCCTTCAACATAGTGTTACATAATAAACCAAAGACAAACAACACAGACATATATATATATATATATATATATATATATATATATATATATATACATACACACACACACACACACACACACACACATACATACATGCGTACATATATTATTTAAATATAAGTTTATAAATAAGTTGTTAAGTAAATAATTAGACATTTTAAAAACATGGTTAATATATATAAATATATATATATATATATATATAAAATCATTTAAAATGTTATATATATATACATTTTAAGAAAAACATTTAAAAAAAATAAAAATAAATATATATATATATATATATATATATATATATATATATATATATATATATATATATATATATATATATAGTCATTCAAAATATAATATATAACTGCTCTTCAGGCAGTTCCTTTGACCTCATGATTCTCATTTGCTCTGACATGCACTGTGAGCTGTAAGGTCTTATATAGACAGGTGTGTGGCTTTCCTAATCAAGTCCAATCAGTATAATCAAACACAGCTGGACTCAAATGAAGGTGTAAAACCATCTCAAGGATGATCAGAAGAAATGGACAGCACCTGAGTTAAATATATGAGTGTCACAGCAAAGGATCTGAATACTTAGGACCATGTGATATTTCAGTTTTTCTTTTTTAATAAATCTGCAAAAATGTCAACAATTCTGTGTTTTTCTGTCAATATGGGGTGCTGTGTGTACATTAATGATGAAAAAAATGAACTTAAATGATTTTAGCAAATGGCTGCAATATAACAAAGAGTGAAAAATTTAAGGGGGTCTGAATACTTTCCGTACCCACTGTATGTATGTGTGTATATATATATATATATATATATATATATATATATATATATATATATATATATATATATATATATATATATATATATATATATACATATATATTGCAGTATTATATATACATTGCATACTGTAAAACTTACTTAAAATACTGTAATTTTTATATACTGTATATATAATCATTCAAAATGTTTTAAATATATATTCAATACATATATATATATATATATATATATATATATATATATAATTAACTTAACCATGTTTTTAAAATGTATAATTATTTACTTATATGATTTGAACAGCTTATTTATATACTTAACATATATTATATTATATGTACATATATACTTATATTTAAATAATATATGTACTCATGTATGTATATATATAATTATTTACTTATATGATTTGATATATAAATTTTTTTTAAATAATTATTTTAGTAATATATATCTTTTTAATGTATCTAATGATGAATTAATTGTGAACAACTGCCTGATTGTTTATCACAAGCATGCTTGCTTCAAAACAAACACACGTGGCTTACCGTAGGTGAACATCCTCGGGGAAGTCAGCTCAATGTTTGGTAGTGCTCCAAGATGGTTGAGAACGGAGCACCTGTAGCCTTGTTTCTGGGAATAATCCACAAAGGTCCGTATATAATGCTTCTCACTATGGTTTCCAATCCCAGGGCAGATCACCATGGTGATGTCATCTGTGATGAGACAGAGACAGATAAACTCCAGTAACAGTAGGAGCAACACCTTTCCCTCTCCAGAGGAATTGTCTTAATCATAAGCACCCTTAGTAGTTGGGAACAACAGGCTGTCAAGGTCTAAAAAATGACAAAAATGCACCATAAAAGCAAGTAATCCGTGTAATTTGTGTACAACATTCCAACCTTTGTGTGTTTTTTGGGACAACTATCTATCCAATGCAAAACCCTAGCTCACCTCCTGTGCTGTGGATGCCCTGTGGCTCAAACAGGTCAAAGGTGGCAGTGGCTCCATCTTGCATGGGAAGGTATTTACGGAGCCCACAAGGTTTAGGGGACTTCACCCTTCCCATCTTCCCATAAAGAGCAGTCTGGAGATGTCCACTCTTTCCCCATAACAAGGGAGGGATGTACCTGGATGCATGGGGTAATAGTTATAAAGTGTAGTTCAAAAGCGGGGTGTCCAAACCTGCTCCTGGAAGGCCACTGTCCTGCTCCAGCCCTTATTAAACACACCTAAAACCAGCTAATCAAGACAGATGGCCATGTCTGAGAAATCAGCTGAAAGATGACAAGAAGGTCTTCTAGGCCACAGCACTCACTCTTTGGTTAGAACAGGGCAAGACTTCAGCAGGTAGCGATTGAGAGGGGTATCCTGACAGGTGATGTCAGGGGCCGCCGTGGGACACTTGAGGTTCAGGCTCCGAACTATGACATACAGCACCGTAGCTACAGCAGCCAGCTTCACGCCATCAAACATGGCAGGCATCTCAGGAGAGATGGTGTGGACGTCTGCCTCCATTTGGGTACTCATGGTGGATTAGTTTACTGATAGCTGATTAGTGGGGGGAAAAAATAATAAAAGGAAATAATCTTTAATAAATAATCTAAAAGGAAATAATCTAATCTTAACTTAAATGCATACACAATATACATAAGCACATTTATATATAAAAAGTCTAAGTGTAAGTAACAGTCTTGAGATTGTAAAAGAGTCTCATTAAAAAAAGAAAGAAAGAAATGTTGGCTTAAGTAAATTATTAAAGGTGCTAAAGAGGATCTTTTCGTCAACTGAGAAACCAAAGACTGTTAGTGAGTTTTTTAAATGAGCGTAAGAACAGCCCCCACTCCTTCACAGCTCATTTCAAAGGAACGCCTCCCAAAACTTGAGTATTGGAACATGAGTGTTTACCACCGGCATTCGCTGTGTCGTGTTAGTGGATTCATTATGTCGGACTCACCCAGGGCTGGACTGGGACAAAAAAATGGCCCTGGCATTTTTGCTCAGACCGGCCCACCACAATCGGTCGGACACTACCCACCAGAGTATTACAATTATTTGGTAGAGTTATTAAAAGTACACTTAGTAAGAGTAGGATTTCTAGATGGACAATGTGCTCCATGATATAAAAGCTAACCCTTAGAACGTCTGATAATTCTATAAAGAATTAAAAAAAAAAATTTTTTTTCAATGAAACAGACAGCAGAAAAACTATAATTTACAATTACAAATATACTTTGTTTTAAAGAGCACAAACCCCTGTTTAAGAATCAAACATTTACCTCTCATTGTTTAGATACTCCCCATTAAAAACAATGAAAAAGAAAACTATACTACCAAATTACTCACAAAAAACGTCCTAATAAAATGATAAGAATGCTATTCTCTTGCCATAAACAACCAAGTGTTCACACCAGAGTAATAGGGTACAAGAGCTACAAAACATAACTTTTTATAGCCGAAAAGTGAGATCTAGTAGACCATCATCACGACTAACAGCTATAAATAGACACCTATAGTCTCGTTGTGAAATAAACACATCATCAGTAATATTACATTATAATAATAACCTGATTTTTTTTTTTTTTTTTTTTTGAAAAATCAAATTGCATCATTTCAGGTTTTTCTATAAGAAGGGCCGTTACTGCATAAGTGAACTCTGATAGCTACAAGGGCACTGCTACAAAAAACAGTGCAAAACAACTTTTGCTGTGCTATTTGACTTTAGCTGACTGAGTGACCAGTGCAGTATAGGTGACAGTCTGACTTCATATTAACGACGACGATTATGTTGTCTTATAATATTCATTCATTTAAGCATCATCGTCGTCGTCGTCGCATCATGAGTCCATCACTGTTAATCATGTAACTACCCTGCTTACCGCTTCTATTATACTCTCCTGCTTACTCTGTCCCTCATTGGCTTCACTGCTCTTCTGCCTTACAGGTCTCCTCCATGTTCTTCTATGTTCACCTGTTTTTGCACGTCAGGTACTGTAAGTTTGGAAACTGAAGCTATAGTAACCGCACTAAACATGCCTGTAATTTTTGCACGTTGAGGCATCAACCTCTACATTTTTTTGATTTTTTTTTTTGCCCGCAACTTCTCCGCACCCCCCTTGCACTTGCACTTTTGTTTCTCCATCCTCCTAATCCACAGATGTTCTGGCGAAACAGAGGGGACGGAGTGGAGTCTGTTAAGAGATGTGATTGGGCCAGCCCAGTGTCAGTATGGAAAATGAACCAATGGGCCGCTGTCCCTGCTTTATGGGCCGGTCGTTGGTCAATTTTATGTTTATTAAAAAAAAATCATATCATATAGCGGCCCAGCCCTCAAGTGCGTCGGCCCACCGGGCATTTGCCCGGTATGCCAGATTACCAGTCCAGGCCTGGACTCACCGCAGGTAACTGTGGAGTGTGGAAAGTTACTGAAGCGCGCAGCCGCGCACGTCTCTCACAAGGAATGTCATGGCAGTGATTGACAAGCCAGAGGGCCAATCGTTTACGTGATGATCGCATAAACGATTGGCTGATGTTTTTAAGGCCCTACCTCGTGCACAGATGATGTATATTAATATTATTCCTTTCAGTGCACCTCATAAATAGTCTTTTATCAGTTAGTAAAGACAGTTTCAAGTAATATTGCAAAAATGTATAAAACAAAACATCCTCTATAGCACCTTTAATATATTTAAAAACAAAATAAAAGTAGGTGTGGCATAACCAAAATGCAGCTATTTTGTCACATATTTAAAATATCACTTATACGTTTTTGTTCAGATCAAATGGAATAAGCCCAAGAAACCATCTCAATATTTATGAAATCAGGTGTAGAAATGTACGCATTGAAAAATCAGTCATAGTATCATTTTTTTTTAGAAAATTGTAAAAATATTTTTCAACCATGAAAACAAAAATTACATATCTAAAAACTTGCCACGTGTCTTAAACTAGATTTTAAAAATAGTTCTCCTTTTTAGCATCTTATTTCATTTGTCATTGATTTATATATACACACCTGAACAGACAAACATGCATATCTAGTCATCTAGTCATATATATATTCATTTATTTATTTATTTTACAGTTAAAGGTAAGATTTTTTTTGTTTTTAAAAGAAGTCTGTTCTGCTCACCAAGGCTTTGTTTATCTGATCCAAAATACAGCAAAAACAGTAATATACTGTGAAATATTTTTACAATTTAAAATAACTGTTTTCTGTTCGAATATATTTTATAAAGTAATTTATTCCTGTGATGCAAAGCTGTATTTTCAGTATCATTACTCCAGTCTTCAGTGTCACATAATCCTTCAGAAATCATTCTAATATGCTGATTTGCTGCTCAAGAAACATTTATTATTATTATCAATGTTGAAAACAATTTCTTTCAGGATTATTTAATGAATAGAAAGTTCAAAAGAACAGCATTTATCTGAAATAGAAAGCTTTTGTAACATTATCACTACCGTTCAAAAGTTTGGGGTCAGTAAGAGTTTTTTATTTATTTATTTTTTGGGGGAAATAAATGAAAGAAATTATTAATATTTTTATTCAGCAAGGATGCATTAAATTGACAGTATAGACATTTATAATGTTGCAAAAGCTTTATATTTCAGATAAATGCTGTTCTTTTGAATTTTCTATTCATCAAATAATCCTGAAAAAAAAATTGTACACAACTGTTTTCAACATTGATAATAATAATAATAAATGTTTCTTGAGCAGCAAATCAGCATATTAGAATGATTTCTGAAGGATCATGTGACACTGAAGACTGGAGTAATGATGCTGAAAATTCAGCTTTGATCACAGAAATAAATTGCATTTTAAAATATATTCAAATAGAAAACAGGTATTTTAAATTGTAAAAATTATTAAAAATGAAAATGAAGCCTTTTTGAGCAGAACAGACTTCTTTTAAAAACATTTAAAAAATCTTATCGTTCAAAAACTTCTGACCAGTAGTGTATATGTATAGGTATGTATGTATATATTATATATATATATATATATATACATACATACATATATAAGACAATGCACATATAATATTGCACATAGAATGCTAATAAATTCATACCACACCTTGACTCTTGAAAAATCAGTGCTGGGTTACAGAGCAGCTCCTGAATCTCAGTGTTCAGTCCTACAGAAAAACAGGCACTTTACTGACACAGATGTGTCATCCACTCAAAGTATCCTGCATCATGCAAGAGTTACAGGCGGTTAGTGACAGACAAGAGCTCTTGAAGTGCTTGCTACTGTGTACATCCATAGAATTAAGCATACTTCACACATCAACATTTATATGTCAAAGTGTTACTTAACATTACGCAGCCGGAAAATTACCATTCATTTTGTTCTTGTACCAAACTTTTTAAAGATATAAAAAAAATAAACAGAATATTTTTCGAATTCTTATTTATTATTGAAGTTTGTTATGTGCACATTTGAGTAATGGCGAACGTGTACTGGTTATAAGACAATAGAGGACGCGTTGCGAAATGTATGCATTGTTTGTTGTACGCAAATGCTATATTAATAGAATATAGGCAGCCTAACTATATCGAATCAACATGCAAAAAAAAACCCCCAAAAAACAACGCACACCTTGTTTTCAAAGTTGTCCAGAGACTCCTCTGTGCCGCTGCTCTTGACATCTTCACTGTATTCAAAGACATCATACAGCTGCATCGTCATTCACTTTACACCCAGCAACTGGAGCGCGTCTTCATTCGTGCCCTCTGATTGGAGCAGCGTCAGAATGACGTCGGGTTCGGCGCGCCAACAGTGCTATTGATATTCATCTGGTTATCACTGTGCACTAGAATTACAATAGCGTCAACTTCACTGTCATTCAATAGGTGTTTCCTGACGTCAACAAAAGGTACAAAGAAGTTATACTTAAGTTGAAGTTGAAGTAGGAGTCAAAATATTTAACCAAGAATATATTTAAAGGGATAGTTCAGCCAAAAATGAAAATTCTGTCATCATTTACTTACCCTCAAGTTGAATTTCTTTCTTCTGCTGAACACAGATTTTGGACCAAACAGTTGTGGGTTTGGTATATTCTTTCAAAATATCTTCTTTTGTGTTCAGCAGAAGAAAGAAATTCATACAGGTTTGGAACAACTTGAGGGTGAGAAAATGATGACCGAATTTTCATTTTTGGCTGAACTATCCCTTTAAGTAAAAGTTTAAAGTTTAACAAGTAATTGGTGACCTGTTTAAGCATTTAAAAGTAAAAGTAACCTGTTAATGTCAAATTTATGAAATGCAGAAACGTAAACAATTAACTTTATTCTCCATTAATAGCTTTCATTATCAATATTACAAACAGTGTGTTAATTGGTAATTGCCACAAGATGGCAGGATACAACTGAAAACACACACACCATGACATATCTGGAGCAAGTTGTTTACAATTTCCATGTATTACAAGTGTTTTCGTCAGAGTGTTCTCACAGACCAGATGCAAAAGTGACAACAGCAGTGGATCAGCAGTCCAAGAACATCTCAAAGACTAGCAGTTACACAGCAAATAACTGCACTTTGCAATGCACAACTGATTTGATACCCCTTATAAATTATTGTATTATTTCCCGCAAGTGCCATAAATGAAACTCAGTTAGTCGCTCTAAGTGACGTTAAATGAGATGGATATTTTGCGAGACAACCAGGATCTTAAATGTCTGATGTTTAAAATCCAGCTCCATGATTTGCACTCAGCCAACATCCATTATGTTATTAGAGATTAGTGGCTCCACTGGAGGAAAATCAAGCTCACTTTATGTTCAATCAAATCAAGTGGGACTGGCTAAAGTGTCTGTGGAGAAGCATTTAGACACGAGCTCTAAAGGGCCCCAGCAACAGAGCCAAGAGAGACATTAATAAGCTATTTTTCATTACGCATAAAATGGAATCTAGTGGTGCATGAACAATTGGTCTCCTTCTTAAACGTTTTGACTTTGTGAAGTCTTTTTAAGTTTGGGGTTAATTAATAGCATCTCTCTTTGTTTTTTATTTAGGCTACTCTATCTTCCAGTTTACATTGTCCAGCATCTTCATGTTGCTACAGACACAAAAGCATAAGATACTAAGAAAAGCAAAGAACATCATCACCAATTGACCAACACCCACACTTTGCATCGACCTGCATGCATAAATGCATCTTTGCCAGAGCAACACACCCACTACCTTAACCTTACAAAGCCCAATTACTGCTTTTGCATGAATGCAACATTTGTTTATGTCACAACAATCCCATTTAACGTGCTTTTCAAAACCCTTTATTTATTTGAGTTAGGCCACTTTTAACATCTTCAGAAGCCTTAATGATATGAATTCAGAAAAATTAGCTTCTTTTAAGATTAAACGTGTAACGTTAGTTAATTCATATCAGATACTACCAGGAAACAAAGTCAATTTTATGTTAAAGGGTTAGTTCACCCAAAAATGAAAATTCTGTCATTTATTACTCACCCTCATGTCGTTCCACACCCGTAAGACCTTCGTTAATCTTCGGAACACAAATTAAGATATTTTTGTTGAAATCCGATTGGCTCCGTGAGGCCTGCATGGAGCAATGACATTTCCTCTCTCAAGATCCATAAAGGTACTAAAAACATACTTAAATCAGTTCATGTGAGTACAGTGGTTCAATATTAATATTATAAAGCGACGAGAATGTTTTTGGTGCGCCAAAAAAAACAAAATAATGACTTATATAGTGATTGCCGATTTCAAAACACTGCTTCAGGAAGATTCGGAACATAAATGAATCAGTGTATCGAATCAGCGGTTCGGAGTGCCAAAGTCACATGATTTCAGCAGTTTGGCGGTTTGACGCTTGTTGGAATCATGATTCGACACGCTGATTCATAATGCTCCGAAGCTTCATGAAGCAGTGTTTTGAAATCGGCCATCATTATATAAGTCGTTATTTTGTTTTTTTGGCACGCCAAAAATATTCTCGTCGCTTTATAATATTAATATTGAACCACTGTACTCACATGAACTGATTTAGATATGTTTTTAGTACCTTTATGAATCTCTCTCGAGAGAGGAAATGTCATTGCTGGCTATAGAGGTCTCACTGAGCCATCGGATTTCAACTAAAATATCTTAATTTGTGTTGTAAACAAAAGCTAACCGTCCCAGAGCGTTGCTAGGGATTTATTATGTGACAACCCAAAGGAAACACGCATAAAATGTTTGCTAATACTTATTTTTATCAGGTTTTATTTTTATAACCAAAAGTTAACGTTCTGAGAACATAATATTTTTCGTTTTTTGCTAAACTATCCCTGTGAACACAGCAAGGCACCAAATGTTTTCTCGGTCTGCACACCGTGTTGTTTTGTTTACAGTATCAAATCAATCTAGCAGCGCACAGTTATTTGGACTAATGACTCTCCGAGGGGCGGGGTCATGGGCGGGGACGTATGTTCAAAACAGGATGTAATTGGCTGAGAGCAGAGATACACGTGGGGGCGCACATATTGTCCCTCTCTCGCCTCTAAGCTTTGCCCGTAGTCATAACGGCGAACGGATTCACACCGAACGACTATTGAGACCGACGAGAAGTTCACCGAAGAACTACACTTCGGCACCATGAGAACTTTCCCAAGCTTCTTTGTTAGTTTCCCACTCTTTGCAGCGTGTTTTCTTGCTGTTTCAGTCTCTACTGCGAGCGGTAAGTGTTTTTGTTTTTGTCTGTACGTTGAGCGCTATAGAGGTAAACTACATAAACAAAGCAAGTTACAGTCTACGGTCATTGTTTATTTGAAGTGTATATAACATATATAACAGCTTTTTTTCTGAATATTTCTGAGTAACATATATGATATAAAGGAGTTTTTTACCTTCATACATTTAGTAATGAATGAATGAATGGTGTTTAGTGTCCACTATCGTATTGTAAATAAGTACTGGCGGCTTCATGTTAAGAAAAGTCCCCGTGGACATGTCTCTCTTGTACCAAAATTTGCATTATTCGTGCTTATACTTGCGTTGAACGCCTTGGGCTCTCTGCTTTGTCCTTTTATTGTTATACTAGTGTATATAAAACATCATGTCCTGATTTCAATCCATTACCAGTGACCTACAGGCTTTGGTCAGATGTGGAAGAGCACTGGGCACTAATTTCATGCCTTGGCAACTCATGTGTGTTAAGATTTTTGACAGCATGTCTAGATTAATTTCCTCCACATCCCCTGCACAAAATGATAGGTTTTTTCTTGTACTTCAGTCTTGTTTGGTAATGTTTATACTTAAATAGTTTTTGTTTAAAGCCCTATTAGTCATTTTTAGTCCCCACTGATGTTCTCTGTTTAAAAACACACTTCCCCATCTGCCGTTGAGCCTCAGGCCGTGATCTGGCTCTAGTCTGTAGGTGTGGCTGAAGTGACCAAATCACTGAGTCACTTCCCATGAATGTGGCCACTTTAATATGTAGCGGAGCCCAGTGAGGCCAGGGCACTTCCTGCCACTAATGACCAGTGCAGCAGGACAGGTTTGTGCAAACTTATGAAAAATCCTTGAGGAGTTTCATTACTGCTTCCAGGGAGTTTCCAGTGTCAGAGCGATTTCCGTGGAGTTTTCAAATGGCTTAGTTGTCGCCTTCTTGACCTTCCTCGTTCACACTTCAAGCGATGAAATTGGCATTCTTTGATGTTTTAGATGCAGTTAAACTTTAACAATTTTGCTCATCTTTTCCAAAGCCTGTGTGATTTCCTTCTTCCGTGGAACTCAGAAGCAGATGTTTTGCAGAAAGTTCATACTGCTCTTTTCTATTCAATGAAATTGAATGGTGACTAGGACAAAGAGCACCATAAAAGTGGTCCATATGACTATATTCCAGCTCTTCTAAATCCATATTAAAACTTTGTTTGAGGAAAAGACCAAAATTATATATTTTTTTGTAATACTATTTTTATTGCATTTTCTTGAACACTTACAGAACAATGTATCTGTAACAACACATAATGTGCAGAAACAAAAACAGCGGGGCTCATTTTAGATAAAAAGTGTAATAGCACAAACCAACATTGGGTAATACAATATATTATTTGGTCAGAGTTAATAATAGATTACATATAATAACCAAAAATATAGTATAGTCCATTAAAGTATATTTTCATATGAATATAATACCTAATTATTAAGCAGTTTGTTCCTCCTCCATTATATTGTTATTATCTCTGTGTTCAATAAATAGTAAAAAGGGACTCCAGACACTCTTAAAATTTGTCTTCTTTACCCGTGATAATATAGGTTATTTTTTCCATTGCAATGCATGAAGATATTTCTCTTAACCATCAGGATATAGTAGGCTTTTCTGTTTTTTTTTCTTTTTTCCAGTAAATGGCTATGAGCCTTTTGGCATGCAGTATACACATGTCTATCCATACTTGTGTATGAAAAGACCAAAATTTAGTTGCTATTCACTGATATTCTTCTCTGCACAGCTCTCAAAACTCATTCAGATTTGCATATTAAAATGTGGCAAATCAAAATGTGTCGCACCAGGTTTGATCAACCACCATTAGTACTAAAGGATCTAATAAACCACATATTCAAATAGCATTAATGAGATTTGAGATCTATAATGGCTTCGATATCTGTTTGTTCCTCACACAAAGCTACATTATAGCCTCAAAAGACTTAAAATATAGTCATACGGACCACTTTCAGGTCCTTGACGGCTGCTGGTCACTTTTCGCTGTCAATGTATGCAAAAGAACAGCGTCAACATCATGCCTAATGAAAATTTCTTCTGTTTGATGAAAGAAAGAAATCATACAGGTTTGGAACGACATGAGGGTGAGTAAATGATTACAATTTGCATTTTTTTTAAGGGACTATCCCTTTAAAAGTTGAGAATTGTTTGTCTCACTTATCGGATTGAGAAGGTAACCAGCTTTGGATGGAAGCTGCACTCTCAAGCTGATCTAAGATTAGCTCTCATCCATCAAAATCTTACCTTCATTAGTAAAAAACCAAGCAAAATAAGGATTTTATCAAGGCAAAAAATGAAAACACACAACCCAGGCCTCTCAGGTCAGCTGACGGAGAGTACGCTAATTATAGCGACCACACAGCCTCCCGCTTTTCACTCGCTCTCTTTTGCACGAATGTGTTTGCGAGCCGTTCAAAAGCTGTCGCGTGGCTCGTGCCATCTGGCAGCGGGGTCTTCCCCTCCGGGAATGGGCTCATTTGTCCTGACGACTCTAGTTATAATAGCAGTCCAATGAGGGCTGCTTCTCCTGTGATTAATTTTCAATAAGCCTTAATCAATGTTTCATTCATAGGCAGTGCAACATGGCATGTCTCATATGATTTCGCTCCATCTTGGTCTCATGCTCCATTTTCCAATCTGCTGCGTTGAATTTTTAAAATCACATTTTCCAACACTTCTCAAGAAACTTTTGTTACCAGAATTGGAACAAATAAGCCCTGCCCCTTGCATGATAAATGTCAATTTCATATCTGTGGCTTTTGTGTAAAACATCAAAATATTATGCCTTTGCATTATCGCAATTCCAAGTAGGATTAATATAAGCCTATTTGCGTTGCCTTAGAAAATGGCTGTTTTCTATGTACGTCAGAGTGTATTTTTAGTCTTTGTGGGTTATTTTTAAGAACAGATGGCTGTGGTGTTCTGGAGAAATGCCTTTAGGTTATAGAAATATCACCTGAAGATGCAAGCTCTCTGGCAGCTTACTTTTTTTTTGTTTATTGGTCCAAGAACAGGATGTTTCTTGTGTACACCATATCTTTATGGGTCATTTGCTTGGTCATTAAGAGGTGCAAGCTGAATGCCTCAGTGCGTTGAGCTGTTCTGGGAGTTTTTACATGGGATTCAGTGACGTAGAAAGAAGAGGTTTGGAACACCAAGTTCCCCAGGGGTGTGTTAAGGCATCTTAATTCTTAAATGATGTGTGAATGGCTGAATAGAACACCGTGAACTGTTCCGCACACACTATTAATGTGGAGTTATCCAGGACACCTTTAGAATAAAGTGTGAAGCCATAAGCCATAAAGTAAGTTCCAAGGCAGTCTTAAAAGGTAAAGTAACACTTTAGGCTTCTAAATATACACGAAGGTTGTAACACAAATCAGCACCTAGACACACCTATTTTTAACAACTAAAAAGGATATGTTACATTACTTGGATGTTGTATGCAGATTTCAAGTCTTACAGGGGCATTATTTATTTATTCTTTAACTTTTCATTATATGTACATTTATAACATTGAAGTTTTTATTAATGTCTAAACTAGGTGTTTTGTGCAGCTTGTGTCTTTTAGATGCCCCTTTTACATTTAACTTTTAAATATGAGACTGCCAGTTCACCCTCATGTCGTTCCACACCCATAAGACCTTCGTTCATCTTCAGAACACAAATTAAGATATTTTTGATCAAATCCGATGGCTCAGTGAGGCCTCCATAGACAGCAAGATAATTAACACTTTCAATGTCCAGAAAGCTACTAAAGACATATTTAAAACAGTTCATGTGACTACAGTTGTTCAACCTTAATGTTATGAAGCGACGATACTTTTTGTGCGCCAAAAAAAAACAAAATAATGACTTTATTTAACGATATCTAGTGATGGGTGATTTCAAAACACTGCTTCATGAAGCTTTACGACTCTTTAGTTTCGAATCAGTGGTTCGGAGCGCGTATGAAACTGCCAATATACTGGTACCATATCAGCTATTTGACAATATTTTGCTTTTTTTTTTACATTTTTATTTATTTGTATCTGTCACTATTGGACATTTAATTCTGCATGCTCATTTCCCCTCATTTCCCCTATATTTTTTATTTTAGACCTTTGCCATCATGTAATAAACTTTAAAAACACTGTACTGTTGTACTATTAAATGAAATAAATCACTAATTGAATATCCATTCTCATACTGTACATTATACAATTTTAGTTTAGTGTTTTTTAGTGTATTTTGTATACAAACTAGTATAAAAAAGTTTATTGCAGTCATTTATCGGTTATCTGCATTAACATAAAATAATTATTGGGAGCTTAGCTTCTATAAATACTTTTTGGGGGAGGAAGTTTTGATTTATCAAAGTTACAGAATTTTTTCATAGTACAATATTTTAAAGGGGTGGTTGATTATGAATTCACTTTTATAACATTAGTTAGTGTATAATGTTGCTGTTAGAGCATAAAGTCTGCAAAGTTACGAGGCTCAAAGATAAATGCAAAGGGAGATATTTTCTTTTAAAGAATTCTCTGTTTAAGGACCACAACAAATGGTTGGTAGGGACTACAAATGAGCTTCTTCCCGGGTTAGTGACATCACTAACCCTAAAATTTACATAAACCCTCCTCCCAGGAACACGCAACAAAGGGGTAAGCCATGTTGGGATGCTTTAGAGAAGAGGAAGAGTTGTTGTAGTAGAGAATCGTTGCCATGCTGTAATTTTACGTCAGACTGCTTCACAAATGAGTAAATTCAACGTTGGATTTGCACAAAAGATTAACATGACGGCACATGCTAGTCGATGAGTTGAATCAACTCCACAGCAACTACATAAATTTATCCACTAACCATTCAGAAACGTCCAGATACATTCTAAAAGTTGTAACTTCTTCCTGAGTCTCTCAATCAGTGTCCGACTCCAGTTTGAACAATGTAAGGCTAAACATCGTCATTTTGGCTGCGTGAGACTCTCCAGTTTTGTTGTTGAGCAACTGAAGCGTGAGCTTTTAAAGCTCCGCCCTCTTCTGGAAAGCGGCTGGGAGCAGCAGCTCATTTGCATTTAAAGGGACACATACAAAAACGGCATGTTTTTGCTCACACCCAAATAGGAGCAAATTTGACAAGCTTTAATAAATGACGTATTTTGAGCTGAAACTTCAAAGACACATTCTGGAGACACCAGAGACTTATATTACATCTTGTAAAAGGGGTATTATAGGTCCCCTTTAAAAAAAAATCAAGGGAAATTTGATTTCCCCATATATACCAGTTAAGATTTTAAAGTAAGTCACTAAAGTACCAGTATCAGGCAGTATCAAGTAATACCAGTAGAAAGATTTTTAGCACCAAATTAGCTTGTGTGAGACTGCCTGTGCAGTTAAGATAAGCACTTGAGTGCATTGCATAGTAAATTTGCATTTCCTGTTACTTCATGAACTGGGGGTTTAGTGTGTAGGTGTGTTATTTCATTTGCGTGCACTCACATGCACGTGTTCAGTGTTTTGGTTGTCCTCCAGTCTGTTGTTTTTGTTTTGCACCTGTTCCTAATACGACAGTCAAGGGTTCTTTTGTTGGCCAAGTGTGCGTGATCCGCTCAGCAGATTGTAGCTGGATGACTCCTCATGCCAGTGACTCATTTCTAAAGCCCTACCCTACTTTTAAACGTTATTAGTTACTATATAATGGTTATGCTTGCCTTGTAAGATTGCAGATCAGGTCATGCTTGTTTTGAGATGACTGAAGTGACGTCCCAGTTACTTGAAATGAGAGAGCAAGTGGTTTTATGGTTTTGAGCGGTTCTGTTATTTTCAGTTTTGAACTGTTAATTTTGGTTCTTTTAGTTAAAAATTTAGTGTTTTTTCTGGAAAACCATAATCATAATTGTAGCACATCAAATGTGTTTGTTATTGGACATTTTACCTCAAGATGCTCCAAAATTTAAAGCTGAAGTGTGTTATTTCTGTGCCACTAGTGTCAAAAATATTGTTTTGTAACAGGACAGCCATTGGTGCCCCAAAGTCATTCTAGAATTTTCATTTTGGGGTGGAATATCCTTTTAAGCCTGCACATTTTCAGTATCAGGGCAGTAGCAATGCTAAGTTGTTTTCTTATTATTTTTTACCATATTGGGAATAGGTCAATAGCAACATAGCATGCTGGTTATTACTCATTTTCTGAGCTGGCTCGGCGCTGCCCGGCTTGTTTTTTCAGGGGCACAGTTGCCTGGCCAAACTCCATTGCTTCTTTCTTTTGTCCCTGTGTTCATGCCTCATTTGTGAGAGAGCAGCAAACACTCCCAGAGTTGCCTGCCTTTACACGTTTAACTCAGAAATAGAGCATGTGATATACTATAGTGCCTAAAGCTGTATATCCAAAAGCCTGTGGGAATAATCCGCTCTCACTCCTGTTTCAGAGCTTTTGCTGATCAAAAGGCCAGCTCAGCTGATGAGACGCTGATCAGATGTTTCACTTCATCAAACAGCTTTGCGTTCAGCTGATGTGTTCAGTTCTGTCTAATGGCCTTCTAGAACGTATTAGATTCTCTGACAGTTAAACCAGGTTGAGTACAGCTGGTAGATGTGAGATGACACATCATGATGTGTCCTGACATTAATTATTATCCACCCTGTTTAGTTTTCATACATATAATCTCAAGTATAGTTTAAGGAATAGTTCACTAGATCTACTCCACTTCATGTTGTTCCAAAGCTGCATCCCTTTTTCTTTTTTTTTTCCCTTTTCTAGAAAATGAAAGTGATGACTATGGAGGACTAGGAGTGTCACTTAAAAATAAAATAATTAATAATGAATTTAATAATTTATATGTAAATTTAAATGTAAATGGACAAATTAAAAGACATGTTTAAAACAGTAAATATTTTTGTATATAGGGCTATAAAATCGATTAATAGCGATAATCACATCTAACATAAAAGTCTGTTTCATAATGTGTGTGTGTGTGTGTGTGTATGTGTGTATATATATATATATATATAGAATACTGTATGTATAAATATAATAATATATTTACACACATATTCTGTAAACATGAATTTTTATGTTCGATGTGATTAGTTGCAATTAATCAATTTTACAGCCCTAATTATTAATATTAAATATAATATAAATATAACAAATATAATAATATAATAATTTAATAAATATTTTAAAATGTACATACATATTTAAAACAATTAATTTAATTGTTTTTTTTTTATTAATAAATTACAACAATAAAATTCTTCCTATTTGTATTATTATTAATTAAAATAAAAATATTAAATTATATTTTAGGGCAACTTTTAATTTTAAATGCATTTCTTTTTATTTGCCAATCAAGTTTTTATTATGATTATTATACATTTTTTTGGCAACCCTTGTCAATATCCACTTTTATTGTATGGAAAAGTGCAGCTTGGACATTCTGCTAAAGGTCTTATTTTGAGTTCCACAGAAGAAAGACAATCACATGGGTTTGAAATGACATGAGGGTGAGGAAATCATGGCACAATTTTAATTTTGGTTACTTATCCTTTTAGTTTGCCCACAAGACATGTGCCCGTGTCAGCACCTCGAAAAGCGGCAAAGACATTCCATGCATATGGCCAGCAACCGTTTCTGTTCAGAGTTTCCATTTCTATGGAAACACAAGCAGAACTGTGACTAGCAATGCGTTGTGTTTAAAGTTATTAATCCGCAATGAATTACTTTCAGTTCTCAACTCCTCCTGTCAATTTTGTCGTAACTATTCAGCAAGAACAACTTGTTGACTGTGAAACCTTCAGGCTATCCATATACAGTTTCTGTTCCCAATGGAATTTTCTGTGCTTATCAGTGATGTATGGGTTGATCTGTGTTGCTAAATCGTTTGTTGCTGTGATGTTATATCAAAGATGTCATGCAATTCCATTTTTTTTTTTTTTTTTTTTTTAAGCACTAAAATTGGTTTCTTTGAAAAGAGCGAAGGGAATTGAGCTTTCAGCCTTCTGGTATAGCGTGAAAAGGATGATGCATTCCATTCCAAAGATAAACATGGCAATCGTTTGGATAAGAAGGTTTCTGTTTGTGCAGGCCGAGGCTTTATCGTTATCCCACAAGCTCCAACCCTGAGCGTGAAGGCCGTTGCCTTTTGTCACAATTAGAGGAGATTGTAGGCCAAATGATGTCTTGGTGCAAAACAAGTTCACACGGTTGGAGCTGCATTAAACATGGGCTAATTATCATTTTGAGTGCTGTTCACCTCGAATAAACTCTGCTGAGTATCTCTGTTGTGGTATTTTGGATGGGCGCCAGGGGAGGACACAACGATGCGCAGGAAGTCTCTCACTGAGGTGTCATTTACACAGAGTTGTGGGAAGCCAGCACAGACTGTGGAAAGTTGTAACTCCGCAAATTCAAGGCCTATATCTGTCAGGCTAAAATTAACCTTTAAATATAGTAACAGCTCCCAAAAAATAAGAGTTGGATGGATTGTTTTGGCTTCCGTTTCAGCATATATATAAAAATGCAAAAGGTGCAGTTCAATACTTAGCGGGCCCTATTTTAACAATCTAAGTGCATGGTCTAAAGCGCACGGCGCAGGTGCATTTAGGGTGTGTCCGAATCCACTTTTGCTAGTTTAAGGATGAGAAAAATGGTCGGTGCGCCCGGTGCATTGTCTAAAAGGGTTGTCCCTATTCTCTTAATGACTCATGGGTGTGTTTTGGGCATAACGTGCAATAAACCAACCAGAGTCTCGTCTCCCATTCCCTTTAAAAGTTACGCTTGCGCCACAATTTGCAAGCGGAATAACTGAATGCGTCTATAGTGAGGAAACGGATCTGCTCGTGCAAGAGGTTAAAGCGCGAGTAGACCATCTACGAGAAAAGCCGGATTCCACCAAAGCATTTTTATCTTTATGCACAGAATAATAATCTGTTACATTATAATCCTTTTATTTTTAATATTTGGCATGTTTGTGTGCTGCTTCGCTTCCCTGTGTGTATAATAAGCAGAATGTATGCGCGTTGTGCTCCGCGTTTAGGTGCATATTACTAACACGCTCTTTAAATAACAAAACAAATATTGTGCCATTGACTTTAGACCAGGTTTCAGTTGGTCAATGGCGCAGTCTATTTCACTTGCCTCAAAATAGTAATATAAAATATAAAAGAACTATCCCTTTAAGCACATAGTTCATTCAAAATAACATTTTTCCATTTATTTATTTGCATTTTATTTAGTTTCTTTATTCAGAATTGCATTTTATTTTTTTAGTTATTTTTTTATTCTTCTAAATTTCTGTGTGCATTTTCACTATTTATTTCCATACTCCGTGCTTTGCTGTCCCACAAAACATCCTGACAAACCATTTCTCTATAGACATCAGGACTGCAGTCCTGTTTTTTTGCAGTGCCACGGGATCGTCAGCAATTTAAGTTGTGTCCATCCCGTCCAGCCCTAATAAAAACATGACCAAACTGTGAACCTAGTGGTTTTTTTTTTTCTTTTTCACTTCCCTTTTCGAAAGAAACAAAAATCCTAACCATCAGTAACATTCCATTGAAAATATTGCTGATGGCAGTGAATTAAACCCAAATGAGCCTCGTTCATGAAACATAAATTATTAATCTTCATTCGAAAATTCCTGTTGCATTGATTTGAATGTGACAATTTATATAAATAACATTTTTATAAATTCTATACACAGACATTCTTTCTAGTAATGTTTAATGAATGCGAGCCATTTTGGAAAATTTTATCAATAATGGATGTAATATCAAATCACTGTCTTTGTCTTTTCTCAGCTGCTGACTGTGAAGTAAATGTGTGTTTGAATGGAGGAACCTGTGTGACCGGAACGGGAAAAGATCCCTTTATCTGCATTTGTAATGAAGGCTTCACTGGACAGACCTGCAACGAGACCGAGATTGGTAACAATCTTATCAGTTATTTATATTTATGTGGGGGAAACGGTTTATTTAAAACAATATATGTGCAAAGGTTACTTGTATCCATTTCAGCTGAGGCAGATCTTTTCTCACATGACCTTTGCTCTCAGGGCCCTGCAGCCCTAACCCCTGTAAAAACGACGGTTTCTGTGAGATCATTCCCAACCCCCAGCGAGGAGATGTCTTCAGAGAATACGTATGCAAGTGTTCAATAGGCTTCGATGGAATCCACTGCCAGAACAGTGAGTCAATTTTATTCAAACTGTTTGATCTGTTTCATGCCAAACGCATATCAGGTTTCACCATTGAGAATTATCACAAACTTGATTGTTGTGAAATCAAATTTACGTGAGGATAGTACGGAAGAGGATTAGGGCCAAGCAATAATAAAAAAATAAAACCATCTCGAGATTAAAGTTGTTAAATTTTGAGAAAAAAATTATTACATTTTGAGATAAAATGTTGAGAATAAACTCGTTAAATTACGAGAAAAAAATTGTAAAATTTTGAGAAAAAAATAATTAAATTGAGATAAAATGTTGATAAATAAAGTCATTAATTTACAAGAAAAAAGTCGTTAAATTACGAATTTGTTCTCATAATTTAACAACTTTTTTTCTCATAATTTAATGACTTCTCATAATTTAATGAGTTTATTCTCAACATTTTATCTCAACTTTTTTCTCGAAATTTAACTAAATTTTTTCATAATTTAACGAATTGTTCTCGTAATTTAACAATTTTTTTTTTCATAATTTAAGGAGTTTATTCTCAACATTTTATCTTGATTTTTTTTTTCTCAAAATTTAACAAATTTTTTATATTCAAAAACATCCTTGCTCCTCCAAGCTTTATAAAAGTTGTGAAGTGCATCCATCCATCATAAATATAATCCATACGGCTCCAGGGAGTTAATAAAGGCCTTCTGAAGCAAAGCGATGGGTTTTTGTAAGAAAATATCCATATGTAAAACTTTAAAACTATAATAACTAGCTTTCGGCAGACGGCCGACGCATGATGTAAGGATGAACGCGGAAGCTCAGAGGATAGAGCAAAACAAAACACCGGTCACGAATTAGAAGTCTAAAATGATCATTTTTAAAGAGAAATGTCAGAGGATTTCGATATAAGAGAAGAGGAGCTTGAGTTTGTTGCACAGCCCTATTTGTTTAAATCGCAAGAAGTGTTTAAGCTTACGATACTCCTACATCCTGCGTCATACATCGCTTCAGGGGTTACTCATTTGGCGCAAGTCGAAGCTAGTTATTTAAGTTTATAAAGCTTTAAATATGGATATTTTTCTTACAAAATCCCATCGCTTCTCTTCAGAAGGCCTTTATTAACCCCCTGGAGCCTTATGGATTACTTTTATGATGAATGGATGTAGTTTTTGGGCTTCAAAATCTGGCCCCCCTTCACTAACATTATAAAGCTTGGAAGAGCCGGGATATTTCTAAATATATCTCTGATTGTTCGTCTGAAAGAAGATAGTCATATACACTTAGGATGGCTTGAGGGTGAGTAAATCATGGGATAATTTTCATTTTTGAAACACACATTAACAGTGAATAAGTTGCTCAGATATTATTTTGCTTTAGAAAAGTCAATATTGTAAAAGATATGTAAATAAATAGGATTATAGTGCATTTTTAACATGTTTTATGCTCTGTATATGAAACTCTAATTACAGCTACACTTAGGCTGTTTATGCGAGTGGTTTGAATGTTGAATACTGGTTGACACTTTATATTCACACAGGTTTTATTTAGCTTTTTTTTTTTTTTTTTACTTTGACTGGTCATAGCTCTGATGCGAAGACAATTTTGATACTGTATCGCAGAAAATGTTTATTAGAAGTTTTTTGCACAGCAAGGAGATTGCATCACATGCAGCTGTTCTCTTCACAAATGTGTGACTAATTATTTCACCAAGTACCATGGTCTACGTCAATCCCGAAAGCTCTCTGAATGTAATGAGGGCAGATGGTTGAATTTCCGCTATGTTAACAGATGCAAGTGTTAAGACAGCAGAGAACTGCTTCATTCTCTGCTGTCATCTGCCGTTGGCTGACAGGCGAACAGACCTACAGCCCTCAGCAAAAAAAACTCAACAAACAGACAAGTCATGGCTGTGTAGCCGCTCACAGTATCCCACATTTTAGACAAATAACATAAGCATGATACTAAAATGCAACATTGAATCAGTATGACACTCATCCATAACAAATTTTACTTCCATAATCTGCATTATTTTCTAAGTCAAACAGGATATTCAGTGAAAAATAAATGGGTTGGGTTTAAAAATAAGGGGGCTTGGTGATGTCAGGCATAAAATAAATTCAAGGAGGAGAAAGATTATGAAGACATTTGTCTCTTTGGAATAATTTGCACTGAAGAATAGTTTGTAGTAAGATCAGAAACATGTTCAAGCAGTTCGCAGACATCTGCATGTTTATTAATTTAATAATTGATTGCTTATTTTCTTATGTTGATGAATTATGACACTGTTTACTGTATCGTTTACTGTACTGTTGTATATTGTTGCAAGAATACACATTAACCCTCATCTTTTTGAATGAGCAGCTGAAATATGTAAAGCATAGACATTTCAAAGTAAGTCTCAGTGAATCTCGGCTTATTTATAATTAAAAGTTCCTCATTATACATAAAATATTTTTTGATGATTATTGGTATTTTGGTTACACAATCAATTGTATCTGCCATTTAATTAAATGTAAAATCTTGTAGTTCTTTAAACATATTATTGGCAAAATCTAGTATTTTTCAACCTCTAATTCGTATGTATTTATATTATATACGTTAGTACATAAACCAATATTAATACATTTTGAATAAAATGTATTAAGGATTTAAAACTTAAAACTTGTATTTACCGTTTTGAATGTTATTACGAGTTGTAAAGTCGGAATTGCGAGTTGTAAAGTCGGAATTGCGAGTTATGAAGTCATTATTATGAGTTTTAAAGTCGGAATTGCGAGTTATGAAGTCGGAATTGGGAGTTATGAAGACGGAATTGCGAGTTATGAAGTCATTATGAGTTTTAAAGTCAGAATTGTGAGTTATGAAGTCGGAATTGCGAGTTGTAAAGTCATTATTATGAGTTATGAAGTCGGAATTGCGAGTTATGAAGTCGGAATTGCGAGTTATGAAGTCGGAATTGCGAGTTATGAAGTCGGAATTGTGAGTTATGAAGTCATTATGAGTTTTAAAGTCGGAATTGCGAGTTATAAAGTCATTATTATGAGTTATAAAGTCGGAATTGTGAGTTATGAAGTCATTATTATGAGTTATGAAGTCAGAATTGTGAGTTATGAAGTCAGAATTGCGAGTTGTAAAGTCATTATTATGAGTTATGAAGTCGGAATTGCGAGTTATGAAGTCGGAATTGCGAGTTATGAAGTCATTATGAGTTTTAAAGTCGGAATTGCGAGTTATGAAGTCATTATTATGAGTTATGAAGTCGGAATTGTGAGTTATGAAGTCGGAATTGCGAGTTATGAAGTCGGAATTGCGAGTTATGAAGTCGGAATTGTGAGTTATGAAGTCATTATGAGTTTTAAAGTCGGAATTGCGAGTTATAAAGTCATTATTATGAGTTATAAAGTCGGAATTGTGAGTTATGAAGTCATTATTATGAGTTATGAAGTCGGAATTGCGAGTTATGAAGACGGAATTGCGAGTTATGAAGTCATTATGAGTTTTAAAGTCAGAATTGTGAGTTATGAAGTCGGAATTGCGAGTTGTAAAGTCATTATTATGAGTTATGAAGTCGGAATTGCGAGTTATGAAGTCGGAATTGCGAGTTATGAAGTCGGAATTGCGAGTTATGAAGTCGGAATTGCGAGTTATGAAGTCGGAATTGCGAGTTATGAAGTCGGAATTGCGAGTTATGAAGTCATTATGAGTTTTAAAGTCGGAATTGCGAGTTATAAAGTCATTATTATGAGTTATAAAGTCGGAATTGTGAGTTATGAAGTCATTATTATGAGTTATGAAGTCGGAATTGCGAGTTATGAAGTCATTATGAGTTTTAAAGTCGGAATTGTGAGTTATGAAGTCATTATTATGAGTTATGAAGTCGGAATTGCGAGTTATAAAGTCATTATTATGAGTTATGAAGTCGGAATTGCGAGTTATGAAGTCATTATGAGTTTTAAAGTCAGAATTGTGAGTTATGAAGTCGGAATTGCGAGTTATGAAGTTGGAATTGCGAGTTATGAAGTTGGAATTGCGAGTTATGAAGTCATTATGAGTTATGAAGTCGGAATTGCGAGTTATGAAGTTGGAATTGCGAGTTATGAAGTCATTATGAGTTATAAAGTCGGAATTGCGAGTTATAAAGTCAGAATTGCGAGTTATAAAGTCATTATCATGAGTTATGAAGTCGGAATTGCGAGTTATGAAGTCGAAATTGCGAGTTGTAAAGTCATTATTGCAAGTTATAAAGTCAGAATTGCGAGTTATGAAGTCGGAATTGTGAGTTATGAAGTCGGAATTGCGAGTTGTAAAGTCATTATTATGAGTTATGAAGTCGGAATTGCGAGTTATGAAGTCGGAATTGCGAGTTATGAAGTCGGAATTGCGAGTTATGAAGTCGGAATTGCGAGTTATGAAGTCGGAATTGCGAGTTATGAAGTCGGAATTGTGAGTTATGAAGTCATTATGAGTTTTAAAGTCGGAATTGCGAGTTATGAAGTCATTATTATGAGTTATGAAGTCGGAATTGCGAGTTATGAAGACGGAATTGCGAGTTATGAAGTCATTATGAGTTTTAAAGTCAGAATTGTGAGTTATGAAGTCGGAATTGCGAGTTGTAAAGTCATTATTATGAGTTATGAAGTCGGAATTGCGAGTTATGAAGTCGGAATTGCGAGTTATGAAGTCATTATGAGTTTTAAAGTCGGAATTGCGAGTTATAAAGTCATTATTATGAGTTATAAAGTCGGAATTGTGAGTTATGAAGTCATTATTATGAGTTATGAAGTCGGAATTGCGAGTTATGAAGTCATTATGAGTTTTAAAGTCATTATTATGAGTTATAAAGTCGGAATTGTGAGTTATGAAGTCATTATTATGAGTTATGAAGTCGGAATTGCGAGTTGTAAAGTCATTATTGCAAGTTATAAAGTCGGAATTGCGAGTTATGAAGTCGGAATTGCGAGTTATGAAGTCGGAATTGCGAGTTATGAAGTCGGAATTGTGAGTTATGAAGTCATTATTATGAGTTATAAAGTCGGAATTGTGAGTTATGAAGTCATTATTATGAGTTATGAAGTCGGAATTGCGAGTTATGAAGACGGAATTGCGAGTTATGAAGTCATTATGAGTTTTAAAGTCGGAATTGCGAGTTATAAAGTCATTATTATGAGTTATAAAGTCGGAATTGTGAGTTATGAAGTCATTATTATGAGTTATGAAGTCGGAATTGCGAGTTATGAAGACGGAATTGCGAGTTATGAAGTCATTATGAGTTTTAAAGTCAGAATTGTGAGTTATGAAGTCGGAATTGCGAGTTGTAAAGTCATTATTATGAGTTATGAAGTCGGAATTGCGAGTTATGAAGTCGGAATTGCGAGTTATGAAGTCATTATGAGTTTTAAAGTCGGAATTGCGAGTTATAAAGTCATTATTATGAGTTATAAAGTCGGAATTGTGAGTTATGAAGTCATTATTATGAGTTATGAAGTCGGAATTGCGAGTTATGAAGTCATTATGAGTTTTAAAGTCATTATTATGAGTTATAAAGTCGGAATTGTGAGTTATGAAGTCATTATTATGAGTTATGAAGTCGGAATTGCGAGTTGTAAAGTCATTATTGCAAGTTATAAAGTCGGAATTGCGAGTTATGAAGTCGGAATTGCGAGTTATGAAGTCGGAATTGCGAGTTATGAAGTTGGAATTGCGAGTTATAAAGTCATTATGAGTTATGAAGTCGGAATTGCGAGTTATGAAGTCGGAATTGCGAGTTATAAAGTCATTATGAGTTATGAAGTTGGAATTGCGAGTTATGAAGTCATTATGAGTTATGAAGTCGGAATTGCGAGTTATGAAGTTGGAATTGCGAGTTATGAAGTCATTATGAGTTATAAAGTCGGAATTGCGAGTTATAAAGTCAGAATTGCGAGTTATAAAGTCATCATGAGTTATGAAGTCGGAATTGCGAGTTATGAAGTCATTATGAGTTTTAAAGTCGGAATTGTGAGTTATGAAGTCGGAATTGCGAGTTATGAAGTCGAAATTGCGAGTTGTAAAGTCATTATTGCAAGTTATAAAGTCGGAATTGCGAGTTATGAAGTCGGAATTGCGAGTTATGAAGTCGGAATTGCGAGTTATGAAGTCGGAATTGCGAGTTATGAAGTTGGAATTGCGAGTTATAAAGTCATTATGAGTTATGAAGTCGGAATTGCGAGTTATGAAGTCGGAATTGCGAGTTATGAAGTTGGAATTGCGAGTTACAAAGTCATTATGAGTTATGAAGTCGGAATTGCGAGTTATGAAGTTGGAATTGCGAGTTATGAAGTCGGAATTGCGAGTTATGAAGTCGGAATTGCGAGTTATGAAGTCGGAATTGCGAGTTATGAAGTCGGAATTGCGAGTTATAAAGTCATTATGAGTTATGAAGTCGGAATTGCGAGTTATGAAGTTGGAATTGCGAGTTATGAAGTCATTATGAGTTATGAAGTCAGAATTGCGAGTTATGAAGTCGGAATTGCGAGTTATGAAGTTGGAATTGCGAGTTATGAAGTTGGAATTGCGAGTTATGAAGTTGGAATTGCGAGTTATGAAGTTGGAATTGCGAGTTATGAAGTCGGAATTGCGAGTTATGAAGTCGGAATTGCGAGTTATGAAGTTGGAATTGCGAGTTATGAAGTCATTAGAAGTTATAAAGTCGGAATTGCGAGTTATAAAGTCATTATTATGAGTTATGAAGTCGGAATTGCGAGTTATGAAGTCATTATGAGTTTTAAAGTCGGAATTGTGAGTTATGAAGTCGGAATTGCGAGTTATGAAGTCATTATGAGTTTTAAAGTCGGAATTGTGAGTTATGAAGTCGGAATTGCGAGTTGTAAAGTCATTATTGCAAGTTATAAAGTCAGAATTGCGAGTTATGAAGTCGGAATTACGAGTTATGAAGTCGGAATTGCGAGTTATGAAGTCGGAATTGCGAGTTATGAAGTTGGAATTGCGAGTTATGAAGTTGGAATTGCGAGTTATGAAGTTGGAATTGCGAGTTATGAAGTCATTATGAGTTATAAAGTTGGAATTGCGAGTTATGAAGTTGGAATTGCGAGTTATAAAGTCATTATGAGTTATGAAGTCGGAATTGCGAGTTATGAAGTCGGAATTGCGAGTTATGAAGTCATTATGAGTTATGAAGTCGGAATTGCGAGTTATGAAGTCGGAATTGTGAGTTATGAAGTTGGAATTGCGAGTTATAAAGTCATTGAGTTATGAAGTCGGAATTGCGAGTTATGAAGTTGGAATTGCGAGTTATGAAGTTGGAATTGCGAGTTATAAAGTCATTATGAGTTATGAAGTCGGAATTGCGAGTTATGAAGTCGGAATTGCGAGTTATTAAGTCATGAGTTATGAAGTCGGAATTGCGAGTTATGAAGTCGGAATTGCGAGTTATGAAGTCAGAATTGTGAGTTATAAAGTCATTATTATGATATATAAAGTCAGAATTGCGAGTTACAAAGTCGGAATTGCGAGATATAAACTCACAAAACTGAAAAAAGTAAGAACTGCGAGATAAAACTTGCAATTCTGAGTTTATATCACGAAATTCTGTCTTAACTCTTAATTGTGAGTTTAAATCTCGCAATTTTGAAAAATAATAGTCAGAATTGTGAGATAAAAAGTTGCAATTACCTTTTTTTTTATTTTTTTATTTAGTGGTGGAAACAAGCTTCCATAAAATTGGGTCAGTTTTGGTCAACTGTTACTCTCCCATTTTCATCTGCGACTGTTTTTATTCATTGTTTTGAAGAGTCCAGTTGGATTTTACAGATTTGACAAAGTAAACTTGTTTTCTGGGTAAGGAATTAATCTGTGAGAAGAGAAAAAGATAAGCCAGAAATCCTCCCATAATTGAATGTTGCTTTTCTGTGCTATACATTTAAGACAGCATGGATTGTTTAGTTGACCACAGAGACTTCCTCACATTCTCTCTGATTACGGTGGATATTATGGCTTTGGTGCCAGCTTTCTCGCGCTTGATAGCAGGGTTATGATGTTTTGGCTGGGTTTTGTATTGTATGCGGGCTCATCTTCAGAGCGCAGCTGGAATGTGGCTAGATTAGAAAGAAGATGATGTTGAATTGACCGTTTAAAAGCTTCTTAATCCCTCAGGGAGACATCTAAATCATGCTCAGATGATGGCAAAGATTGTGGAGTACGCAAACTCATACACTGCATAGTTTAGTTTAGTGCCAAACATAGTGGCAGCACAAATTAAAATATGACTGTAGCATAGCACACCCACACTGTCGCACACTAGCCCTGTTGCTGGGGTAAAATGCAAGTGGAGGAGGCAAAGTAAATGAAGTCCGCACACATCCTCGGCTCTCAGCTGGCAGAAATGTTTCACTGACAGCATGAAATTGGTCTGAAAGCCCTGCAAGAGGCCATGAAATCTGTGTCAAAAGCTTTTATGCAGTGGAGCACTGGTCACATTAGCTGTGGTGATTGAAATAGAAACCTGCTGTAGGGTTTAAATGCAGAGTCAGTGCCTCTTTTGTGTGTCTGCAAGTAAGTCGAAGAGTTAACGAAGCGCTCAATTCTTGCATCTGAAGCTAGGTGGCTAAATTGGTGCTGCCCTTCTGCCACTATGGTGTAATTTCCTTATTTTCCACTGAATAAGAGCTTGTTTTCTCACTCAAATTTCTCGCCTCTAATTGCTGTATTTTTCTCAACTAGTGTCTCTATTTTCTTTTTTTCTCACCAATCTTTTTCGCAAATGCAGTCAAGGGATTTTAATGGCTGTTTAGAGCTTTAGCGTAAAGCAGTTCTTCTCAAACTGTGGTCCACAGCAGTTATTTTAGTATTATTTATATACTGCTATATTTATTCATATTTTGAATGAGCTTTTATCTTTTATATTTGAATTTCAGTTTAAATTTGGTATTTCAATTTTTTTTTTTTTTAATTGTGCTTGTCATTTTTTTTTTTTTTTTTTTACATTTTCTAATCTTAAGGTTTTTTTAAGTTTAAATATTTATATTTATTTCATTTCAGCTTTATTTCAATTAATGAAAACTATTTTTAATATTTAGTTCAATTCTGGTTAACAATAACAACACTGGTCTACAGACCATGGCGGATAAAAAATATATCTAAATAAATCAAATACAAAAAGCACTAACATTGACTAAATCATCATCTCATCGATGTTTTTGATTGACTTGTGTGCCATTCAGATAAACTTCTTAGTTAGAGGTTATTTAACAAAATGTCCACAGCTTATTTTGGATAGAATAAAAGCGACCAATAGCTGTTTGTTTTGTGTCAGATGGGTATAGATTATGCCGAAAAAAAACATAATGGTGCGGCAAACTTTACGAACAATTGTTCAAAAAACAGAAGAAAAAGCGTAAAATGTGTATACACTGTAAAAAAAAAAAAAAAAAAAAAAAAAATTATGATTTGTTATCAGAACATTTTTCTTTTGTCAATTAATGTGGTTCAGATAACATAATACTTTGAGTTTCTGTTGATTAAACCAAGTGCCTTCAAGGTATTAACTAAAATTTTTAATTTCATTGAACTCAATTTTAAGGCAACCAGGTAACTTACTTTAAGTTAAACCAACAATTCTTTTTACAGTGTAGACTCTTTTTGTTCATAGACTCGATGTGTAGCTAGTCTATTGTGAGGAAGCCATTTCAAGACAATATCATAGTATCAGCAAGTTATAAAAGCTTTCCTTTGTTCCTTCCCAGCATGCTTGAATCTTTTCTCTTGGATGCCCCAATTTCACTGTCACATGTGGAAGTAGAGATCTGCTGACCTTGCATTTTATTGATTTGGATTATGTTGCAACTGACATAAGATTGCATTTCACATTATGTAGCTGATATCGATGTTCTCAGAGTAATACAATACACTATTCTGTTGAACGGCTTATCCAGCTGTGGCCCACAGAAGGAACTAAAAATGTTCCCAAATCTTAACGGTAACATTGGTCCAGTGCTAAACCACATCTATAGCCTCCTTTAGTTACAGGGTTGACAACTTTGGTTACCTGGCTGGAGTGAGATTTTAATGATGTGCTGAATCAATGATATGGGGATTCAAGTATCCAACCGTTCATTTTTAATTTTGTCTAAATGCAAATTTACGTTTCTTTTCTTTTACATTCAGCTCTACATTTACCTCATATGATGTGGTAAGAGGCTCAAATTAAATGAATATAAGTCTCTTTAAAGTTCGATTTGTGTCGTTTTTTTCCCTCTCCCATTTGCTCTTTGGCCTTTACAATTTTTAAATGCGTCTTTTGTCAAACAAATGTGTTTTTCACTTCTGTAAGTGACATGACTGACAGAGGTTGTCTTGTTACTTGGCGTGAGATTTAATTGGCAACCCTGTAGTTTTTAAAAGGCTAAATATCAAAAGCCACTCAACTGTTTAAAATTAAGACGCAAATTAGCTTCCAAGTTTATGATGCGGTTAGTGGTTAGGTAGTTGACATTAAGTACTTTTGGAAAGATGACTTCTAAAAACGTTGCTAATTAGCTTGTTAGTGGCTAGGGTTGCAAAAATCCGGGAATTTTCAAAGCTGGAAACTTTCCATGGGAATTAACGGGAATATATGGGAATATATGGGAATGAATGGAAATAAACAGGAAATTTGCAAAATTGCACGTTAGCCTATAACAGGGTACTTAAATGTAGTTAAAAAAAACATCTTGCCACATAATTTTGGTTAAAACAAGCATATTTAGTGCAATTTTATTTTAATTTTTACCTGCACATTCCTCACACAGCACACTACTGACTGCAGGGCTATTGAGGCCACACCCCCTGCATGAACTGTGCATTTCCCCAGTCCATAACATGCACATTTGATCAAAAATACTTTAATATTGTGAAACATAACTACAATTTAAAATAATGGTATAATTATTGATGTACATAAAAATATAATTTACTCCTGTGAAGCTGAATTTTCAGCATCATTTCTCCAGTTTTCAGTGTCACATGATCCTTCAGATATCATTCTAACATGCTAACACAACTGTTTCCAACAATGATAATAACAAATAAGTATCAAATCAGCAAAATTAGACTGATTTCTGAAGGATCACACATAACAATTGCTGCAATAAAAATATATTTAATTTACATATTTACTAAATTAGAATTAATTGAATGCGAAAAATAAATAACTGTTGTTTCATGTTATGACCAAACAAAATGTTTATATTTGTTTTATATGATACATTTTATATAAATATTATAAATCTGTATAAATTTCCCAAAATTTCCAATTAATTCCCGTAAATTCCTATTAAGTTTCCAAATTGGAATTTTCCAAAATTCCCCAGGTTAAGTTCCCGTGGAAAGTTTCTGCCCCTTTGCAACCCTATTAGTGGCTAAACGCATTATAGAGTTGATGATGTTAGCAATAGTAGTGGCATTTGGGTAGTTGACATGAAATACCTTTGTAAAGCTAATGTCCAATGGTAAAACCATTTTAACAAGCATTGTTCTTTTTTGCATTTTTATCACGTCACATAATAATTTAGAGAATACATGGTTTATGCAACAAAAAAAAGAAAAAGAAGCTTGAAACGAATGCAGTTCGATCAACTAGGTCATTTTAAGTCAGTCCAACACAAGATGCCTGTGACCGCTCTTAACACGTATAAGGGAAGTGTCGCTCGCTGACCTCTGGAGGTTTGGAAGTGTTTCAGTATGTCTGAGCACTGCTTTGGCACTGGACTGCTGTGACCGGTCACACCCAGTCACGCTCCATCTGCACACACCAGATAATCCCCTTGATTTCCTTCAGTTTTGCTGGAATGTTCTATTCCAGAGTTTTATTTTTTTCTGATTGGTGCCATTTTACAGCTGAAATCCATGACCATAGAGACCATTATACACCATTGCACTGAGTTATCATGTTGACCTTTTAATTATTCCCAAGCATGTTGCTGATTTGACGTAGCCCTGTCGCCCATAAGTGGATTAGGAACTTCATCAGGTCTGCTGTCAGATGGTATATCCTCTTAAATAACGACTGTAAAGATCCAGTTGTGCTATGATTATGCTGCGTCATATATGTGGGTTTTCTTGATGTGCTCTCAATTCCTGGTCACAGAGCATATTAATTTGAAAACCTTATGACAAGTTTCCTACCCTTGATTTTAAACCTACTCTCTGGACACCTGTACAACATTATTGCTGGTAACTAAAACGGTTCTTGGAACAGCAATTTTTTGAAGACTGTAAACATGAAGGAAAATCCATGATTAGTTCCTCACATAGCTGTCAAAACCAAATAGTCCAGTTGGAATTACAAATGCGATGCACATACATATACAGTAGCTCATACTGAGTATGAGTAATTGGAAAAATGTTTTAAAAACAAATGAATGAAACCATATACATATATATATAGTTTTGCACATTGTTGTATATCATTTAAACAAATGAACAAATGTTTTGTTACATGTTTTTTGCCCTATAAAATCTTTCTTTAAAATAAATGGCACTTGGTTTGATTTTATGTAATTCAGTGATATACACTTTTATGTGTGGCATACATGTCTAGATTATTTTTGGCACCAGTATATTGTCTTTTTCTTCATTTTTATTTTTTCAGTTGATATTTTTTGAGATGTTTTTGTAATTTAATAAAGAAATAGTTTTGCATAAAGAAAACCATTGAGGTCACAAAAATACCTGTTCAATAAATTTTACTAAATGAGGGTGACTGTAATGCATTTTTTTATTATGTTCTCAACTTCATAGGCAGGCATTTTTGCAGAATAAATATGTATATTACATAAAATTATGTTTTGAAACATTGTTTCTTTAGATAAAATATTTTATTTACCTCAGACCATTGTAGAAGTGGCTAGTGAGCGCCACCTAGAGGTCACAAAGCTTTGTTTTTGATAACTTTAGGCTTTTCCAGACCAGTTTAAATGAGCTTTACAGAAACCTTATGATTCCTGCAGATGTGAATGACTGTGCCGGACAGCCCTGTCAGAACGGAGGCATCTGTCGAGATCTTGACGGCGATTTCACCTGTAAATGTCCCTCACCCTATGTGGGAAAGCACTGCCAACTGCGTAAGTAGGACACTGCCAGTACACACATGTACAGCTCCTTTATGCAAACTTTTTTCACTTTTATTTCCTCTACATATTTGGCTTTTCAATTGGTGACTTCATTCAGCACACAATGTCTGTGTCTCTCCCCTGTGAATGCGGTCATCACACTGTTTATCCATCTGTCCGTCGCACCGTAAGCCTGTTTGTCTACTGAGTGCTTGAATGTTTGCTAATATCTGGCTCTGGTTCCCAGGATGCATCTCTCTGCTGGGAATGGAAGGAGGAGGCATCGCTGAGTCTCAGATCTCTGCCTCCTCGGTGTACTATGGCATTCTGGGACTGCAGCGCTGGGGGCCCGAGCTGGCCCGACTGAATAACAAAGGACTTGTTAATGCTTGGACATCTGCAACACATGACAAGAACCCCTGGATAGAGGTAATCTAGTATGTTCAATTTGGAGCCAAATTATTATCTGCAATCGCCCAAAATTGACCCATTTAATCACTTATTTTAGATCAACCTACAGAGGAAGATGCGTTTCACTGGCATTATTACCCAGGGTGCCAGTCGCATGGGCACAGCCGAGTTCATCAAAGCCTTCAAGGTGGCATCCAGTTTGGATGGGCGAACCTATACCATGTACAGACTCGAGGGCCAGAGCAAAGACTTGGTAATAATTCAGTCTTTTATTTTATTTTTAGTGGCGGTTTGGTTTAGGCTTTGGCGTTTAAAGTGTTTATAGGTGTTTATTCAGCTATGGGCACTTTTGGTCAGTTTTAGTTGTTGTAAAATTTACAAAATCATTTTCACTTTTAAATATCCAAAAAGTTTGAGTATTTTACTCATTGTTTAGATCAACTTAATTTTATAGGGGTCCTATTAAGCTTTTTTACACTTTCTTTAGTGTGTAATGTTGCTGTTTGAGCATGAAAAAGGGGGAGACCTGGTTGAGTTGCTTTGGTAGTGTGTTATTTTAAGGGGTGTGACATTCCCAAAACACGCTCGAAGTGGTTGACCGATCACAACAACACACTGATCCAGCTGACCAATCAGAGCACATTGCGCTTTTTGGAAGGAGGGGCTTCATAGAGACCAGAACTAAATAGAGTGTAACTGACTGACTGGGATGAGAGGTGCTGCAACTATGTAAAATATCTGAAAAATTATGTTTTTTGAACATTCAAGCATGAAAACCTATTCTAGTAGACCCCAAAAACAAAAGACTTTTTAAAAGGGCATAATAGGTCCTCTTTTAAAGGGTTAGTTCACTCAAAAATGAAAATTCTGCAATTTATTACTCACCCTCATGTCGTTCCACACCCGTAAGACCTTCATTCATCTTCAGAACACAAATTAAGATATTTTTGATGAAATCTGATGGCTCAGTGAGGCCTCCATTGCCAGCAAGATAATTTAAATTTTCAAATGCCCAGAAAGCTACTAAAGACATATTTAAAACAGTTCATGTGACTACAGTGGTACAACCTTAATGTTATGAAGTGACAAATACATTTTGTGTCCCAAAAAAAAACAAAATAACGACTTTATTCAACAATATCTAGTGATGGGCGATTTCAAAAGCTTTACAATACGTGTATCAAACTGCCAAAGTCACACCCCCCAATGGAGATACAATTGAAATTTCGAAACACATAATGCAGTTTGATTCACGCTCTGAACCACTGATTCAAAACAAAAGATTTGTTGCAGTGTTCAAGCAGTGTTTTGAAATCTTCATATAACAACAAATCTGTTCATAAAATCATATTCCTGGAACATAACTAAATAAATTAGTGTAAATAAAAAAGTGTATCATAACCTGTAATTATATGATAATCTCTGAAAAACTAATAGATGTATACATTTCTGTTCTCCAGATCTTCGTCGGTAATATGGACAATGATGGGACGAAGACCAATTTGTTTGACCCTCCAATCATAGCTCAGTTCATACGAATCATTCCTGTTGTGTGTCGTAAAGCCTGTACTCTGAGAATGGAGCTGGTGGGCTGTGAACTCAACGGTAAAGTCCCAGCAATATTTTTGCATGTTTATACATTCTTATGAATAGATTTATGGAAGCCAAAAGACAAAACAACTCCACTAGAATATGACAATACTGCTGTGGTTTTATGGAAGAAAAATCAGAAAGCAGCATCACAATTTGCACAATTTCCTGCTCGTCTTAATTTGTGGTGAACTCAAGGACCGCAGTCTATTTGGCGAAAGGAACAAAGTCGGATCTCTCCAAACTGGGACTCTAGCCAGTAAACGTTCTGAGCATAAAGCGCTCAGATTTTGACTTATTTAGCACAATGTGACACAATTTTGAGCTGATTATAGTGATAATGAATCGCACTGGTTAATTTGTGTGGTATGTGCTTAGTACATTTCGTTCTTGTTTTCTGCTAGTGTTTAAGAAACATCAAGCCTGTTCATGATGTATTGATTTGGTAACACTTTACCCATTTGTTAACATTAGTTCAAGTATTAACTAACATGAACCACCAATGAGCAATACATTTGTTACAGTATTTATTAATCGGTGTTAATCTTAGTTAATAAAAATCAAGCAGTTTATTGTTAGTTCATGTTAGTTGGCAGTGCATTAACAAATGTCAACAAATTGACTTCCATAATGTTTTAGTAAATGTTGAAATGAATATTAGCGAAGATTAATTAATGCTTTAGAAGTTGTCATGTTAACTAAAGTAGTATCTAATGAAACCTTATTGAAAAGTGTTATCATTAATTCTAACTGATTTATTATATTATATTATATTATGATACAATATGATGATATATACATTCTTAACAATTTTACTTTAATAACATTAAAGTATTATTAGTTATACATTGTAGTATATTATTGGAAACTTTTACAATAATATACTATATTATTTTGTCTAAATGCATGAACAAGCGCATCCCTACACAAAAGTCTAATTTATAATCGTTGAAATGGTGCAAATGTCAGTGTTTTATTCACAGTATTGCCCACTTCACTGTTCCATCTGTGTTTCTCAGGCTGTCCATCACAGCAGCATGCATGCTTCACAAACTGCCGGCTCTCGCCCGCATGTGCTTCGCACACACACACCCCATCGCACACATCTTGCTACTCACCTGCATGAAACTTGCTCTCGATTCACTCTGAGCTGATGTGGTTTGTGCTGCTTGTGCTGACACGCTTCCCATCCATCTCTCTGCCACTTCTTGTCCCCGCCCCCTCCCTCTTTCTGTTGTCTCACTTCACAGTGTATTTGAACACGACAGGTTGCTCCGAGCCGCTAGGTATCAAGTCACGGCTGATCGATGACAGGCAGCTGACGGCTTCCAGCTCTTTCCGCACCTGGGGGATTGAGGCGTTCACCTGGCACCCACATTACGCTCGTCTGGACAAGCAGGGCAAGACCAACGCCTGGACAGCAGCCACCAATGACCGCTCAGAATGGTTGCAGGTGAGACTTGTAAGGCTGTAAAGGGACCGAAAAATGTCAAATATTTACATTAACAGCCATGTGTAATATCCAGTGTTGGGGAAAGTTACTTTTACAAGTAATGCACTTCAATATTGTGCATAAAAAAGTTACTTTTTATGGAAAGTAATGAGTTACGTTACTTTTGCATTACTTTTTCTCATCTGGGCTTGCTTTTGTTTGTTTTTTAATAACAAAAAAGTTATTCTATTTTTTTGCAAATGTAAAGGCCCCTTCACACCATAAGTGAAATCAATATGTTTCAGACTGAAGGAAATGCAAATTCACACCTGTACAGTAGAGGGCGCAGCTCAGACAAGAAAGTTCAGCACTCTTCAAAAACAAAAACAAAACAAGAAACACATGTGATGTTTATCTAAAGTCATTTTTGCTTATTGGTATGGTTGAATTGGATCATCGAAGATCAGCAGCAAAGACATTGGTTAATAAAGTGAGATTAAAAACAAAGTATATTTGTGTTAATTAACATAATTATTACAGGTTTGCTTAATATTCTGAGTTTGCATTTCACTTTTTTTTATTCATTTTGAGGAATACTGAATGTTTTCATGCAAGTGAGATGAGTAAATGTATGTTGTGTTACTAATTTGAAAAAGTAACTCAGATATTTTCCTGTAAATTTAAAAGTAAAGTTACTTGGAAAAAGTAATCTGATTACGTAACTCACATTACTTGTAATGCATTACCCCTAACACTGCAAATATAAATGTCTTTAGCTGAATTAAGTTACATTGTAAAGAATTTTGTAGGTTTAGATTTATTTTATAAAGAGGCGATTCGAAAAAAAAAACTCTTATTGACCCCAAATGGTAGGTTATATATCACTCCAATGTTAAACAAAGTCCGTTTTATTAAGTGGGATTATTACCTGGAAACTGTCTATGTTGAGCTTAAGTGTTTTCCCTTCTGTTCCGTCTGGCACCGTTCAAATGTTTGCATAGGAAATTAATTCATTCTTGATCGTTGCTTTGGGATCTTAACACATTTACACATTGGATAACCTCTCTCAGGCTGAACGCAATGGGATTGCCTCAGTTTTCAATCTGTACGTTGAAAGCACTGTCCTGGGAGGCCATCATTTACACACATCAATCCTCTTACAATTACGCAATTACCAGAAGGCCATTAATGATTAATGATAGCATGGATGATTAAATGCTTAACTAAATGCCAGTTTTTGATGTAAGACCACTTGCTGAGTTGTTTTTATCTGTCTGTTTTAAGGTGGACCTACTCAGACCAAAGCGCATCACAGGAATCATCACGCAAGGGGCCAAAGACTTTGGCAATGTGCAGTTTGTGTCCGCCTATAAAGTAGCTCACAGTGATGACGGCAAGTACTGGACCACACTCAAAGACGACAAGACAAAAACAGATAAGGTTAGTTTCTAAAAATGATTTAATGCGCCATGAAATCATAATTGACCCTTAGTTACATAGTTCCTTTTGGAAAAAGTCCCTTTCCACACATTAAAAGTTCTGTTTCACTCAGACCAAGAGTTATCAAAAGTACTGATTTCGGTACCAAGTCGATACCAGCATTTCCCTAAGCATTTTGAGCAGTGTTGAGCGGATTCTTAAACACCTCTGATTGGCTATTGTGTTCACAAGCTCAACAGATATGTCTGTGATTGTCAACACTTTAAAACATGTTGTAAACAGACATGAATGACGCTTACACAGATACACACCGGAGCGTCTGAAAGCAGGTGTCTATCAGTGGATCCCTAAATATATCCGCTGATAGACTGATCCGCTGAGAGACGCCTGCTTTCAAACCACAAGTGAGCATCGAGGGCACATATCACCCTTCTGAAGAAATGGAATGCTTAAATGGAATGCTTAAGTTCTCATGGACTTAACGGACACGCGCATGCGGCAGCCATTGTAAGTCCACAAGACCGAAAGTGCATAGAAGTGTGGCATTTGGGACAGGGCCATTGATGTCTATTTACATGTTTTTGAAGCTTTGATCATTTTAGCCAATCACAGACATATCTGTTGAGCACATGAACACAATGGCCAATCAGGTGTTTAAAAATCTACTGCACAGTGCTCAAAATGCTAGTATTATCAAATTTTTTAAATTTCGGTACTGACTTTGGTACTTTTGATAACCCTACTCAGAACACAAATGAACTGCAAATGTTGTTTCATGTTGATAAAAAAAAATAAATTAAAAAAATCATGTATTTAGTTTGTGTGATTAGTACGGAAGAGGATTAGGGCCAAGATATAATAAAAAAATAAAACCATCTCGAGATTAAAGTTGTTAAATTACGAGAAAAAACTCGTTAAATTACGAGGAAAAAAAAAGTTAAATTTCGAGAAAAAGTCTATAAAATGTTGAGAATAAACTTGTTAAATTACGAGAAAAAACTTGTTAAATTTCGAGAAAAGTCGAGATAAAATGTTGAGAATAAGGTCATTAAATTACAAGAAAAAAGTTGTTAAATTATGAGAACAAATTCGTTAAATTATGAGAAAAATGTCATTAAATTTCGAGAAAAAAAGTTGAGATAAAATGTTGAGAATGAAGTCATTAAATTATGAGAATAAAGTTGTTAAATTATGAGAACAAATTCGTAATTTAACGAGTTTTTTCTCGTAATTTAATGACTTCTCAACATTTTATCTCAACTTTTTTCTCGTAATTTAACGAGTTTATTCTCAACATTTTATCTCGAATTTTTTTCTCGAAATTTAACGAGTTTTTTCTCGTAATTTAACGAGTTTATTCTTAACATTTTATCTCGACCTTTTTCTCAAAATTTTACGAAATTTTTCTCATAATTTAACGAGTTTATTCTTAACATTTTATCTCGACCTTTTTCTCAATTTTACGAAATTTTTCTCATAATTTAACGAGTTTATTCTTAACATTTTATCTCGACCTTTTTCTCAAAATTTTACGAAATTTTTCTCAAAATTTAACAACTTTAATCTCGAGAAGGTTTTATTTTTTTATTATTGCTTGGCCCTAATCCTCTTCCGTAGATTGGTGTTAACTAAAACTATTTTTTTAATACTTTACTTTTGCTTTTATTAACTTAAACTATTAAAAATTGTTTTTGTTACATGAAACAAAGCTGAAAAAAAATATTAGATGAAAAATTTAGTAAAAAATTAAACAAAAATTTGAAATGTTGGCAACTAACTGAAATAAAAAATAAAGTGCTAAAATTATTCAAAGTAAAACTGAAATGAAATAGAAATGTTTTTTAAACTAATTAAAATGACAAAAGCACATAACAAAATTACTGAACTTAAAATGTAAAATGGAAACTGAAAATATAAAAAGCTAATTCAAAATTTTAATAAATACTTTATAAATAATACTAAAATAACACTGACTGTTATGTTTATGTGTTCAACATTGTTTTAAACTTCACAGATCTTACAAGTAGACCACTTTTATATGCATTTTTATAAAAATCACATTAAAATGGAAAAGAAAAAATCATAAAATATCCTTCCAAACCTATACGACTGACTTTCTTCTATGGAACACAAAACATATTTATTTTTTTCTCCCATAACAATAAACGTTAATGGGGACCAATTTATTGTTTTGAAGCCCAATGACTTTCATAGATGGACTAAAAAAAGTTCATATACAAAATATCAAATTTTGCATTCCACATATGAAAGAAAGTCATATAGGTTTGGAACAACAACATGATGATGATGATAGAATTTTCGTTTAACAGATTCCGAACTTCCCCCACATCTTTTCAACTGACTACAACATTGGTCGCACATCTTGTGTATATTATGCTTTCTTTCCCTATCCGTCAGTCACGTCCTTGTCTCACCCCATATATTTTCTTCTGCTTCACCTGCAGATTTTCCCTGGCAACAGTGACAACAACGTGCACAAAAAGAACGTGTTCGAGCCCCCCTTCTACGCACGATTCGTCCGCATCCTGCCGTGGGCGTGGCATGAACGCATTACCCTGCGAATGGAGCTGCTGGGCTGCGATGAGTAGAACTCCTCCCTCTCCTGCTCTCCTTCTCTCTGATTCTCTCTCTCTCTCCTTCTCCTCTTTTATACTTCCCTCCATTCCTTCTTCCCTCGACCACACCTGCACTGCCTCACTCTTAGCAACAGAGGGCAACATCACCACACGACCCTGCACAGCTGGGGGACTGATGTCAACACAGCCGGCAAAAAACCAAGCTCAAACCCAGAGTGTGAAGCGTTTAGCATTAAATATTTTGTACTGACGCGACTCTGACTGCAGTGGCCCTTGAAGATGAAGTCAATGCTAATGTATATTAATGTTTATTTGCCCTAGATTAGGAAATGGCTTACTTACTGAAGTAAAGAATTACAACCAATTGGAAAGAAGTAATGCTGTACATACCAAAAAAGTCACAATTTATTTATTTTTAGTTTGGTTGTGAATGCAGTCAAGCTGTTTTATATCTTATATTATGAAGTAGTTTGCAAATGATAGTCACAAAATATTATTGTGCTCTATGCTAATTTGTATATTATATAATGATAGTTGCCATTTGATCATTTGTTTCTTCTTTGAAACAATATTTGCTTACATTTTTTTAACTAGACTAATCCATTTTTTTTTTAAACCACACCTAAATATGAAATGTGACAGTCAATCATCTATTATTATTTGATCAGTTTTGGTGTAAATTTGATGCCTTGGCCAGAGCTGCCACGGATCTCAGGTGCAGTTGAATCAATTGCATTGTGCTACTGAATTTTATTTTTTATTTTATTCCAGCATAATTCTGAAATAAAACACATTTTTTGGTACAAAAAAAGTACTCTTAAAAACCAAAGTGGACTTTTTTTTCTAATTATGTGTGTTTTTTATAAGCTTTGACGTACCCCGTCACTAGCTTGGTCACATAATAAGATGCGGGGATGGGTGCAAATCTAATTTAGAATAATTTCTACGGTGGCACTGAATCTCTGATATGACCGTCCAATCTACATAATGTTTTCAAAATGATGCATTGTGACCCCCCCCACCCCAACCCATCCACTCGAATAAATTTACAATTTTGGGCTTGTGCAATATGATATGAGTATTAATATGAATTAATATTAATGGAGCTTTATATATGGGCAGTATTTCTCTGAGAGATTTTCTGAGAAGAATTGAAGTGGTATTCAAGGTAACAAACACTGAAGAATATTCTAATAATCCAGCATGATTTCTGCATTTAGGCTGCATGCGTTTTCTTTTTCTTTCTTTTGGACTCTGTACCGATGTTAGCATTTGATTTTTCTCAGAAAGTTGTTTTCATTGCAGTAAAGACACATTGACTTTGTTATTTCGATTGAGTGTGCTCTTTCAATGATACTTCTTTTGTCATTTTTTTATGCCTCATACTGTAGCACTCTTCTTGTGTTCAGAATGTTTAGACTAAATGCATTTCCTTAGTATATCTTGAAATATTTTTTCATGTTTTCAACTGTAGAAAGAAATAAAGACTCTAAATCGATACTTATGGCCTTTGAAGCATGTTTTGAATTGTTTTGTTTCCCACACTGATTAATTGGAAATCCTCGACATTCTCAAGCCTTCCAATATCCACAAAACAAATTTAATAAATTAATTAATAGTACACTCTAAAAAATGCTGGGTTAAAAACAACCCAAGTTGGGTTGAAAATGGACAAACCCAGCGATTGGGTTGTTTTAACCCAGCAATTAGGTTAAATGTTTGCCCAACCTGCTGGGTAGTTTTACTTAACTCAACTATTGTTTAAAAATTACAGTATTGCTTACTTAAAATGGACCCAAAATATCTTGAAAATTAACATTTATTAATATGTTTAATAAATGAACATTTTAATTTCATTTTAGATTCATTTTAAGTCAGCCATATAGTCATTTTAAACAATAGTTGGGTTAAATAAAACATTTAACCCAACTGCTGGGTTAAAACAACCCAATTGCTGGGTTTGTCCATTTTCAACCCAACTTGGGTAGTTTTTAACCCAGCATTTTTTAGAGTGTAATAATACAATACAATGATATACAGAGAAAATAATAACATAATCTAATAATAAATGTAACTTTTTTTTAATGTTATTTTATCATTTAAGGAAATTATTTGAGGGTTTTATTATATTATTATGCGTTTTGATGATTGACTGGGGACGCATTAATAACCGCTCTATAGAGGCTTAAAGCAGGAAGGATCAAGTGATAGTGTAAAGAATGGCAGGAAAACAGAAGCACCCGATGGGCAAAGCCAGGAAGGATTCTTTTCTGGAAAAACAAGGCTATTTTGGATGAGGTATTGTGGCAAATATTTTGTCAGGAGCAAACATTCTTTGCTTTCTAATAACATCTCAACAAAGGAAATCTCGCCTCATCCGCCTCATTGCTTGACAAGTTTATGAGGGGTTGTAAATTGGGTCAACATTTTTAAAATTCACCATCAATGTCAAAATCATCAGCGTAAACACGAGTATTACTAGAGTTTCACTGGGAGCTTGTTTGATGGAAACTGCCAAAATAACCCACAAAACTGTGGCTGAATTCCTTTCATTCACATGCATATAGTGAAGGAAGAACAAGAAAGATGTTTGGAAGCATGTACATGTATTGTTCAAGGCCTCTTAAGGATCGCAATCCCAAAGAAATGACCTTTTTAAGACAAAATGTAATCTAAACAGATATTCAGTGTATGCTACTGATTCTACACAATACCTGACATTTGTGTCCAACAAAAAAAACAAACAACAAAAAAAAAAAAACACAATTGTTAGTAAAAAAAAAAAAGAAGAAAAGAAATTAATGCATTTATTAAGCAAGATTTGAAGTGACAGTAAAGACATTTAAAATGTTGAAAAAATTAATATTTCAAATAGATGGTGTTCTTTTGAGCTTTCTATTCATTAAATAATCCTGATAAAAATGTATCATGGTTTCCACAAAATATTAAACAGCACAACTGTTTCTTGAGCAGCAAATCAGCATTAAAATGATTTCTGAAGGATCATGTGACGCTGAAGTAATGTTGCTGAAAATTCAGCTTTGCTTTCAATACATTTTTTCAATAAATTACATTTTCAAATACATTTAAAATGAACTGTTGTTTTATATTGTAATAATATTTCACAATAAATACAGCAAAACAAAAAAAACAAAAACAAAGAATTGTTGGTTTAACTTAAAAAAGTTACCTGATTGCCTTAATTTTGAGTTCACTGAAATAAAATAAAATGTTAGTTAATACAATGAAGATGATTGGTTTAATCAACAGAAACTCAAAACATTGTTATCTGAACCACATTAAGTATTGATTTGACAAAAGAAAAAATGTGATAATTATGAAAATAATTTCTTTCAAAAACATTAAAAATACTGACCCCAAACTTTTGAACCATACATTTTAATGATCTTAAGAGGTCAATAGTGTGGATATTTCTATAATTAAGAAGCAAATTTTAGTTTCATAACCTTAAGCACAAGGCAAAATTGTCAACCCTGTTACCCTCCTGAAAGCATAATCATTAAAATGTTTAATTATTTCATGAGATTGCACATCCAATTATTGTTTAAAATCCTAAAAAATTTATTGTTTTTTCCAATAATCCATTGAACTGAATAAAGTTTTTCTCTGGCAGGCTGTAGTAACAACAGCATTTACATCCAGCCATTTTGGACCTATTCATTTTGGGCAAACAATTAGAGTACAATGTTCTTCCAAACGATAGCTGCCAAAATCATGCTTGTGTGAAGCCGACAGCTATTCAAAGGGTCTTGGCGTTCCTTGCCTTAGGCGAAGGCTTTCATCTTGGCTGTGGGGACTAATTGACGGGATCTTCAAATGCGTCGCTAATGTTCTGAGCATCTGTGAGAGAGGCGATGTAAATCTGCTCCTCTCTTTCACCGTCTTTTAGGGTGTTAAGGTATGGGCAAAAAAGATCCATCATCCATTCCTAAGTGTAGAGATGTATGAAGCACAGCTCACACAGAAGTCGCCCCTGAGCTATCAAAAATATGTTTTGCTAACATTTCTATTAATTTATGAAAACATTAGCCTATTTATGAATGTTCTCTGAACATTCAAACTATTTTTTGGATTTTGCAAACGTAAATGGAACATTCTGTTAACATTATGGGTATGTTACTTTTGAATGTTTTGGAAATGTTTCATTAAAAGATGTTCCATAAACAATGTATAAATAATGTTCTTGTGCTAATGTTTTGAGAACATTAAAGACCAGATAACTACAAATGAATGTTCTATTAATGTTAGTGGAAGAACTTTTGTTTATAACTTTGAGAGAATCCTGCCAGAACATTAGCCAAAGTTCTGAAAACGTTTCCTGTTAGCTGGGTTTCTGTTGGTCAAAAGGGGCGAATTTCCACACAACGTGAATAATGTTTGGGGAAATCTTTAGCCTTCTTGTGACATTCCCAATCGCATGAATTCCTTTGCAAATTATTTTGCAAAGTGGAAGTGAGCAAATTTTTTTTTCTTAAAGCTGCAGTCTGTAACTGTTTCTTGGTTAAAAATAGGGCTGACCGATATATCGCATGCGATTGTCACGCGCATTTCGTCAGTAAAGCTGGTTCCCTGATTGCCGCTAAATCACCATCACCTGCTTTCAAATGGAGCGGCATTTAATAGACAGAGCCGTAGTTCACTGACAAGCTACGCAATATCGCGTTCATTATCGAAGACGATTCATCTGCGATATGAATGCGATATAGCGTGGCTTATCAGTGATCTACGGTTCTGTCTATTAAATGCCGCTCCATCTGAAAGCAGGTGATGGTGATTAAGCGCTAATCAGTGAACCGGCTTTACTGTCGAAATGCGTGTGACAATCGCATGCGATATATCGGTCAGCCCTAGTTAAAAATGATCCAAAATCAATTTTTGAGCAAGTACATAACCAGCCAGTGTTCAAAACTTTCTCCTTTCCTTAGCCCGATTCACAACGGTAAGCTTGTAATAATGTTTTCTAATACGAGTGATATTGGTAGGTTTCCGCAGGAAATTCGAGCATGCTGCCATTTGTCTTTGCGTCATTACGTCAAGTCTGTTTACATAAAGAATGAGTCCCGGCTAGTAGGCTATATGTGAGGATGCTGCAGGTGACGGATCCTTTATAGTCTTTTCTCACAGCAGCTGAAATAATTAAACTTATCATTTTGACGGCGGATTGTACGTTTTGACAAATTAACGTTAGCCTGTAAATCTACAGGTAACTTGTCTGGCTATCACCAGACCAAGCTCAATTTAAAATTGAACATTGGTCTGGAGAGTCTGTGGATTTTCTGCTGCACAAGAGGCGTGATCAACGAGCATTATTCACGCAATTGGATAGTCCATCAACCAATCAGATCAACGATCTGGGTGATGTACTTTGCAGAGCCATGCGAAAACTCCAGTGTGTCTCAATCAGCTCCCTAGTTCAGTAGTCAGGGCACTGATCAGGGAATCAGCCACATTCACTTTCATGATATACTGATTCACGACCTCGGGAGCTGATTAAGGCTGCGTTCCAGTTCGGTTTTAGACACGCACTCGCGAACTTCCCTAAACACTTCCCTTCGGGGGAATCCCTGCTGCCATTTTGAAGTGCGTTCCACTTCGTGAAGTGGACGAGGGAAGTTTATATGGACAGACCCTCGCTCCCTCGATTTTGACCGTATGTCATATGTACACTTCAGGCAGCTCCATAACCCACAATGCAACATGACTGTGACGTCACCGCATATCGCGTTTAATTTACCCCACCACAAACAACTCTATGATATATTAATTATTTTTTAAACATTTAAAACACACATATATACATATAGAATGCTGTATTAAACAATTTTGTAAGGGGAAAAAATAAATAATAAATCAGCTCCATTGCGGATTCCAAGTGATCAAGGGCTTAGGACGTTCCAGTTCAAAGGTTCCGCCAGAAGTGGGCACTCGTGCAACGTAAGCAATGACGTACATCCGAGTCAACGAGACCGAGTGAAGTTAGCGAGGGAAGGGAATTTAAAAACCGAACTGGTACGCAGCCTAAGACGCAGGGTTAGTTTGTATTGGTTTGTAGCATTGATCCGCGGTTTGCAGAAGCAGCAATGGCATCGAGCGATTTTTGCGGGTTGTGCCAAAAACATGAAAGTGAGTGGTATTTACACCCACTCTAGCGATTTGTTTGCTAAACTAAAGAAGTCATTCAGCATCGTCGAGAGGTAAAAAGGCGACTCTGATACTGTTCTGGTTCAGTGTAAATGAACGCGGAATATAGCCGCCCTAAACTACGTCATTGTCATGACAACCAAAAAGAGTCAGTCAGCTCAGGCGGCGCGAGATTCAAGAAGCAGGGAGACGAAACATATATAGCAAATAATAAAAATATTGTCTACCAACAAGGGGCACTGAAGTAAAAGAGTCCTGTACTCACATCGTGAAGCAAACCACCAAAATAACAGCAGAGAATCGTCTTGTGTCATCAATTGGCTTTCGCTGTTTGAAATCTTCCTATGAAGACACTGTCGGATCAACGCTCTGCTACATTTCTCTCAGATAAGGTAAATGTTTAACACAATCGGCGTCACTGTGATTGTGCATAGTTATATTGGAGTGACGGGTCGATCAGATAGAGTCTGAAAACTGCTTGCCGTCGCTTCTCTATCGTCATCGTGTTATACCCACCAATAGAGTGCCCCAGGGACGTTTTTGTAGGCCAACCCGGAAGTTAGTGGCGCACGGGTTCACTCGATCGAAAGCGAAAGCCTATGCATTTTTCCCATAGACTTTTGGAAAATCGCAGAAAATTAGCTCTGTGTTTAACAAAGGGTTATGACACTTACATGTTTTGTCTATCAAGATAATCTTTACAAGTTAACACAACATTTATAGATTTTGAAGCCTAAATAAAGTGGTCAGATATAAAAGGCTAACAGTAGGCTATAAACGGACTACAGCACACCATGGTCGCGGATCAACGTCGTCACCACCAAGCTTCCTCAAACTGTATTTGAAAAACGTTATTTAAAAACATGCTCGCTGATTATGATCTGTGCTGTTATGAATACTTTTCCACTTTTTCATGAGAAATGCTGTCCAAATGTCCCGTTTTTAATGATGACGTCTAAAATCCCCGCCAAAGGAAGTAGTCCCTTTTAGCAATTTGTTAGCAACCGCCGATTTTAAAAATTCACAAGTTGGTTATAACTGGTGTGTTTTATGTCATAGATCAAAATGTGAAAGTATTTAGAGGCTTTGTAAACCACAGACCTTATTTCAGGAGATTTAGCAAAAACCCATTCAAAAAACCCATAGACTTGACGGCGTTGGAACCGGAACTCCTAAAATGCTAACTCGCTTCCGGGTTTTGCCTACAAAAACGCTTCATCCCTGGGGCACTCTATAGCACGCAAGGTGGATAAGCCAGTCTGTGATTGGTTACTGCAAAAGTGTAACAAACGCAGCAGAAATGAATGTAGGGGTTTCCAGACTGAGTTGCCTGGTGAAATCAAATCGCCGGCAGATCAGGCTGGGTTTACCCAGTCTAATAGGTAACGCTATTACACACCAAATACATGTAGACACACACTATGCTGATGTTGTTAACATGAACAATTTGAGAACAAAGTATAACAATATTTTTTCATGGTTTGATGTGATATGAGCTAAGCAGTCGTTAGATTTAATCATTGGTAGTGTGTTTTATTGTAATGCTTTTATTTCTCAGTTGGTCAGAACAAAAATTTGTTCAGATGACATTTTCCGGCGAAAATTCTTATTTTGGTCATACTTCCAAGACTACGATCTGTGATTCTGAAGTACAGTATCCACAGGTGAGGTGACTGACAGCAAACATTAGATTAATTTGCGCTGAGGATCCGTGCCAATGCACAATCCACATAAAGATGATAATTCCGCAAACAACTGCAATTGCAGATTTCAAACAGAGATGGCGGCAAAGAGGCAAAACTTACAGACTGCAGCTTTAACTACTTTTTTCTTCTAAGCTATGCGAGACTTCAGATTCATTAGTTGCTATAGGTAAATAACTAGATAGGTGCGGTCACATTTACCATTGCACGGCAAAATTTCGTGGGCAAAATCCGAAAAACTGAAACGTTTTTTCATTGCGTTTTTCGCATACAAACGACAACATTGTCAAAACAATCCTTGTTCACATGGATCCACGAGAACAACTAAAAACACTGCATTATTCATGTCAGGCCAGGAGTTGGCGATGTTAGTTTGTAAAGAAACACTGTGCCCTATAGACTGAACACGTAATACGCATTCGCATGACGTCACCGTTTTCACAAATTCATGTTTTTGTAGTTTATACAGAGACAATAACGGTATTGTTTTAAAAACATGCACTTTGAAACCCGTTTTCAAAAGTTCATGATTTCAGGCCCCCAAAACTCATTGTCGTGTAAAAGAACAACCAAAGCACATAAAACGTTTTCAGTTTTTTGTTAAACGCTGCCATGTAAACGTCCCCCCAGTCATTCCAAGAGGTGATCAAGAGTTTCTCGAGTTTTTCGAGAAACTGGCTAAAGAAAGGCCCGTTTACACCAAGAACGAAAACTATATTTTATAGTATTTATATATATATACATCAACAAACAAAATCGTTCTGTTTATCATAAGCACGCTGCAGTTTTGTTGTCTGCCGCTTTAAATTCTCAAGCTGTTTAAAGCAGTATGGATTCTGATTGGCTGTCAAAGTTTTTATTGTTCAGATGGAAAAAATAGTTTTGAAAGTGATTGCAACAATATAATTTCTCTGTGCCGTTATCGTTATACTTGCATTGTGGACTCTGTGATTCTTTTAGATTTTTAGAACTATATCGTTATCGCTATAGTTATCCTCCTGGTGTGAACAGTCATGTGGACACACCTGTAGAAGAACAAAGTTTGCGCTACGAACGTCTTTAAAATTATGACAGTTGGCAATATCAAGCAGCCAAAGACACCGAAATGCTCACACTCACACATACTCACACATTCAAGGTGGTTCGTACTTTAGAAATAAGGTGGAATGAAATGACTGGATTTTGCCCGTGAAAATTCGCTGTGACGGGAAAAGAGAAAGGGCGGTACGGTGTGGTACGTTTGGGGTCACAATAATGAGTGATGCTGTCAGTCCAACATCCTGGTCCCTCCAAAGGCCGCCTAACAGTCCTTTCCTCTTTAAAATTTGCAATTTAGATCTCCCAGCAACTGTAGCACTAATAACAAGGAGAAAAGGTCAGAATTTAGGGGGAAGAGATAGAAGATGAACACTACTGGCTGCCGGACAGAGGTGTGCTGACAGAGAACAACAAACTTTTGAATCCCTGGTGGTCACGAGTAAGAGGAAAATTTCACATCTGCAAGGCTGGATACTTTCCTCTGTTATTGACTTTGGAAAATTAGCACACTTTGGGGGCTTTGCTGAGGAGAAGTGGAATTTCAACCACTGACTTTCCCATAGTAATCTTTTTTGAGACCTCGGTCAAAGGTTAACAGTCATGCTTCTGGTGTGTAATTTCATATGCGTTAGCAAAATTTTTTTTTTTTTTTTTTTTGCCTTTTTCATTATTGTCAAAGTCTGTGAAAAAGAAAGTCGAAACATTTATGCAGTCATTGTATTGCACTAAATTCTTACATTACAATATATTTTCACTGTACAGGTTTTAGGGATTTTTTTTTTTTTTTTTTTTTTACCTAAAAGGGCATAATTTATAGCACACTGTGCATTAGGAATGTAAAAAACAAATAGGTATGTGACAATGTGGCAATCTATTATTACCAACTGTGTAATTAGGCCAGACAGCCTCT